>NC_134361.1:115839375-116152482 GCF_048569485.1 Anomaloglossus baeobatrachus | reverse complement strand
GAGAAGAGAGAGAGGGGGAGAAGAGAGAGAGGGGGGGAAAAGAGAGAGAGGGGGGAGAAGAGAGAGAGGGGGGGAGAAGAGAGAGAGGGGGAGAAGAGAGAGAGGGGGGGAGAAGAGAGAGAGGGGGGGAGAAGAGAGAGAGGGGGGGAGAAGAGAGGGAGGGGGGAATAAGAGAGGGAGGGGGGGAGAGAGGGAGGGGGGGAGAGAGAGGGATGGGGGAGAGAGAGGGAGGGGGGGGAGAAGAGAGGGAGGGGGGGAGAAGAGAGAGAGGGGGGGAGAAGAGAGTGGGGAAAGAAGAGGGGGGGCAGAGGTGCTCTGTCACCAACTGTCTCCACTCTGTGACTTGTGGTGGAGGTGACAGAGTGCAGACAGTTGGTCCCATGCAGCAGGACAGATGGCAGAGCACAGCGGTGACATGCCTGTCAGTGTCTTGCTGCTGGGAGGAGCAGATGATCACACTGCCCGACACCGGCCGCTCTCCTGACATCGCAGCAGAGCGGGCGGGTGGACAGTGTGATCCCATACTTACGTGCAGGGGGGGATTCAACTGAAGACCCCCCCCCCCCTGTACTGCACACTGGCGACCCGTGTCTCACCATCTGCAGGACGCCGGCTCCACACTGACGTCCTCCGGATCCTCCCCTCGATGCTGAGCTGTGACGTGCGGTAGTCACCGCCCACAGCCCTGTCACTCAATCTGAGTGGCGCCGGCATCCTGTGACGTACCCGTCTTGTTTCAGAGCCCGGAAATGCCGGGACATCAGAGGATGCTGGCGGCCACAGCTCCAGGGGGTCATGTGACAGGCACTGAGCGTGCAGCATAGCGCCGCTCAGTGCCAGAAATGGAAATACATGCCAATGGAGAAAATACCTAGAATTGTAAGTAGAACTTCGACAGAAAATAAAAAAAATGGGTGAACCACCCCTTTAAGTAAAAGTATTCCTGTCATTACCTTAAGGAGCAAGCTGAGTGAGTAACCCCATCATATATGGTGGACAATGCAGACAGCGTTACAGGAGCCACATGTAACGGCTGTAGTGAAGGCTGTAGATCCTGGATGGAACCTGGTGGAATTGTGGAGAGCTGTGTGAGTAGAGATGTGCATATGAGCGAGATGTAGGAGCTGTGGATGCAACTGGTGCAGGTCTATGTACTGCAAAAGGGGTCCAGCAGGCGGAGGCTCCCAGAGAGCCAGTAACAACAGAGGGTGCTGTGGCAGCGACAGGAGTAGCTGACAGAGTATCTTGAAGAGGTGGTAATGGACCGGTTTGAGCAATCCTTTCTGAGGCTTGTACAGGCAGGGGTTAACAAGGGTGATCCCCTACTAACCAGAGTGGGCCGGTGGAGAAACACCAGGTGTTTAAGAGTGCCTTGAGGAGCTACAGAACTTACCCTCTCCATCCTGGGTAGATGGCATCATAATAAAAAAAGATTATGTGGCAATACTGAACCAACGTCTCAAGACATCAGCCAGGAACTTATAGCTTGGACGGAAATGGGTCTTCCAAATGGACAATGACCCAAAGCATACTGCCAGACTGGTTACAAAGTGGCTTAAGGATAACAAAGTCAATGTTTTGCAGTGGTCATCATAAAGCCCTAATTTTAATCCTATTGAAATTTATGGGAAAGTTGAAAAGGCAGGTGAAAGCAAGGTGACCTACAAACATGGCTCAGTTACAACAGTTCTGTAAGGAGGAAAGGGCACAAATACCTACCAACTATTGTTGGAAGCTTGTGGAAGGAGATCCAAAATGTTTGACCCAAGTCATACAATTTAAGGTCAACACTACCAAATACTAATGAAACGGATGGAAACTTTTCACTTTGCAGAAAGTAATAAAAATGTATTTCCTTCTCTCTCTCATTATTGTGGCATTTGGCAAATATAAATAATTTTGGTTCCTAATTGACCTAAAACGAGAAAGGATTATTCTGATTTCATGTCAGATAGTGAGTAAAACATGCAGATGTGTCTTTATAGAGAGTGTATGTAAACTTCTGGCTTCAACTGTATCTGTAAATAAAATCACAGCGTGCTGCAATTTCACTCTGATATCACATGAGAATTACCTATTCAAGTCTATGGGTGTGAGAAAAAAATATGAAATGCCTCAGTATGGCATCCGATACATTTCTATGGACATATTGCAATTCTCTAACATAGCAAACTCTAAATGGTCCTGTAAATGATTCAATAAGGCTACTACAAAAAGCAAAAAAATAAACTGCATACAGAACAGATGACAAGTGAGAAAAAAAACCGTCTCACTTTTCTGAATGAAAATCAGCCTGATTTTTTCTATTGTCATTTGCCCCCCGCCTAATTCTCAGATATCATCTGAGCATGAAATCCTGCAACCAGAATCAATATTAGTGTGGATTATAGTATTAGCATTCTCACTGCTGGGATTTCCTGGAGAATATCTTAATTCTGTATAACTGACGTCCAAAATTTTTAACCCCTCCCGTCACGGCAATTTTATGTTTTCATGTTTTCCTCCCCTGGTGGCAAAAGCCAAACGTTTTTTATTTTTCCACCTTCTGTATTTGGGCTTGTTTTTTGCAGGAAGAGGTGCAGAATTTAATGGCTTCATTCCTTATACCATTCAACATACTGAAAAATGGGGGAAAAAATCCTAGGACATGAATTGTTTTTTTTTTTTTTTTAGCTTTGCTTTTTCAGTGTTCAGTAAAAGTGTCCTGACATCATGATCCTCCAGGTCAGTACGATGGGGGAGAGACCATATTTTTTATTTCTTTCTTTTAAATGGGGAAAAGGTTGGTAATTTTAATTAATATAGATAGATTCTTTAAAACTTTCTGCCTAAACATTTCCCTTCGTTTGTTAGTTCACTAAGGAGACTTTATCCTGCCATTGTCTGATCACTTGTACTACATATTGCAATAGTAGAATATTTCAGTATCTAGTAAAAAGCGTTTCTTTTGAGTTCCAGGCACAGATTTGTCTTCAGCAGCCCCCAGCTCTCATGGAGACCCATCAGCATAGAAATTAAGCAGTTACCAGCAGCGGGCAGAGCTCAGATAGTTGAATAACACAGCCATCATCTGCTGGGAATAATGCAGACTCCGCTCCTGAGCCTGCTTCAAAGACGGGTAACCGATATATGAGATGATACTATGTCATATGTCAGTAACATTTAGGCATCAAAAATAAACATTTTCAATTGCTGAATAAAAAATTGAACTGCTGTTCTATCCAGGAAAACCTTTCTTTTGCTTAAAGTCACGATAGCGTTAGGCTCATTTCCACCAGTGTGACTTACACACCACATGAAATAAGCTAATCCACATGGGGAAACCTCCTTAATGGGGTTAAATGCCTTAGTAGAGAATATGAGCGTCAATAATCCTTTATGGGGAATTCTCTTTATTTTATGCCTTTTTTGTGTAATTTCTGAATTTGTTCTCAGTATTGCATGTAACCAAATATAATAGTAATGTACATATTGTGAGAGTAAATGTGGAGCTGGCGGTGATTCCTGTTTGCTTAGTCACTTAGCCTTACAATGTGATGGCGGGACAGGCCAATGTGTTGTAATGGAGTCTCAGAATCTATTTCTGCTTTCATTTCCTTCTAATCAAATACAATTCTTCTAGAAAGTAAAGATGGTATAAAGCAAATGACTAAAATGTAACTTTTAATATGTAATAGATAAAAGTTTAACGTCCCTTAGGACACATAAATATACCACAAAGCTCCCTGGACGACAAAAAGGTTTTCTAGCTTAAATAAACACAGACAAAATAAGCTAGGATATTGCCTTGGGGCACAACCGTCCTTGTAAGGATGTGAGCTGATGGGTGACAGTAAAGCGGGGCTTACACGCTGCGACATCGCTAGCATTGGCTAGCGATGTCGAGCGCGATAGCACCCGCCCCCGTCATACGTGCGATATTGTGTGATCGCTGCCGTAGCGAACATTATCGCTACGGCAGCTTCACACGGACTTACCTGCCCTGCGACGTCGCTCTGGCCGGCGACCCGCCTCCTTCCTAAAGGGGCGGGTTGTGCGGCGTCACAGTGACGTCACACGGCAGGCGTCCTATAGAAGCGGAGGGGCGGAGATGAGCGGAACGTAACATCCTGCCCACCTCCTTCCTTCCGCATTGCCGGTGGAGGCAGGTAAGGAGATGTCCGTCGCTCCTGCGGAGTCACACACAGGGATGTGTGTTGCCGCAGGAACGAGGAACAACATTGCTAAAAAAAAACAATTGATTTTTTGATTCAGGACGACCTCTCTGCGGCAAACGATTTTGACCGCTTTTGCGATCGTTTAAGGTCACTCATAAGTGTCATACACTGCGATATTGTTAATGACGCCGGATGTGCGTCACAAACAACGTGACCCCGACGACAATTCATTAATGATATCGTAGCGTGTAAACCCCGTTTAAGGATTTTAAGGCCGCTTTACACACAACGATATCGCTAGCGATCTCGTTAGAGATGTGACATGCCCAGATCGTTGTTACGATTTGCCAAGATCGCTCATAGGGCGTTTTGTAGCGGTCACACGTACACATCTCACAAATGACGCTACATCGTTCAGCGATATATTGTTTGACCAAGGCGTTCGTGTGGATGTTGTTCGTCATTGACAGGGTGTCAAACGTAGCAATATGTCTGCTGCGTTCCAAACGACGAACAATATTTTGAAACTGAAACATGTCAACGATCAACGATTTTCACCCTATTTGCGATCGTTCGGAGTGGCACGTAGGTGCAACGACGTTGCTAACGATGACGGAAGTGCGTCACGAAAACCGTGACCCCGACGACATATCGTCAGATAAATCGTAGCGTGTATAGCGGCCTTTAGTTTAATTTCCCTCAGGGAGTAATAGGGCCAGTTTAAAGATGGATTTTTGAGGACCCTGCCTAAAGGAGACTATCCGTGTACCCCGGCTCCAAGAGATTTGGTGAGACCACTCCATTTATTCTAAAACAGGAATTATATACTTAGATATGATTGGAGTTACCACTATATTGACCACTGTCACTGTGAAATTTATCATTTAAGTATATTGTGTTTTTTCTCCCTTTTTTATATTGGATGACCATTGTCTATCCTATGAGATGGAATTAATACATTTTTTGTTTACTGTTTTGTTTGTTTTGTTGTGTTTTTTTCTTGAGGATATATCTAAATGTATTTAATGTCTGGTGGCTTCCTGGGGTTCGTACAATCGTGCACCAAGGCAATATCCTAGGTTATTTTGTCTTTGTCTATTTAAGCTAGAAAACCTTTTTGTCGTCCCAGGAGCTTTGTTGTATATTTATGTGTCCTAAGGGATGTTACACTCTTATCTATTACATATTAAGTTACATTTTAGTCATTTGCTTTATACCATATTTTTGAGTGACATATTTTGGAATTCCACTTTCTGTGCTGTATTATCTATAAAGTAAAGATCACAAATGTCTCCATTTACATCAAACAGTTTATTTAATAACTTAACATATTACATTACAATGTATGACATTAATATATTACGTCTGTAAATATTATAAATTAGAACAATAAGAGCATAGAGTCCAGTGCGAGGGCGACATTGCTGAATGTATGAGGAGCCACATTTTATACATGAAGAACATAAGATACTTATGAAATATCGGATACAATGAATTGTGTCTTATTCTACAGATTTCTGTGAATTACTGTGATTATAGGAATAAATTGTCCTAGACGTCTCATACATAATACAGCAGATATTTTACTAAACACTTAAGATGTCTTGGTGAAGAAATTAGGAGCGTGGTCCTGGAAATGATTATATTCATCTGTTCCCGCCACCAGAACAGTTGCAGGAAAAGTCCTGGGACGTTCTGGGTCCTGTAAGAGAAGCACAATCTGTGTTAGTGTGTGATCGTTACTCTTCGGTAATATCTGTCGCCCATTGGCAGCAATATTATCAGGAGATCCATAATTACATTGCAAAGAAATGAAATACCATAAAGGCTGGCCATGCACCTTCACTGTAGTGTAAGACCCCCAAGAAACTATAGAGGAACAAGGGCTGGGGAATTGTCCTAAAGCTGATGTCTGTCGGAGCCTGAGATCATCACTGGGGGACATCTTTATGGTTGCCCCATCTGTGACCCTCCACTATGTCCACCAGTGCCTCCACCAGTTACATCAGTGGGTGCAGTTTATGGTATGTCATCTGCAGATACTATAAATACTATATTATTGTCTGTAGCTGAGATAATAAATCACTGAATATTTTCTAGTTTTCCTTATTTACTTAGATGTTATTTTATGTGACCTGTTTGGTCATTTTACATTATTTCTGGTGTTTCTCCTCTTGGGTGAGACCAACCTTCTTCTTTGAGTGTGATTCCCTCCCGATTTACAACCTTCTGGGTTTTGATTTCTTACCTTCACAGGATAAGCTGTCGTAGGAACATAACGGATGACAAATCCACATCTTCGCCTATCAGACATGTTGGGCTCACTGGCATGAACAGTCAGACCATCGTGGACCTGTCAGTATCGGGACACAAGGGTTGTTCAATACACAAGTCTCACACATTACACTTGGCTTATTATATGGAAACTCATCATCAACATTTCAATTTCTGCTGAATATTCAGAGCTTTTTATATTAGTACATCCCATTCTTCTCTGGGATTGGGATTTATCCATAGAGATGACTGTCCGTGACTTATCTGTATGGAGGACAGTGATATGGACATGACGTCGTCCTTGTCCACATCCGGTCCTCATATCCTCCATAATGACACATTCCCATTCATCCTTATAGAAATTTACTGACACATAGAAATGCTGTCTTGGTTTTGTCAGTAAATATATCAGAAAAGGACATTTCTATTACATTAGCAGAGGATGAAGCTGTAATAAAACCATTTCTTCTACTTGTACAAATATCTACACAATATTAATGTCACTGTTATATTCTGAGGGGCTGTATGGTGCTAACGCACTGAATAATGTAATAATCTGTGATGTCTGTAGAGGATTATTTCTACTTACAGACATCTGACCGGCTTTAAGTGGACACTCCACCAGATCTTCTACATTCACCAGGTGCCCTGGGATCTCCTGGTTTGCCGTCAGCATGTTCCCGGGGATCTCTGCAATTCTGTGCTCCAGAATACCTTGTTTATGACTCTCTGGGGTATTAAACATGGTAAATGCAGGTTAGATCTCATGTAAATTCATATAAAGAAGGTTATTTCTAGTGTTACACATTTAGCAATAATGAAAAAACCATAAAGAGATCATACCGGGAATGATTTGTAGGACTCCATTTTCTGCATCAACATCATCAAATGCCAGCCATACAGAAGCCACTGGTCCTCCTTCAAATCCCCAGTATCTTTAGAGAAGACAATACTGTTAGGTTATATATGTATAAGATGTTCATCATTATTATCTACCCGCTTTCATACTCACTTGATATCCTGATGCCAGGCAACATAGGGGGGAGTGTTATCTTTGTGTGGGACCTCGGAGGACGGATATTTACAGATAAATCTGGAGTCTAAAAGAATGACGTTAGGGCCCAGTACAGCTGTGATGGCTTTCAGGAGATTGGGATGGGCAGCGAGATTCATCACCCACTCATACTCCATGTGGATGTTATGTAGATTGTACTGAGTGTACTCTTTACCTGAAGGATACAATATATGGAGGGATCAGGACCTCAGCCGCCATAAATACACACTTACATATATCAATTGTTTAACTACAGGAAATTCTTCTTTGAAAAAAATATTCTGATCTTGGATAAATGTGCAATAAATCCTACAAATCACTAATTCATTGTAAAGGTAACACTCACCAAACTTCTCTTCCAGCTTTCCATGCTCCTTCTGAGCTTGGTGCAATTCCTTCTCATCTAATACATCAACTGCCGTCAGGAAGCCATTGGTGTCATAGACGTCCTTCATCTGATTACTGTCAGTCTTCATAGCTTATTAGTGGGATGCTTTCAGCTGTGGTGAGAATGCTTACTCACTGAGCGTATAACTGTGAGCTCCTCACACTGACTTATATACAAATCTGACAGCGGCCCAACCCACGATACTATATCTAAGAACTGGTTATTTTACTTTCTATATTTTTGTTTCCTGTATGAGATAGGAAATGTTATAGCCCTGAGTAATGCATTCTGAAGTCTGAAGAATCAATCACGCTCTAAAGCTCAGAATACAGTTTCCTTGTTTTCTCCTTCTTGCGTCACCGCAGCGTGATTATTGTATCGTCACTGTGGTAAGAGCCCGGTCCTGGAAACTCCACAGCAAATCAGGAAGCAAATGCCACATATGTTACAAGATTTAACAAAAACATTCAATTCATTTGTTTTTACATGTAACATATTTAAAAAAAATATTTTCAGTAAGTTTTAAAAAATTTAATGTAGTCAATATGTATATATGAGCAGATCAATCTGCAGAGGATCAGGGTACTGAAATTGATGGAAATTTAAACACTTTGAGATTTGATTCCCAATTGTACATACCAAGAGGGGCCCAGGATGGGGACATATATGCTAGGAAGCGGACATATATACCAGAATGTGCCCACGAGGGGGATATACTTAGCAGGAGGAGCCTTGAATAGGGACATATATGCCAGGAAGGTGACATTTATACCAGAATGTGTCTAGGAGGGGGATATACTTAGCAGGAGGGGCCCAGGATGGGGACATATAGGCTAGGATGGGACAAATAAACCAGGTTGGGGACATATATACCAGGAGCAGGACATATATACCAGGAAGGGGACAGAAACCAGGATGAAGACATATATATCAGAATGTGCCCAGAAAGGGGATTTACATACCAGAATGTGCCCAGGATGGGACATATATACCTGGACGGGGATAAATAAACTAGGATGGGGACATATATACCAGGAGGAGGACATATATGATAGAAAGGGGACAATAAACCAGGATGAGGACATATACATCAGGAGGGGGAAATATATACAAGGAAGGGGGACATACATACCAGGATACCAGGAAGGGCCCAGGATGGGGATATATATACCAGGATGGGACCCAAGGGAGGAACATATAAACCGAAGGGGATAGTATATACAAGGATGGAGGACATGAAATCCAAAGAAATTCCAGCAATCCAGTCCGAAAAAATATTATATTAAAAAATACAAATTTTATTTTTAGGTCATGTTAAAAAGTCCATACAGGGTCAACATCAGCCCAAAAAGAGGACATGTTTCAAACGTGTTGTTCTTAATCTGTCTTAATCCTGTTAGAGACAGATTAAGAACAACACATTCGAAGCGTGTCCTCTTTTTGGGCTGATGTTGACCAGGTATGGACTTTTTAACATGACCTAAAAATAAAAATTGTATTTTTTAATAAAAGTTTTTTTTGACTGGATTGCTGGAATTTCTTTGGACTTCAAGTTTCAAGCCTTGCCGACTTTTCCCTTCCGTGCATGGTCCAAAATCTAATGGTCTCCACGGAGCAGGTAAGCTGGACAAATCTTTTTTCTTTGTCAAGGATGGAGGACAGTATATATCAGGATGGGGAACATTTTTACAAGGCTGGGGGACATATACCAGGATTGGGGGACATATTTACCAGGAAGTAGCCCAGGATGTAGGACATTTACCAGGATGGGGGACATATTTCCCAGGAAGGAGCCCAGGATGGGGGGCATTAGCACAGGATGGGGTATTACTACATAATGGGGGGAGTG
Source organism: Anomaloglossus baeobatrachus (assembly GCF_048569485.1). Taxonomy (NCBI): domain Eukaryota; kingdom Metazoa; phylum Chordata; class Amphibia; order Anura; family Aromobatidae; genus Anomaloglossus; species Anomaloglossus baeobatrachus. Next base: position 116,142,760 of record NC_134361.1, on the reverse strand, counting down.
CAATTTATTTGTCTTTTTAGGATTTAGTGTGCTTAATGTATACATACATATACATAAATCTGACCAACATGCGGGTATGAGAGGAAGGCCAGGTCCAAATTTTGCACAGGGGCCCTTAATATCTAGTTACGCCACTGCCTATAGAGTGTAAGCTCTTAAGGTTAGCGGGGGCCTTTCTCTCTCCTATGAAGTGTAAACCCTTATGGTCAGCCGGGAACTTTCTCTCTGATATAGAATGTAAGCTCTTGTGATCAGCTGAGATCTCTCTTTCTCTTCTCCCCTCCTCATGTATCTTTCTAGCAATTACAATGTTATCAATATTGAAATGAGTGCAATTATATTCACCACAAATCAAATTCTTGTGGTAAATTTGGTAACACCAGCAAATATGAAATTCAAAATATCCGCTCATCTCTAGTTAGTAGGGAATATTTTGGTATTGACAAAAATGTTGGGAATTCTCAAAACCTGAAAAAGAACTTTTATAAATTAATTCACTTTGTATGGACTGTTATAATTTGCAGGGAGGATTGGTATATTATTATTATTATTATTATTATTATTATTATTATTATTATTATTATATTTTAAAATGTTGCTGAAATAAGAAAGCATAGTAACTTTTTTTAATATATATTTTATTATGCATTTTCTTTCTCTGCATATTTTCTACTTATCTTGAACAAATTTTACATATAAAAAGGTGAGTCAATTTGCAAATACTACAATAAAAATCTCAGACGTACCAATATCTCTTTCAGTAAAACTTATTGATGACGCTTTGGCTGTTGCTATCTCCTGAGCTGGGGGCACGGCCATTTCAGTGCAGGGTTTACAATATGATATCGATATTTGATATTACCATTTGCCATTTCATGTGGCTTGTGCTATTATTTGACCTATTGGTTTTTGCTTTTTGTATAGACTTTTCTCAAACTCTACAATTACTATTCATTGTAATATCTCGTTTTATTACACAACTTGTCCCTCTTTACGACTCCATGGAATAACTGCTGTCATCACAAGGCAATTAGCGCATTATCACTGATGACAATATCTGATAAAGAACAGGAATGGCACCACATTTTTATTTTATGCTTTTGATGACTGTTGTTACATTTAATTTTAGAAATGTGAATCACTGAAGCAGCTCATTTTATGCAGCAAACATGTTATAAGTTGATTATTTCTTGTATATCAGGAGCGCTGTATCCATAGAAGAAGCATTGTGGAATAAAACTCCTCAATGATCTCACCTTATGTCTATCACATCGTGTGGATATTTAGGAATCCACAGTTTATTCTTTCCAAAAATAGAAAACAGAAACCTGGTGACAAATCCCTGTAAAATGTGGCCTTGTCCTCACCGGGGCGTCGTGTCCGGTGAATGTGAAGGTGGAATTTCCATGGAACTGAGCTGAATACTTAATAGCACTAGTACAATATCTCCACCCGCTGATACTACAAGTTGTCTTTTCCCTGGTTAGGAAACGTCTTGTAGACATGTTATATATTGTATGCAGTAATGCACACAGGGGATTGGCGGCAGTAAAGACCTTCCATCTACACTACCGCTATATTATATCCTGTGTCCTTTCATCTGAGGATGGAAATATGTTTATTCTGGTCATGTTAAAATTTGCTTATTGTTGATTTTTCATCTACATTTTCTGGAATTTTATGAACCTGATCTGAAGAGGGACATTTCCCTCAAAACGCGTTCCGTTACATCTTTAATAAATCCCCCCCTTCTCTGAAAGCGCTGGAGCCTTTCTTTCATCCAGGTTTTGTATCCTGTTTTCCTGCAGTATCTTCTCCTCGCTGATCTATCCTTGTACTGCGCTCCTGCACCTGCAGTGACATAGAGGAGGACGTTACTGCCGTCTATCACTGGTTACACACAGGCTGGTATATTCTGAGCAGTCATTTCTCATGATTTCCCCTGCGCAGTATCACACTATGGGCCACGCTCGGCTTTCTTATAGTTATCTCTTTACTCTTAGCAGAGAACATTTTGAAACTTGTATCAGTCAGAAAGTGACAAATCAGAGGGTCTGAAAACAGAAGAATGAATATATCCTTTATCGAGGAAGACTAAAAAATAATAATACTTTATTATTTCACAATGTACTAATACAATTTCATTAAAACTTATAATATCCAAGGGTAGAGAACATGATACAGAGAAGATAAGACGGGACGCTGCAATATGTTCATATAATTACAAGTGTACACAGGATTAGTCACAATATATACAGTCATGGCCAAAAGTATTGGCACCCCTGAAATTGTTCCAGAAAATGAAGTTTTTCTCCCAGAACATTATTGCATTTACACATGTTTTCTAATACATATGTTTATTTCCTTTTGTGTGTATTGGAAAAACAGCCATGAATAGAAGAAAAAAAGCAAATTGGACATAATTTCACACAAATCTCCAAAAATGGGCTGGAAAAATGTATGGGTAAACAATTTTGTTTGAAGTATGTGATAATTATTTATACTCACAAGAGCCAATTGAGGGTCATAATTACTGTATAGGGACAACTGGAAGAAAATATTACTTTATGAGTGCCAAAATAGGGGACACTATTACTCTACATTGGGAAACATTAATAATATTCCCCATTGTGGCCCATACATCATTAATTACATTAAATTATGGAGCCACAATTGGAGATTATCCAACTGTACTTAGGCATAAATGATGGAATCTATTACTGTACGGGGGCAGAAATGGTGCATGTTACTACTGTATTGGTGCCACTGGGGATCGCTGCATTATTGTTGTATTCTAGCACAAAGATGGACATTACTAATATAGGGAGACATCACTACTGCAATAGATTTTAATTTTTGGGGATACTGCTACTGTATATAAGTGAGGTAATAAGTGGGCAGGGTTCTGTACAAAGTGATCAGTAATGGATGTATATGAGACAAAAAAGAAATCATAGCAGCCTGTGCCGAATGAAGTAGAAAAGCTAAAATGAATACTTCAATTGGAGACATCCAGTGAGCTCTGTATCTACCTGAGCTGTATACACTATATACTATCTGCAGAGCTCCGTGTATAATGGCACTGGTGGTAATATTAGTGTTAGTACTGTGGTGTTTGTTAATGATCACTATGATGGTATTATTTAATTTGTATGTGGTGGTAATATGGGGTCTTGTCATGGTTTAGCACTATTTATCTCTTTTATGTGGTATTCTTGGCATATTGGTCTTGATATAGTGTATTTGTTTTTTTAGTAAATGGATGATAGCTGCAACTGCTTCTCAATAAAATAGAATATCATCAAAAAGTTAATTTATTTCAGTTATTCAATACAAAAAATGAAACACATATATTATATAGAGTCAGTGCACAGAGATGGATCTATTTCAAGAGTTTATTTCTGTTAATGTTGATGAATATGGCTTATAGAAAAATACAAACGTCATTATCACAGAAAATTAGAATAATTACCAAAATACACCTGCAAAGGCTTCCAAAGTGTTTAAAATGGTCCCTTAGTCTCGTTCAGTAGGCTACACAATCATAAGGAAGACTGCTGACTTGACAGATCTCCAGAAGGCAGTCATTGACATACTCCACAAGGAGGTTAAGCCACAAAAGGTCAGCAATGAAGCTGGCTGTTCACAGAGTGCTGTATCCAAGCATATTAATGGAAAGTTGAGTGGAAGAAAAAAGTGTGGTAGAAAAAAGTGCACAAGCAACCGGGACATGGGCTACAAGTGTCACATTTCTTTTATCAAGCCACTCATGACGAATAGACAACACCAGAAGCATCTTAACTGGGCCAAGGAGAAAGAGAACTGGACTGTTGCTCAGTGGTCCAGGGTGTTGTTTTCAGATTAAAGTAAATTTTGCCTTTCATTTGGAAATCAAGGTCCCAGAATCTGGAGGAAGAGTGGAGAGGCCACAATCCCAGCTGCTTGAGGTCTAGCGTGAAGTTCCACAATCAGTGATGATTTGGGTAGCCATGTCATCTGCTGGTGTAGGTCCACTGTGTTTTATCAAGACCAAAGTCAGCACAGCCGTCTACCAGGAAATTTTAGAGCACTTCATGCTTCCCTCTGCCGACAAGCTTTGTGGATATGGAAATGTCATTTTCCAGTAGGACTTGGCACCTGTCCACACTGCCAAAAGTACTAATAACTGGTTTAATACCCATAGTATCACTGTGCTTGATTGGCCAGCAAACTCGTCTGACCTAAACCCTATAGAGAATCTATGAGGTATTATCAAGAGGAAGATGAGAGACACCAGACCTAACAATGCAGACGAGCTGAAGGCTGCTATCAAAGCAACTTGTGCTTCTATAACACCTCAGCAGTGCCACAGGCTGATCGCCTCTATGCCACACCACATTGATGCAGTAATTCCTGCAAAAGGAGTCCGGCCAAGTATTGAGGCATTTACTGTACACACTTTTCAGTAGGCGCCAACATTTCTGAGTTTAAAATTATTTTTACAGTTGGTCTTTTACAATATTCTAATTTTCTGAGATAATGACTTTTGGGTTTTCATTGGCTGTAAGCCATAATCATCACCATTAACAGAAATAAGAAGATATTCTAATATATGGAGATGCACTTGTATCTACAACCAGGAAACAAAACATGATATTCGACTACACGAGGAATGAAAGAAGCTATTCTTAGTACAGTGATATCTTCCCACATTGTTACATCAGAGCTTCACTACTAGACCGAGACTGGGAATGCTAATTATTACTAGTGACATGGAAAAGAGGGCGAGCCCTGTATATAGAGAGCACAGTATTATCCTAATTATTACTAGTGACATGGAGAAGAGGGCGAGCGCTGTATATAGAGAGCACAGTATTATGCTAATTATTACTAGTGACATGGAGAAGAGGGCGAGCGCTGTATATAGAGAGCACAGTGTTATCCTAATTATTACTAGTGACATGGAGAAGAGGGCGAGCGCTGTATATAGAGAGCACAGTATTATCCTAATTATTACTGCTGCTAGAGGGAACTAGTGACATGGAGAAGAGGGCGAGCGCTGTATATAGAGAGCACAGTATTATCCTAATTATTACTAGTGACATGGAGAAGAGAGCGAGCGCTGTATATAGAGAGCACAGTATTATCCTAATTATTACTAGTGACATGGAGAAGAGGGCGAGCGCTGTATATAGAGAGCACAGTATTATCCTAATTATTACTAGTGACATGGAGAAGAGGGCGAGCGCTGTATATAGAGAGCACAGTATTATCCTAATTATTACTAGTGACATGGAGAAGAGGGTGAGCGCTGTATATAGAGAGCACAGTATTATCCTAATTATTACTAGTGACATGGAGAAGAGGGCGAGCGCTGTATATAGAGAGCACAGTATTATCCTAATTATTACTAGTGACATGGAGAAGAGGGCGAGCGCTGTATATAGAGAGCACAGTATTATCCTAATTATTACTAGTGACATGGAGAAGAGGGCGAGCGCTGTATATAGAGAGCACAGTATTATCCTAATTATTACTAGTGACATGGAGAAGAGGGCGAGCGCTGTATATAGAGAGCACAGTATTATCCTAATTATTACTAGTGACATGGAGAAGAGGGTGAGCGCTGTATATAGAGAGCACAGTATTATCCTAATTATTACTAGTGACATGGAGAAGAGGGCGAGCGCTGTATATAGAGAGCACAGTATTATCCTAATTATTACTGCTGCTAGAGGGAACTAGTGACATGGAGAAGAGGGCGAGCGCTGTATATAGAGAGCACAGTATTATCCTACTTATTACTGCTGCTAGAGGGAACTAGTGACATGGAGAAGAGGGCGAGCGCTGTATATAGAGAGCACAGTATTATCCTACTTATTACTGCTGCTAGAGGGAACTAGTGACATGGAGAAGAGGGCGAGCGCTGTATATAGAGAGCACAGTATTATCCTAATTATTACTGCTGCTAGAGGGAACTAGTGACATGGAGAAGAGGGCGAGCGCTGTATATAGAGAGTGTGGCGCCCCTGACCTGGTCAGGCACCACTGAGTACTGCACCCATGCTGGGGACAGTACAATACAGGTAATCCAGAAGGCTGACCGAGGTGTGACTACACAGGCGCATAGTGATCAGGTCTCACACATGTACCTATGAGAGGACCCCTGGGGATCCCAGGAGGGGGAAAAGCCTTCGCCTCCACTGGAATAGTGGAGGGGGCCAAAAGCCTCCATCTCCTCTCAAGGGGTGTGGTAAGAGAATCTGGTTGCTAGGTGGCGTAGGCAGGCACAAAAGGGAAAAGAGAAGGAGGAGTAAACAGTCTGCAGCAGAGTGTGGAGGAGTGAGGAGCAGGAAAGTGAAGCTCTGACAGGAGCAGCAGTGAAGGTCCCAGATGTGAGCCGGTTCAGAGCAGAGTCCAGGGAGCTCCGAGGAGAGCTGACCCCTTCCCCTGGGCTGCTGGAGTCTGACAGCGTCCGCGCAGTGGCTACCGACGGGGGAGAACGGTCACCTAGGAGGGCTACCCGAAACCCATCTCCAGCTAGAGAGAGAGCACAGAGTGGGAAGTAAGGAGACTGCTAGGGAGAACCAGGCCCAAACGGGCGGCAGATCCCGGAGCGGGGATAGATCCAACTTTCCTCGCTAAACCTGCCGGTGTGGGGCCCTCAAAGCCCACACCACAACACCACAAAAGCCGCAGCCACGTAGCCACAGTTAGGGCCCATAGCTCACAGGAGGCAAGCAGCTGGAGTGAGCTGGTCCAGGCCACAAGCAAACGGCAAACGAAGGGGAGTGAGGCTTCAGCAACTTCCCTGGGTGACCCCCATAGGGACTAAAAGTCGGGGTCACCCCAAACCACCAAGGGCTAAGGAAGGCGAGTTGGTAGTCACCATCAGAAGTCAGCCTGAAGGATACCTGGTTCCCGCCTGGTTCATCCCAGCTACGCCCGGGTTACTCACCCTGCCACCTGAAGTGAGTAAAACCCCTGAAAGACATTCTGCTTGTGTGGAGTTATTCTGCGCCTTGTGGTTCTACACACCTACACAGGGCCCTGGGGCTTGCCTCACTCTCAGGAGGCTATTCCAACTAACTGCACTCACCATCAGCCCCAGGCGTCCCTCAACCTGCAGTGGCGGTCCTTACTGGCCGCAATACTGAGAGTGGCGTCACGACAAGAAGAAGATCTCCTACCTGTGACCAGATCCAGCTGAGTGGAGTCCCTGAAGGTAATGCACCGACACAACACCTGTGGGGCTTCACATCTGGCGTCACGAACAGGATAAGGACTAGACCTGTTCAGACAGGTGACTATGTGCCTGGGCGGTCCGCTTGGAAAATTGGAAGCGCCGCCATATTGCCACCATGAAAAGCGCGCTGAAAAACAACAGCAGCCCGCGCTGGGAGAAGTTACCGCCCACGAAGAGGTGTGGCTACCCAGAGATCCCCTGCAGAGTCCGGACCTCGCTTGTGAAGAGAGCGGAAGCGTCCAGAGACGTCGGGACAGAAAGGGAGCCAGAAGCCTGCTGCTGGGAGAGGAGCTGCTGAAAGAGGCAGAGCGGAAACTGAACAGCTTGCTACTAGAGGCAACGACGAGTCCACTGCTGGGAGATCGTGCAGAAGACGGCGCAGAAGAAATGGCGTCTGACCGCAGAAACCCAGAACCGGGCTCCGCTGCCTGGTGGTATCGGGAGCTGGCCCAGTTCTGCGACCGACTGGAGACCCGGGTCGTGGAGCAGATCAGAGAAGAACGCATGGAACTTCTGGAGATGGCTGCCGCGGTTCAGGCCTATGAAGGGAGAGCCGCGCGCCGCGCGCCAGACCGAGTGGCAACGACTCAGACCCCGATGCTGCCACCGATGGGTGAGTCCAGTATTACCCCTGCCGGCCCGGATGCCCCGACCCCTGCTGCCACGCCCGCGGTCCCTGAAGAGGCGCCCGGCGCGGCGACGCTGAGCCAGGCCGCAGCCACGCCAGGTGCGGCCCGCCAAGCCCAGGCCGCCGCAGCGATGCCCTGCTCGGCCCACCAAGACCCGGTCCCTGCAGCGATGCCCTGCCCGGCCCGCAAAGAACCGGCTGCCACCGCGACCCTCATCCACGCCGCAGGTGTGACGCTGACCCAGGCCGCCGCCATGCTAGGCCCGGCCCGCCGAGACCCCACCGCAGCCGCAACGCTCGTCCGCGCCGCAAGTGAGGTGCTGAACCAGGCCGCAGCCCTGCCAGGTGCGGCCCGCCAAGCTCCGATCGAGGCAGCGACGCCCAGCCCAGCCTGCAAAGACCCCATCGCAGCTGCGACGTCGATCCAAGCTGCGCCAGAAACGCCCATCCAGGCCGCCGCCATGCCAGGCGCGGCCCGCCAAGACCAGGCCGCCGCCATGTCAGGCGCGGCCCGCCAAGATAAGATGGCATCACCATTTACCCCGGCCTGCAAGGCCAGAGCAGACACCGCTCCCCAGTCCAAAGAGGTCCTTGCTGGAAAGCCCACGCTGGGGGAGGACCCCGCATACTGGCAGCTGAAGGCTGACATGGAGGCCAAGTTTCCACAATGGTTGGTGGACCAGTACATACTCCCTCCGCATACCCCCAAGACGACTCCTGCAGCAATCATGCCAAAAAGATCCCTGCCTGGGCCTGCTGAAGAAAGTCCATCCCCAGCACTGCCACCAAAGGAGTGCTCAGAAGAACTAAGGGGGAGGGGAGGCCAGGAAGCTGAGGAGCTGACTCAGGAGCCACCAGCAGTGGATCCATGCCCAGAGCCGGAGATGTTGCCATATTCTCGCTGGGATGAAGAGGAAGATTTATCCAGCAACCTCACCTGGGAGCCTGCCAGCAGTGAAGCAGCCACCCAGCAGAATCAAGCCCGCAAGACACGGCGCCGTAGCCGAAACCAGTTGTCACCTGCCCCGCCATCCCCAGAGCAAAGAGATGACATAACGGCCAGAGACCTAGAAGAAAAACGGTTCCTGAGAAGAGCCAAAGCACAGGTCAGAGGACCCCTTTGTAGAGGAATTGTGGAAGACTTTAGCCTGAAGTCAGGATACGGGTTCATCGTTGCACCTGGTATCAAAGAAGGCATTTTTGTCAATAGGAGAGACGTCAGAGCTAATTTGCCCAGAGGACATCCTGGAAGGAACCTGCGTACAGGAGACTCCGTACAATTTACCATGCATCAAGGAGAAAGAGGCTGGTATGCGCTAGATGTAGCACCATGTCCTAAAGAAGAAGAAAGGAAAGACAGCGATAAAGAAAGAACAGACAAAGAACCCACTGATGAGACTACCACAGATGAAGAAAAAGGTCAAGGAAACAGCAGGTGCCGCAGCCCTACAGGCCCAAGCCCTGGTGAGGAGGAGTCTGCATAAGTTCAAGTAAAGCAAGTTACCAGTTTGAAAATTTTGTTTTGCAACGTTTTACAAGTTTAAGAATGTGCCCACATAAACTGATGTGAGAAATGAACCTTAAGGCTATGAACTGGCTATAGCCACAAACTCTCGCAGTGTAAATAGTTACACCAGAGGGCACCACCACCACCAGAGTCAGCCTGTTTAGGGGCTTGGTTCGTCTGCAACCAGGGGGGCCCGTCCGTATATAGGGCCTTGGCTTACCTGCGACCAGAGAGCATGCCTGTTTATGGGGCCTGGCTCTCCACCACAAAGAGGGTACCTGGTCAGCACCAACTGTGGAGGCCGCCTCTACACCCTGCCAGAAGAGGCTGAAGGCGCGGATCCACCAGGCCAGGTATACCCTGAAACCACCAGCCCATGAAAGCCGCCTCTACATCCTGCCAGAAGTGGCTGAAGGCGCGGCCAACGTGAGAGGGTTTTGGGTGGGTTAACGGACTTGTGGGTGGAGGGTGGTGATGTATGGTACCTGGTGCTTTTAAAAATGTTTTACCATGTTTTAATGTTTTATGCATTTTAAAATGTTGTCTTGCAGCCCGAGGACGTGCTGGTGATAACTAAGGGGGAATGTGGCGCCCCTGACCTGGTCAGGCACCACTGAGTACTGCACCCATGCTGGGGACAGTACAATACAGGTAATCCAGAAGGCTGACCGAGGTGTGACTACACAGGCGCATAGTGATCAGGTCTCACACATGTACCTATGAGAGGACCCCTGGGGATCCCAGGAGGGGGAAAAGCCTTCGCCTCCACTGGAATAGTGGAGGGGGCCAAAAGCCTCCATCTCCTCTCAAGGGGTGTGGTAAGAGAATCTGGTTGCTAGGTGGCGTAGGCAGGCACAAAAGGGAAAAGAGAAGGAGGAGTAAACAGTCTGCAGCAGAGTGTGGAGGAGTGAGGAGCAGGAAAGTGAAGCTCTGACAGGAGCAGCAGTGAAGGTCCCAGATGTGAGCCGGTTCAGAGCAGAGTCCAGGGAGCTCCGAGGAGAGCTGACCCCTTCCCCTGGGCTGCTGGAGTCTGACAGCGTCCGCGCAGTGGCTACCGACGGGGGAGAACGGTCACCTAGGAGGGCTACCCGAAACCCATCTCCAGCTAGAGAGAGAGCACAGAGTGGGAAGTAAGGAGACTGCTAGGGAGAACCAGGCCCAAACGGGCGGCAGATCCCGGAGCGGGGATAGATTCAACTTTCCTCGCTAAACCTGCCGGTGTGGGGCCCTCAAAGCCCACACCACAACACCACAAAAGCCGCAGCCACGTAGCCACAGTTAGGGCCCATAGCTCACAGGAGGCAAGCAGCTGGAGTGAGCTGGTCCAGGCCACAAGCAAACGGCAAACGAAGGGGAGTGAGGCTTCAGCAACTTCCCTGGGTGACCCCCATAGGGACTAAAAGTCGGGGTCACCCCAAACCACCAAGGGCTAAGGAAGGCGAGTTGGTAGTCACCATCAGAAGTCAGCCTGAAGGATACCTGGTTCCCGCCTGGTTCATCCCAGCTACGCCCGGGTTACTCACCCTGCCACCTGAAGTGAGTAAAACCCCTGAAAGACATTCTGCTTGTGTGGAGTTATTCTGCGCCTTGTGGTTCTACACACCTACACAGGGCCCTGGGGCTTGCCTCACTCTCAGGAGGCTATTACAACTGGCTGCACCCACCATCAGCCCCAGGCATCCCTTAACCTGCAGTGGCGGTCCCCACTGACCGCAATTCTGAGAGTGGCGTCACGACAATCAAAGAAGAAGATCTCCTACCTGTGACCAGATCCAGCCGAGTGGAGTCCCTGAAGGTAATGCACCGACACAGCGTTCTCGGGGCTTCACAAGAGCACAGTATTATCCTAATTATTACTGCTGCTAGAGGGAACTAGTGACATGGAGAAGAGGGCGAGCGCTGTATATAGAGAGCACAGTATTATCCTACTTATTACTGCTGCTAGAGGGAACTAGTGACATGGAGAAGAGGGCGAGCGCTGTATATAGAGAGCACAGTATTATCCTAATTATTACTAGTGACATGGAGAAGAGGGCGAGCGCTGTATATAGAGAGCACAGTATTATCCTAATTATTACTGCTGCTAGAGGGAACTAGTGACATGGAGAAGAGGGCGAGCGCTGTATATAGAGAGCACAGTATTATCCTAATTATTACTAGTGGCATGGAGAAGAGGGCGAGCGCTGTATATAGAGAGCATAGTATTATCCTAATTATTACTGCTGCTAGAGAGTAACTAGTGACATGGAGAAGAGGGCGAGCGCTGTATATAGAGAGCACAGTATTATCCTAATTATTACTAGTGACATGGAGAAGAGGGCGAGCGCTGTATATAGAGAGCACAGTATTATCCTAATTATTACTAGTGACATGGAGAAGAGGGCGAGCGCTGTATATAGAGAGCACAGTATTATCCTAATTATTACTGCTGCTAGAGGGAACTAGTGACATGGAGAAGAGGGCGAGTGCTGTATATAGAGAGCACAGTATTATCCTAATTATTACTGCTGCTAGAGAGTAACTAGTGACATGGAGAAGAGGGCGAGCGCTGTATATAGAGAGCACAGTTTTATCCTAATTATTACTAGTGACATGGAGAAGAGAGCGAGCGCTGTATATAGAGAGCACAGTATTATCCTAATTATTACTAGTGACATGGAGAAGAGGGCGAGCGCTGTATATAGAGAGCACAGTATTATCCTAATTATTACTGCTGCTAGAGGGAACTAGTGACATGGAGAAGAGGGCGAGCACTGTATATAGAGAGCACAGTATTATCCTAATTATTACTGCTGCTAGAGAGTAACTAGTGACATGGAGAAGAGGGCGAGCGCTGTATATAGAGAGCACAGTATTATCCTAATTATTACTGCTGCTAGAGGGAACTAGTGACATGGAGAAGAGGGCGAGCGCTGTATATAGAGAGCACAGTATTATCCTAATTTTTACTGCTGCTAGAGGGAACTAGTGACATGGAGAAGAGGGCGAGCACTGTATATAGAGAGCACAGTTTTATCCTAATTATTACTGCTGCTAGAGGGAACTAGTGACATGGAGAAGAGGGCGAGCGCTGTATATAGAGAGCACAGTATTATCCTAATTTTTACTGCTGCTAGAGGGAACTAGTGACATGGAGAAGAGGGCGAGCGCTGTATATAGAGAGCACAGTATTATCCTAATTATTACTAGTGGCATGGAGAAGAGGGCGAGCGCTGTATATAGAGAGCACAGTGTTATCCTAATTATTACTAGTGACATGGAGAAGAGGGTGAGCGCTGTATATAGAGAGCACAGTATTATCCTAATTATTACTAGTGACATGGAGAAGAGGGCGAGCGCTGTATATAGAGAGCACAGTATTATCCTAATTATTACTGCTGCTAGAGGGAACTAGTGACATGGAGAAGAGGGCGAGCACTGTATATAGAGAGCACAGTATTATCCTAATTATTACTGCTGCTAGAGAGTAACTAGTGACATGGAGAAGAGGGCGAGCGCTGTATATAGAGAGCACAGTTTTATCCTAATTATTACTGCTGCTAGAGGGAACTAGTGACATGGAGAAGAGGGCGAGCGCTGTATATAGAGAGCACAGTATTATCCTAATTTTTACTGCTGCTAGAGGGAACTAGTGACATGGAGAAGAGGGCGAGCGCTGTATATAGAGAGCACAGTATTATCCTAATTATTACTAGTGGCATGGAGAAGAGGGCGAGCGCTGTATATAGAGAGCACAGTGTTATCCTAATTATTACTAGTGACATGGAGAAGAGGGTGAGCGCTGTATATAGAGAGCACAGTATTATCCTAATTATTACTAGTGGCATGGAGAAGAGGGCGAGCGCTGTATATAGAGAGCACAGTATTATCCTAATTATTACTAGTGACATGGAGAAGAGGGCGAGCGCTGTATATAGAGAGCACAGTATTATCCTAATTATTACTAGTGACATGGAGAAGAGGGCGAGCGCTGTATATAGAGAGCACAGTATTATCCTAATTATTACTAGTGACATGGAGAAGAGGGCGAGCGCTGTATATAGAGAGCACAGTATTATCCTATTTATTACTAGTGACATGGAGAAGAGGGCGAGCGCTGTATATAGAGAGCACAGTATTATCCTAATTATTACTGCTGCTAGAGGGAACTAGTGACATGGAGAAGAGGGCGAGCGCTGTATATAGAGAGCACAGTATTATCCTAATTATTACTAGTGGCATGGAGAAGAGGGCGAGCGCTGTATATAGAGAGCACAGTGTTATCCTAATTATTACTAGTGACATGGAGAAGAGAGCGAGCGCTGTATATAGAGAGCACAGTATTATCCTAATTATTACTAGTGACATGGAGAAGAGGGCGAGCGCTGTATATAGAGAGCACAGTATTATCCTAATTATTACTAGTGGCATGGAGAAGAGGGCGAGCGCTGTATATAGAGAGCACAGTGTTATCCTAATTATTACTAGTGACATGGAGAAGAGAGCGAGCGCTGTATATAGAGAGCACAGTATTATCCTAATTATTACTAGTGACATGGAGAAGAGGGCGAGCGCTGTATATAGAGAGCACAGTATTATCCTAATTATTACTAGTGGCATGGAGAAGAGGGCGAGCGCTGTATATAGAGAGCACAGTGTTATCCTAATTATTACTAGTGACATGGAGAAGAGAGCGAGCGCTGTATATAGAGAGCACAGTATTATCCTAATTATTACTAGTGACATGGAGAAGAGGGCGAGCGCTGTATATAGAGAGCACAGCATTATCCTAATTATTACTAGTGACATGGAGAAGAGGGCGAGCGCTGTATATAGAGAGCACAGTATTATCCTAATTATTACTAGTGACATGGAGAAGAGGGCGAGCGCTGTATATAGAGAGCACAGTATTATCCTAATTATTACTGCTGCTAGAGGGAACTAGTGACATGGAGAAGAGGGCGAGCGCTGTATATAGAGAGCACAGTATTATCCTAATTATTACTGCTGCTAGAGGGAACTAGTGACATGGAGAAGAGGGCGAGTGCTGTATATAGAGAGCACAGTATTATCCTAATTATTACTAGTGGCATGGAGAAGAGGGCGAGCGCTGTATATAGAGAGCACAGTATTATCCTAATTATTACTAGTGACATGGAGAAGAGGGCGAGCGCTGTATATAGAGAGCACAGTATTATCCTAATTATTACTAGTGACATGGAGAAGAGAGCGAGCGCTGTATATAGAGAGCACAGTATTATCCTAATTATTACTGCTGCTAGAGGGAACTAGTGACATGGAGAAGAGGGCGAGTGCTGTATATAGAGAGCACAGTATTATCCTAATTATTACTAGTGACATGGAGAAGAGAGCGAACGCTGTATATAGAGAGCACAGTATTATCCTAATTATTACTAGTGACATGGAGAAGAGGGCGAGCGCTGTATATAGAGAGCACAGTATTATCCTAATTATTACTAGTGACATGGAGAAGAGAGCGAACGCTGTATATAGAGAGCACAGTATTATCCTAATTATTACTAGTGGCATGGAGAAGAGGGCGAGCGCTGTATATAGAGAGCACAGTGTTATCCTAATTATTACTAGTGACATGGAGAAGAGGGCGAGCGCTGTATATAGAGAGCACAGTATTATCCTAATTATTACTAGTGGCATGGAGAAGAGGGCGAGCGCTGTATATAGAGAGCACAGTGTTATCCTAATTATTACTAGTGACATGGAGAAGAGGGCGAGCGCTGTATATAGAGAGCACAGTGTTATCCTAATTATTACTAGTGACATGGAGAAGAGGGCGAGCGCTGTATATAGAGAGCACAGTATTATCCTAATTATTACTAGTGACATGGAGAAGAGGGCGAGCGCTGTATATAGAGAGCACAGTATTATCCTATTTATTACTAGTGACATGGAGAAGAGGGCGAGCGCTGTATATAGAGAGCACAGTATTATCCTAATTATTACTGCTGCTAGAGGGAACTAGTGACATGGAGAAGAGGGCGAGCGCTGTATATAGAGAGCACAGTGTTATCCTAATTATTACTAGTGACATGGAGAAGAGAGCGAGCGCTGTATATAGAGAGCACAGTATTATCCTAATTATTACTAGTGACATGGAGAAGAGGGTGAGCGCTGTATATAGCGAGCACAGTATTATCCTAATTATTACTAGTGACATGGAGAAGAGGGTGAGCGCTGTTTATAGAGAGCACAGTATTATCCTAATTTTTACTAGTGGCATGGAGAAGAGGGTGAGCGCTGTATATAGGGAGCACAGTGTTATCCTAATTATTACTAGTGGCATGGAGAAGAGGGCGAGCGCTGTATATAGAGAGCACAGTATTATCCTAATTATTACTAGTGACATGGAGAAGAGGGCGAGCGCTGTATATAGAGAGCACAGTATTATCCTAATTATTACTAGTGGCATGGAGAAGAGGGCGAGCGCTGTATATAGAGAGCACAGTGTTATCCTAATTATTACTAGTGGCATGGAGAAGAGGGCGAGCGCTGTATATAGAGAGCACAGTATTATCCTAATTATTACTAGTGACATGGAGAAGAGGGCGAGCGCTGTATATAGAGAGCACAGTATTATCCTAATTTTTACTAGTGGCATGGAGAAGAGGGCGAGCGCTGTATATAGAGAGCACAGTATTATCCTAATTTTTACTAGTGGCATGGAGAAGAGGGCGAGCGCTGTATATAGAGAGCACAGTATTATCCTAATTATTACTAGTGACATGGAGAAGAGGGCGAGCGCTGTATATAGAGAGCACAGTATTATCCTAATTATTACTAGTGACATGGAGAAGAGGGCGAGCGCTGTATATAGAGAACACAGTATTATCCTAATTATTACTAGTGGCATGGAGAAGAGGGCGAGCGCTGTATATAGAGAGCACAGTATTATCCTAATTATTACTAGTGACATGGAGAAGAGGGCGAACGCTGTATATAGAGAGCACAGTATTATCCTATTTATTACTAGTGACATGGAGAAGAGGGCGAGAGCTGTATATAGAGAGCACAGTATTATCCTAATTATTACTGCTGCTAGAGGGAACTAGTGACATGGAGAAGAGGGCGAGCGCTGTATATAGAGAGCACAGTATTATCCTAATTATTACTAGTGACATGGAGAAGAGGGCGAGCGCTGTATATAGAGAGCACAGTATTATCCTAATTATTACTAGTGACATGGAGAAGAGGGCGAGCGCTGTATATAGAGAGCACAGTATTATCCTAATTATTACTAGTGACATGGAGAAGAGGGCGAGCGCTGTATATAGAGAGCACAGTATTATCCTAATTATTACTAGTGGCATGGAGAAGAGGGCGAGCGCTGTATATAGAGAGCACAGTGTTATCCTAATTATTACTAGTGGCATGGAGAAGAGGGCGAGCGCTGTATATAGAGAGCACAGTATTATCCTAATTATTACTAGTGGCATGGAGAAGAGGGCGAGCGCTGTATATAGAGAGCACAGTATTATCCTAATTATTACTAGTGACATGGAGAAGAGGGCGAGCGCTGTATATAGAGAACACAGTATTATCCTAATTATTACTAGTGGCATGGAGAAGAGGGCGAGCGCTGTATATAGAGAGCACAGTATTATCCTAATTATTACTAGTGACATGGAGAAGAGGGCGAGCGCTGTATATAGAGAGCACAGTATTATCCTAATTTTTACTAGTGGCATGGAGAAGAGGGCGAGCGCTGTATATAGAGAGCACAGTATTATCCTAATTTTTACTAGTGGCATGGAGAAGAGGGCGAGCGCTGTATATAGAGAGCACAGTATTATCCTAATTTTTACTAGTGGCATGGAGAAGAGGGCGAGCGCTGTATATAGAGAGCACAGTATTATCCTAATTTTTACTAGTGGCATGGAGAAGAGGGCGAGCGCTGTATATAGAGAGCACAGTATTATCCTAATTTTTACTAGTGGCATGGAGAAGAGGGCGAGCGCTGTATATAGAGAGCACAGTATTATCCTAATTTTTACTAGTGGCATGGAGAAGAGGGCGAGCGCTGTATATAGGGAGCACAGTGTTATCCTAATTATTACTAGTGGCATGGAGAAGAGGGCGAGCGCTGTATATAGAGAGCACAGTATTATCCTAATTATTACTAGTGACATGGAGAAGAGGGCGAGCGCTGTATATAGAGAGCACAGTATTATCCTAATTATTACTAGTGGCATGGAGAAGAGGGCGAGCGCTGTATATAGAGAGCACAGTGTTATCCTAATTATTACTAGTGGCATGGAGAAGAGGGCGAGCGCTGTATATAGAGAACACAGTATTATCCTAATTATTACTAGTGACATGGAGAAGAGGGCGAGCGCTGTATATAGAGAGCACAGTGTTATCCTAATTATTACTAGTGACATGGAGAAGAGGGCGAGCGCTGTATATAGAGAGCACAGTATTATCCTAATTTTTACTAGTGGCATGGAGAAGAGGGCGAGCGCTGTATATAGGGAGCACAGTGTTATCCTAATTATTACTAGTGGCATGGAGAAGAGGGCGAGCGCTGTATATAGGGAGCACAGTGTTATCCTAATTATTACTAGTGGCATGGAGAAGAGGGCGAGCGCTGTATATAGAGAGCACAGTATTATCCTAATTATTACTAGTGGCATGGAGAAGAGGGCGAGCGCTGTATATAGAGAGCACAGTATTATCCTAATTATTACTAGTGACATGGAGAAGAGGGCGAGCGCTGTATATAGAGAGCACAGTGTTATCCTAATTATTACTAGTGGCATGGAGAAGAGGGCGAGCGCTGTATATAGAGAGCACAGTATTATCCTAATTATTACTAGTGACATGGAGAAGAGGGCGAGCGCTGTATATAGAGAGCACAGTGTTATCCTAATTATTACTAGTGGCATGGAGAAGAGGGCGAGCGCTGTATATAGAGAGCACAGTATTATCCTAATTATTACTAGTGACATGGAGAAGAGGGCGAGCGCTGTATATAGAGAGCACAGTATTATCCTAATTATTACTAGTGGCATGGAGAAGAGGGCGAGCGCTGTATATAGAGAGCACAGTATTATCCTAATTATTACTAGTGGCATGGAGAAGAGGGCGAGCGCTGTATATAGAGAGCACAGTGTTATCCTAATTATTACTAGTGGCATGGAGAAGAGGGCGAGCGCTGTATATAGAGAGCACAGTATTATCCTAATTATTACTAGTGACATGGAGAAGAGGGCGAGCGCTGTATATAGAGAGCACAGTGTTATCCTAATTATTACTAGTGACATGGAGAAGAGGGCGAGCGCTGTATATAGAGAGCACAGTGTTATCCTAATTATTACTAGTGACATGGAGAAGAGGGCGAGTGCTGTATATAGAGAGCACAGTATTATCCTAATTATTACTAGTGACATGGAGAAGAGGGCGAGCGCTGGATATAGAGAGCACAGTGTTATCCTAATTATTAGTAGTGGCATGGAGAAGAGGGCGAGCGCTGTATATAGAGAGCACAGTATTATCCTAGTTATTACTAGTGACATGGAGAAGAGGGCGAGCGCTGTATATAGAGAGCACAGTGTTATCCTAATTATTACTAGTGACATGGAGAAGAGGGCGAGCGCTGTATATAGAGAGCACAGTATTATCCTAATTATTACTAGTGGCATGGAGAAGAGGGCGAGCGCTGTATATAGAGAGCACAGTATTATCCTAATTATTACTAGTGGCATGGAGAAGAGGGCGAGCGCTGTATATAGAGAGCACAGTATTATCCTAATTATTACTAGTGGCATGGAGAAGAGGGCGAGCGCTGTATATAGAGAGCACAGTATTATCCTAATTATTACTAGTGGCATGGAGAAGAGGGTGAGCGCTGTATATAGAGAGCACAGTATTATCCTAATTATTACTAGTGACATGGAGAAGAGGGCGAGCGCTGTATATAGAGAGCACAGTATTATCCTAATTATTACTAGTGGCATGGAGAAGAGGGCGAGCGCTGTATATAGAGAGCACAGTATTATCCTAATTATTACTAGTGGCATGGAGAAGAGGGTGAGCGCTGTATATAGAGAGCACAGTATTATCCTAATTATTACTAGTGACATGGAGAAGAGGGCGAGCGCTGTATATAGAGAGCACAGTATTATCCTAATTATTACTAGTGGCATGGAGAAGAGGGCGAGTGCTGTATATAGAGAGCACAGTATTATCCTAATTATTACTAGTGACATGGAGAAGAGGGTGAGCGCTGTATATAGAGAGCACAGTGTTATCCTAATTATTACTAGTGGCATGGAGAAGAGGGCGAGCGCTGTATATAGAGAGCACAGTATTATCCTAATTATTACTAGTGACATGGAGAAGAGGGTGAGCGCTGTATATAGAGAGCACAGTATTATCCTAATTATTACTAGTGACATGGAGAAGAGGGCGAGCGCTGTATATAGAGAGCACAGTATTATCCTAATTATTACTAGTGACATGGAGAAGAGTGTGAGCGCTGTATATAGAGAGCACAGTGTTATCTTAATTATTAGTAGTGGCATGGAGAAGAGGGCGAGCGCTGTATATAGAGAGCACAGTATTATCCTAGTTATTACTAGTGACATGGAGAAGAGGGCGAGCGCTGTATATAGAGAGCACAGTGTTATCCTAATTATTACTAGTGACATGGAGAAGAGGGCGAGCGCTGTATATAGAGAGCACAGTATTATCCTAATTATTAGTAGTGGCATGGAGAAGAGGGCGAGCGCTGTATATAGAGAGCACAGTATTATCCTAATTATTACTAGTGGCATGGAGAAGAGGGTGAGCGCTGTATATAGAGAGCACAGTATTATCCTAATTATTACTAGTGACATGGAGAAGAGGGCGAGCGCTGTATATAGAGAGCACAGTATTATCCTAATTATTACTAGTGGCATGGAGAAGAGGGCGAGTGCTGTATATAGAGAGCACAGTATTATCCTAATTATTACTAGTGACATGGAGAAGAGGGTGAGCGCTGTATATAGAGAGCACAGTGTTATCCTAATTATTACTAGTGGCATGGAGAAGAGGGCGAGCGCTGTATATAGAGAGCACAGTATTATCCTAATTATTACTAGTGACATGGAGAAGAGGGTGAGCGCTGTATATAGAGAGCACAGTGTTATCCTAATTATTAGTAGTGGCATGGAGAAGAGGGTGAGCGCTGTATATAGAGAGCACAGTGTTATCCTAATTATTACTAGTGACATGGAGAAGAGGGCGAGCGCTGTATATAGAGAGCACAGTATTATCCTAGTTATTACTAATGACATGGAGAAGAGGGCGAGCGCTGTATATAGAGAGCACAGTATTATCCTAATTATTACTAGTGGCATGGAGAAGAGGGCGAGTGCTGTATATAGAGAGCACAGTATTATCCTAATTATTACTAGTGACATGGAGAAGAGGGTGAGCGCTGTATATAGAGAGCACAGTGTTATCCTAATTATTACTAGTGGCATGGAGAAGAGGGCGAGCGCTGTATATAGAGAGCACAGTATTATCCTAATTATTACTAGTGACATGGAGAAGAGGGTGAGCGCTGTATATAGAGAGCACAGTGTTATCCTAATTATTACTAGTGACATGGAGAAGAGGGCGAGCGCTGTATATAGAGAACACAGTATTATCCTATTTATTACTAGTGGCATGGAGAAGAGGGTGAGTGCTGTATATAGAGAGCACAGTGTTATCCTGATTATGGCAGCTAATTAGATGTGTAATAGTGACGTCACTGTTATTGCTGATGACTGCACGGAGCCGGCACATAGTATCGGAGCTGGATAAACCTGTATCTTTCCTTGTAGCCTCGGGAGATGGATAGCAGAGCTGTGTGATGAGAGGAAATGTGGGTGTGTGACGTGGACTTGTTGTGGGTGGAGATGTCCTCAGTATAAAGGCTCAGAGACCGGCTCTTCAGGAATCTCAGTGACATCAGAGTCTGCGGCCGCTATGAATGAAGCTGAGAGCAGAGGAGAATCGCTGTATCTCAGCATTGGGGTGCTGGCTGTTACTGCAGGTACGGGACACTGAGCTGCCTTGTTCCCTCACTGTATATATCCATAGTGATAAAAGTTACTATAGGGCTATAACTATATTATATGTTTTCATGTTTTTTATTCTCCTGTTTTAGGCAGTTTACTTCTCTCAATACAATATTACAGTATTGGAGCGTCTGCTCCTCTTATACCCACAACTGCCCTGGGCGTCCTCCTCCTGATATCGGCAGCTATTTTAGGATATTCAGGTATGGATCTTCTTACAGAATATGTTGTATAAAGGGATTTCTGGCAGCGCTGACTTCTGCAGCGGTCGGTGAGCGGCGCTGCTGGCGATGGGTCTGGACGTTCCTCCTGTATATTTGCTGAACAGATGAATGCATCATGTCTGTAAATAGATAAAATAGAAACTATTAGGTAAACATTTACTAAAAGCTTTAGAATCATTTGCTTAGAAATAATCAGTGTTACAGTTCAGACCGGTAATGAATGATTATCTGAACATAGGGCTGTTATAGGAAGGAGACGGCTGGAGATAATTATTACATAGGACATCATTATAACATAACATAATGATAACACTGCAATGCCTCTATAGTGATTCTGTGACAAATCTATACGATATATTCAGTATCTGGGGCTTTTCCAGATCTGTAATCACATCCGATCCCGGGCTCAGCTCCCGTGATTCTGTCCTTTCCATACTTCCCATATGTGCAATGTTCTGGCACAGTCCGGATCACCAGATACAGGACAGGGAAACGCTCTACTAATTTGTGCTGAGACTTTTCTAGTGTTTGGGGGAATTTCAGGGTAGAAGGAGAGATCAGCTTATAATGTGCCACAATATGGGATGGGATGTGTTAGTGTACAGTATGCATCACTGTGCAATGTAATGAGCGGCTCAGAAATGGAAGAATGACCGCAAGATGGCCTGATATTATATAGAAACACTCTACATACATAGAAAAATAAAATGCTCTTCATTAGAAACGTGGTAAAGTCATTCTAGATAAGAATAATGTACTAATACCATTGTAAAACACTGTAGAAAAGGGAATCTCTCTTCTGAGAGCTGCATGATGTAAGGGCAGAGACCCTGATTACAGCAATGAGTCACTTACTGGGCTGCTTGCTGCAATTTTGATAAAATCACAGTTTTATCTGCTGCAGATCTACTAGTTTTCTGAATGCTGATCACTGTCTAATCCCAAACACACCATTGATTGGCAGATTTCTGTGTACACCGTGCATACACTGCCAATCAATGATAGGGTGGGATTATACAGAGCCTACAAATAGAGAGGACTACATGGCAGCAGAATTACTAGTCCCTTATTTATAATCTCCTGCTGATAAAACTATGATTTTATCAAAACTCCTGTAAGGCCTGAAACACACATCCGTGAAACACGTGCGTGTTTGGTCTGTTTCCGTGTATACTGGAGACACGGCCAAATGTGCACCAATGTTACTATATCTCAGCGGTTACAATTGCGTTTTTGGTTATGTCCGTGAGTCTGTCTCCGTGATGCGTTTTTTGGTCCGTGTTTCAAGCCAGCATGTCCGTTTTCTGCACGCAAAACGCAGCACGAACCCAATGAAAGTCAATGGGTCTGTGCGCACGTCCGAGTGACACGGACGCATCTCTGTTTGCTCCCTGTACGTTTTGTGCTTTTTTCATGTGATGTCGGTCTTTTTTCTTTTTCTGTTTCGTTCTCTCCCTCAGTCCGTCGGTCGGTCGGTCTCTCTCTATGTCTGTCGGTCGGTCTCTCTGTCTTATCTGTCCCTCTAGCTGTCTGTCGGTCAGTTCCCCCCCCTCTCTCATACTTACCGTTCCCCGATCTCCGGCGCGGCGCTGCACGGCTGTTATAATAACTCCGGCGGCTTTTACTATTTTGAAAAAGCCGGCCGCTCATTAATCAATCTCGTATTCCCTGCTTCACCCGCCCACCGGCGCCTGTGATTGGTTGCAGTCACACACGCCCACCACGCTGAGTGACAGCTGTCTCACTGCACCCAATCACAGCAGCCGGTGGGCGTGTCTATACTGTGCAGTGAAATAAATAAATAATTAAAAAAACCGGCGTGCGGTCCCCCCATTTTAATACCAGCCAGATAAAGCCATACGGCTGAAGGCTGGTATTCTCAGGATGGGGAGCTCCACGTTATGGGGAGCCCCCCACCCTAACAATATCAGTCAGCAGCCGCCCAGAATTGCCGCATACATTATTTGCGACAGTTCTGGGGCTGTACCCGGCTCTTCCCGATTTACCCTGGTGCGTTGGCAAATCGGGGTAATAAGGATTTATTGGCAGCCGATAGCTGCCAATAAGTCCTAGATTAATCATGTCAGGCGTCTCCCCGAGAAACCTTCCATGATTAATCTGTAAGTGACAGTAAAAAAACACACACACCCGAAAAAATCCTTTATTAGAAATAAAAAACACAAACACATTCCCTCATTACCAATTTATTAACCCTGACAAACCCTCCATGTCCGGCGTAATCCACGGACCTCCAGCGTCGCATCCAGCTCTGCTGCATGGAGGTGACAGGAGCAGCAGAAGACACCGCCGCTCCGGTCACCTCCACGCAGCTAATGAGATGAGTAGCGCGATCAGCTGCTGTTACTGAGGTTACCCGCTGTCACCGCTGGATCCAGCGGTGGCCGCGAGTTACCTGACTGACAGCAGCTGATCGCGCTACTCATCTCATTAGCTGCGTGGAGGTGACCGGAGCGGCGGTGTCTTCTGCTGCTCCTGTCACCTCCATGCAGCAGAGCTGGATGCGACGCTGGAGGTCCGTGGATTACGCCGGACATGGAGGGTTTGTCGGGGTTAATAAATTGGTAATGAGGGAATGTGTTTGTGTTTTTTATTTCTAATAAAGGATTTTTTCGGGTGTGTGTGTTTTTTTACTGTCACTTACAGATTAATCATGGAAGGTGTCTCATAGACGCCTGACATGATTAATCTAGGACTTATTGGCAGCTATCGGCTGCCAATTAATCCTTATTACCCCGATTTGCCAACGCACCAGGGTAAATCGGGAAGAGCCGGGTACAGCCCCAGAACTGTCGCATATAATGTATGCGGCAATTCTGGGCGGCTGCTGACTGATATTGTTAGGGTGGGGGGGCTCCCCATAACGTGGAGCTCCCCATCCTGAGAATACCAGCCTTCAGCCGTATGGCTTTATCTGGCTGGTATTAAAATGGGGGGGACCGTACGCCGGTTTTTTTAATTATTTATTTATTTATTTCACTGCACAGTATAGACACGCCCACCGGCTGCTGTGATTGGGTGCAGTGAGACAGCTGTCACTCAGCGTGGTGGGCGTGTGTGACTGCAACCAATCACAGGCGCCGGTGGTGAGAGAAAGCAGGGAATACGAGATTGTTTAATGAGCGGCCGGCTTTTTCAAATTAGAAAAAGCCGCCGGAGCAGTGTGAACGCCGTGCAGCGCCGGTGATCGGAGAACGGTGAGTATGAGAGAGGGGGGAACACTTCAGTCACTCGGGGGATTAGCGGTCACCGGTGAATCCTTCACAGGTGACCGCTAATCAGTACACGGCACAAAGACAGAGCCGCGGCATGACTATGAAGTCGGGTGAAGTTCACCCGAGTTCATTCTCATCCCGCTACTCTGTCTTCCGACATGTAGTAACGACATTTTGCATCACACACGTACATTTCACACGGACAACACACACACATGTCAGTTATTTCACTCACGCACACACGGACATTCCACACGCACATACGGCTATCATACGGGATACACACGCAGGCCACACATACCATAAAAACGGACCTAAAAAACGGAAAACGGACCCGAAAAACGGCCCGTTTTACACGGACGTGGTTTTCACGGATGTGTGGCGGAGGCCTAAGGCTGGTTTGACCTCTCTCTCTCTCTCCATCCCATCTGCAGGATCCGGTCACATCCAGTTTGCGTTTTTTTGTGAAACCAGCCTATGCAGCTCAGTACCCAGGACTGGAGTCAGGGTTTCTGTCTCTATATCATGCTGTTCTCAGATTGAGTTGTAGTAACCTGGTGACAGAATTCCATTAATCAGCAATAAATTCCAATCAGCCTTATAATAAGCCATTAATCGCCCCCACATTGTTGATCCTCTCGGCAGCCTGTTGATTTGCTGCACAGGGACATTTGGTCGCGTGGCCGTTCATGTCCTACAAATCATCAGGCTGCGGAGGCAAACTCGAGAAGGCAGAGTATTGGCGGAGCCGGAATGATGGGGAGTTTAGGCAGTAATTATATTACCCTATAAAATGTATCTGATCTTAATATTAAAAAATTACTGAATTATTGGAAATACTGAATCTAAAAATATTGCCTATTTTATATTTTCATTGTCATTTACATATTAGGAATCCGGAAAATACGAGGAAATGTTTCGCTGTGGGTCTCATTTTACTGGACGGTGTCAGCTCTGTGGAGTGGATATGGCGTCAACCTGATCCTGAGGGGAACCAACGTCATCAGCGTCTCTGACATGAGAAATGCCCTAGTTCCTGGCTTAGTCGCCTTCTTCCTGGGGCTGCTCATTATTGGGGTGGTGGGGATCCTTCAGAAGGAAACTCTTCTTGCTTTGATGTCTGTGGCTCTTTCTCTTTCCAGCATTCATGAAATCGTTCTCTTCTATGATAGTAGAGTCGGCTCCTCGGCAGTTGCATGTAATTATCTTATAGTTGTGCTCCTTGGGATATACTTCTCCGGTGGCCGGACGCTCCATAGCATCACCAAAGGCCAGGTTATGTTACCAGGAACAGACATAACTAATAAAAGCAATGAGCCAGGATCTGATGGCTCCAGTAAGGCGGCATTCATAGCTGCGGGCCTCATTCTTAACATGGCGGCCTCTAGTGTGTTTGGCTGCCGGCTCCTGGGAATAACCAGTAGTCTTTTCGTTGGTCAGGTAGCCTGGCTGTGGACGGCGGCGGTCTACCAGACCGTTATCTGTATCTTTTCATACCGTCATTATCACATGCTAGAGGCTACACATTTTGCCTTTTTTTCCATCTTGAGATTTGCTGAAGGCTATTCTCTACTGTATCAGTTCCTAAACACAAGTCAGTTACATTACCCCCTTCCATTCTTGGTGGTTTTCTCCATACTATTTTTTGTCCTCACTCTGTTTACAAGTATTCAGAGTCCTATAGAAGCAATATATCTATTGTTTTATGTCGCCTACTGCATTGCATTAGCTTCTAACCCACAAGGATTTTTCCATGGTGGACCCCAAGGAGTTAATATCGCAATATATATAGTTTCAGCCATTACAGTTCTCATCACTTTATATAATGCAAAGTCTTCTACAACGATCCCAACAGGTGAGGGCATTATCAGGAAACTATTCCTCAGCAATAACATGTTCAAGCTCCGTCAAGATAAAGATATAAATGAGCCCTACCTTGGTTATTCCAAGTATGGCGATGCAGAAATCCTCGCCCACGCATGCAATATTTTGGCTGCCTTTGCCATGACTATGCCGGGGAGCCCGGGTGAACCTTTGGTTACGGTTGTCTTGCCGTGGGTTGTGGTGGCTGGAGGACTTTATAATCTCATCTGTGGGTCTGTAGCTTTCTCCCGAGGTAAGACACTAGAAAGCAGTGCCTTTATTCTGTATGGGGTGATGTGGGTGATCTGGGGGATTTCCCGGTATAGTGGGGTCTATGACACAAGCAGAGGCTTCAACACGGCCGTAGGAATTATATGTTTCCTTCTCTTTAATAGTTTTCTTGTTCTCAGCACACTTTTCCTGTCTAAAGCCTGGTTTGTGTACACTCTCACCTTCCAGCTTATCTTAATCAGCTTTCTTCTTGATGCTCTCAATGTGCTCCCTCAAGGCTATGATATCGCTGTTACTATTATATTTGGCCTTGCTGGATTCTACTTATTTCTTTCCACTCTTCACAATACCACTTTTGAGACTCCCCTGATCCCAGTTGGCAGCCCCATTATCAAAATTAGTGGTTTTACCAATGACAGATCAACATGTCCTCACCTGATTTCTACAAGGACCAGCTCAGTCCAAAAGATTGCAGGTAAGAGATAAGAGAAAGATGATAGTAACCCTTGTAAGACGTTTTCTTTGTATAGAACTAAAAAAGATTTATTAGAAGACTTACATAAATGTGATTTTCATGTTCTTGCTTTTTTAGAAATCATGAAAAATGGCGGGATATGTGGCGTCCCTACCGACACGGTGTACGTACTGGTGGCCGCCTGCAATCACCCGGAGGCAGTGGAGCGGGCGTACAAGTAGGTTAGGCCACAACACAGCGACTGATGGTTTTCTGAAAATCTCATTATTATAGATGGCGGACGCTGCAGACAAATACATTGTATATTACCTACGGGGTTGTGTGTGACACAGTGACCTATAGATCCTCATAGTGAGGACTCTGTGACGTGCGGCCCCTCAATGTCTGCCCTTAAGAATATGGCAGGAATACATGGAAAGGAAGAGCACGGGCCGGGTTATTCTAATCTATTATCTGCCTAAATAAAGTAACAATAGAAAATCCAAATAGAAGAATAAGGCTTTTTTTATTATTTTTTTACAGTAAAATAAATGTGATATAAAGGAAAGTTATTTCTATATATTGTATACAGTATATATTGTTTATATATTGTAAACTGCAATGGACAATTCTCTAATGAGCTTTACTTTCCCTTTTTCAGGACAAAGCGTCAGGCTCAGGATCGGCCGATGTCTCTGTGGATATCAAGCCTACAGCAACTGGAACCGGCCAAACATCTGCTCAGTCCTCTGCTCTGGGACTTCATGGAGGCGGCTTGGCCCTCGTCCATCAGTCTTGTGATCCCAAGAGGTGAGAACCTACTGTATATACGGCCACAAGAAACTGTCATCTCCTCCAGACCCCAATGCCATAGATATAAGTCACGTCCTCACATACAACAATTCCATCATGTCCCTTATTTCTGTGTCACACCAGGATCTGCCTAAAATGTTAATACATGTATTTCTCTCATAGGACCATGGCTGGATGTTTTAGGAGCTCGTGACTCCGCAAAATACATAGGAACCCCTCAGAGCATTGCTATCCGGATCCCCGACTGCTCAGTGACCACTCACCTCATTGATATGGTAACAGAAAAGGCGACTTCATCCGTTTTCCCAAACTGTAGTCAGATAATATGTTTCTTCACAGATTACAGAAAAGTATAATCCATACTTACAAAACGTTTTCATAAAAAATAATATCTGCAGCCAAATGAATCTTCCGGTGTCTTCGTCCTGCAGGTCGGCCCCATTGCAGTGACGTCCGCCAATCCTTCTGGAGAAGCCGACACTACTCATCACAACCAAGTCTATGCAAAATTAGGAGACAAGGTAGCATGGATGATGGATATTTAGCCAGGTATAGTTACAAGGTAAAGACAATAGGTAAAAGCCTCTATGTTTCCTCTCAGGTTGATGGCGTTCTGTGTGATGGGGCGTCCCCCGAAAATATCGCTTCTACTGTGGTAGATTGCACAAAGATAGACGCTGGTAACATCGCATTCTTCAGAGTCGGCATCGTGCCCAAGTCACAGGTAATGCTGGGATACTAGTATTGGATTATTATTGTTATTTACACATTTTTGCAGTTATTCCAGTCTGATTGATACGTTCATTGAGAGGAACATGTCCATATAATAAATCTTTTCCATTTGTACGCCATCTGCAGTCATCTCCATTGGCAAAGTTCAATTAAAGGCCCTGTGTAAGAATAAGAAAATGATCATTGTCCTTCCAGAAAAGGCGCCGCTTTTCTCCATGGTGTATATCCAGAAGTGCTGCTTAGACTCATTCTGAAAAATGCAGATTCCTCTTACTAATCTCAGGCAATTTATATAGGAAAGCCCAAAATGTCATAATAAAGAAAAATGATATTCCCCCAGGCCACAGCCCACCAGAACTTTCTATCAATCCTGGACCAGTATCAGTTATACAATTACAGATCCCGATACAAGGATTTTCTAAAATATGTGACGGCTGCGATTATATTACCAGCTCTCGTCCCTAAACTCCACTGTATTGATAGGGTTAATGATTTATGGCTGCAGTCATCTAAATACCTATAACAATACTTCTCGGAAGAAAAGTGTGAAAAACATGTCAGTATAGAGGAAAATCAGAAAACGCATTTCCTAACACAAGTTATTATATTTTTCAGGTTTTACAAATATTAGACCAAGTTCAGACGAAGCACAAAAAGGGTCTCATTAATGGGGGATTCTCTGGATCCACAGAAGAAATCACACAGAAGATGCAGGGGTCTAATACCCAGACAGACGTGCGGCCCCCGACCAACTCTGAAGATAACGGATCTGCGTCATATGATAACGAGGGCTTCACAGCAGAGGATAAGCCCCAGGGAAATTAACATTGGTGAATGTAGCGAATTTTGTAAATATTGAATGACACAAGTTCCTAATTTTATACTTATTTATTTTATTTAAATATTAGATTAATAAATATTAATTATTTTTGTAAAAAATGTTGTCATCTTTTCAAAGACAGAGGCAATAAAAAATTTTAAAGGTCTTATTTAGCTCGACCCATTACCAGCCAAACATAGTCATATTTTCAAGTCTTGAGCTGTAATGACCTGTAATGTAAAACATAAGGATGACAAGACATTTGTCTCGTTGCTGCCTCACAAAGCCTCTTGTGACCCCTGAGAAGTGAAGACACAATAAAAACGTATAATTAGTGATTTACTATAACTGTAACAGCAGGAGCCGCACATGCAAAAACCACACATTGATCCTTTGCAGCTAAGCAAAAATTTACAAAACTGAACATGAGGATGGTAGCTTACTGTTCTTATAATTTGTTTTTTAGCTACTTCCACTTGGTGTTGGTGCTGGGTGGAGGCCATTGTTACTGTGGTGTATTGTGGGGCGGTGTGGTCTGCAGTGATGGGGTCTCAGCCTGGCAGCCCTGCTGGTGAACTATTGCGGTCGCGGTGGTTGGGCAGAGCACCGCACTTTTAAGGCTATGTGCCCACGGGGATATTGTCCTGCGGATATATCCGCAAGACATTGCGCAGGTGCTCCCAGAAATCCGCAACAGAACTTTCTCTGTTTCAATGCTGCGTATATACAGCGGAATGTCGTGCGGATATGGTGCGGGCATTCTGCATTGAGGATACAGTACCATGGCTTCGGCACTGCATCCTCAATGCAGAACAAGTGCTGCAGTGATCGAGGTGCTCATACTTACCTCCATCATGTAGCACCTCGCTTTCCGGCGGCCGTGTCACTGTCAGGCAGCATCTGGTTCACTGTGCTGGAGGTGGGCGGGCCTAAACTAGCTCCGGCTGTCACATGACCGGAGCTCATGCAGGCCCCCCCCCACCTCTTCCTTCCGGTACCTGGCTGGATCCACAGCGCTGCTGCCGCTACACCGGACGGAGAAAGTGACTCGGGTCTCTATCAAGGCAGGTAAGTATATGGGACCCTGCGGAGAAATCCGCAACAATAATTGACATGCTGCAGATTTTTCCGCACGAAAATCCACACAATTTCCGCTGTGGAAAAATCCGCAGCGTGGGCACAGCATTTCCCAAATGCCATAGAAATGGCTGGGGAGTAGCTGTGCTGCAGATTTCTGGAAAATCTGCGGCTTTTCCGCGAGAAATCCGCGGCAAAATCCGCGCATTTTCCGCAGCGTGGGCACATAGCCTAAGGCTAGGGACCCACTGAGAGGTTCTGCATACAGTCTGATCAGGCTGTTAAACTAAGAAGAAAAAACAAAAAGCCAGCACCAAATGTGCACTACAGCACTAAACATTCCAAACTGTACTTATTATAAAAACATTTTTGAGATTTTTGGCAAAAAATTGCAATTTCTTGAGCTGCTTCGCCACGTCACGGCAAATCTCATTTGAAGCAGTCCTACACTAAAATATTTTTATAAAATGTGCCATACGGCCTCACATATGAATAGTAGAACTGCTCTTAGCAGCACTCACCTGGTCTATTTCAATCCCGTACCCATGACTGAGTCATGGCTGTGGGCGGGACAGGTCCAAGCAAATGCTGCATGAAGTAAATAGCCTGTGGACAAAGCCTGATGACTTAATGTGAACAGTCACCAACCGCCAAAATCCAGACAGATGGAATACATCCCAAATTGGGGTGCATAGCAAGGTGGAGGTCAACCACCGACCAATTCAATGAAGAAAAAACAAAAAGCCAGCACCAAATGTGCACTACAGCACTAAACATTCCAAACTGTACTTATTATAAAAACATTTTTGAGATTTTTGGCAAAAAAATTGCAATTTCTTGAGCTGCTTCGCCACGTCACGGCAAATCTCATTTGAAGCAGTCCTACACTAAAATATTTTTATAAAATGTGCCATACGGCCTCACATATGAATAGTAGAACTGCTCTTAGCAGCACTCACCTGGTCTATTTCAATCCCGTACCCATGACTGAGTCATGGCTGTGGGCGGGACAGGTCCAAGCAAATGCTGCATGAAGTAAATAGCCTGTGGACAAAGCCTGATGACTTAATGTGAACAGTCACCAACCGCCAAAATCCAGACAGATGGAATACATCCCAAATTGGGGTGCATAGCAAGGTGGAGGTCAACCACCGACCAATTCAATGAAGAAAAAACAAAAAGCCAGCACCAAATGTGCACTACAGCACTAAACATTCCAAACTGTACTTATTATAAAAACATTTTTGAGATTTTTGGCAAAAAAATTGCAATTTCTTGAGCTGCTTCGCCACGTCACGGCAAATCTCATTTGAAGCAGTCCTACACTAAAATATTTTTATAAAATGTGCCATACGGCCTCACATATGAATAGTAGAACTGCTCTTAGCAGCACTCACCTGGTCTATTTCAATCCCGTACCCATGACTGAGTCATGACTGTGGGCGGGACAGGTCCAAGCAAATGCTGCATGAAGTAAATAGCCTGTGGACAAAGCCTGATGACTTAATGTGAACAGTCACCAACCGCCAAAATCCAGACAGATGGAATACATCCCAAATTGGGGTGCATAGCAAGGTGGAGGTCAACCACCGACCAATTCAATGAAGAAAAAACAAAAAGCCAGCACCAAATGTGCACTACAGCACTAAACATTCCAAACTGTACTTATTATAAAAACATTTTTGAGATTTTTGGCAAAAAATTGCAATTTCTTGAGCTGCTTCGCCACGTCACGGCAAATCTCATTTGAAGCAGTCCTACACTAAAATATTTTTATAAAATGTGCCATACGGCCTCACATATGAATAGTAGAACTGCTCTTAGCAGCACTCACCTGGTCTATTTCAATCCCGTACCCATGACTGAGTCATGGCTGTGGGCGGGACAGGTCCAAGCAAATGCTGCATGAAGTAAATAGCCTGTGGACAAAGCCTGATGACTTAATGTGAACAGTCACCAACCGCCAAAATCCAGACAGATGGAATACATCCCAAATTGGGGTGCATAGCAAGGTGGAGGTCAACCACCGACCAATTCAATGAAGAAAAAACAAAAAGCCAGCACCAAATGTGCACTACAGCACTAAACATTCCAAACTGTACTTATTATAAAAACATTTTTGAGATTTTTGGCAAAAAATTGCAATTTCTTGAGCTGCTTCGTCACGTCACGGCAAATCTCATTTGAAGCAGTCCTACACTAAAATATTTTTATAAAATGTGCCATACGGCCTCACATATGGCGCTGCTGCCGCTACACCGGACGGAGAAAGTGACTCGGGTCTCTATCAAGGCAGGTAAGTATATGGGACCCTGCGGAGAAATCCGCAACAATAATTGACATGCTGCAGATTTTTCCGCACGAAAATCCACACGATTTCCGCTGTGGAAAAATCCGCAGCGTGGGCACAGCATTTCCCAAATGCCATAGAAATGGCTGGGGAGTAGCTGTGCTGCAGATTTCTGGAAAATCTGCGGCTTTTCCGCGAGAAATCCGCGGCAAAATCCGCGCATTTTCCGCAGCGTGGGCACATAGCCTAAGGCTAGGGACCCACTGAGAGGTTCTGCATACAGTCTGATCAGGCTGTTAAACTAAGAACCTCGTGTTTACTTTTATTAATTTTTCCTTAGCCATAAGATCAATGTATAAAAACAGATAAAAATAGATCAATGTATAGTTTTAGTTGTGCGGTCCAGGTCTTTCTCTACAGCTATGGTAAATATAACAGTACAAGGGGTGGGCGCTATTCCCCTGAGAGCATTCCCTGAAATCTGTCCCGATACGGTGGTCCTTCTTTACATAATGGTAATCAAGGACATGATACATTATATTGCAGAGCAATAATGGAAAGAAAGGGTCACAACCACAATAATTATAAGTGTGCTACATCATAAAAAAACAAAGAAGAAAATAATATATACATATACCCTGCTGTAACTAAATAGAAGCATAATGCATATAAATAAATATAGGGTACATAGTAAACACTATTTTTGATCAAAAAAGCGTAAAGCCATCCCACCGCAACAAGGTGTACCCAATATGGACAGTACCTACAGTCTCTAATATTAAAACCTCACCATGAGTCAACAGACCTCAATCTGAATAAGGGCAGAGAATGGCTGGGTCCCAACTACATACACAACTATGGGAAGCTACTCAGTACAAATAGGGTGCGGCCCCTTCTAAGTGAGCGCAGCATTTCATCTAGTGCCTCCCATGGCTGTGTGTCCAGTTTGGACCCAGCCACTTTCTGCCCTTATTCAAATTGATGACTGTTGACATGTCGCGGGCGGGGAGGATGCCGTCTCTGCTGCGCTCTCGCTAACGCTCAGGTCTGGCGCTGCTGCGATTGCTGCTCGGTGGCTTAAGCGGTGGGCCGGATCCGGGGACTCGAGCGGCGCTCCTTTCCCGTGAGTGAAAGGGGTGGTTGGTTTGGGGAATTTAGTCCGTGACGCCACCCACGGGTCGTGGTGAAGATAGGCACCACCGCTGCTGATGACGGGGATCCCGAAAGCCATGGTAAGGAGCAGCTGGGATGTTGTTTTCCCCCTCCGTGGGTAGGGGTCGGTGGTCCCAGGGCCCGGTGATGTTGTGACGGGGAGGCAGGGTCGTGAGGTGCAGGGTTGCAGGGACAGCGCAGCGCGGTGCCGGATGGCACTGGTGTACTCACTAAGCAAGAAAGGTACAAAGTCCTCGGTAAACCAAACGGCTGGATGGACGGGTCCCGCAGCCGGCTGCAGTGTCTCTCCCCGGAAAGGTGATGGCGGCTGTCTTTCCCTGCACCTTGGTGTTCTCTTTCTGACTACTATGGATTCCCAACGGTAGTCCGCTCCCCGGTGTATGGGTACCGGAGGAGCCCGTTTGCCCGCAGACGCTGGCCCGTGGGTCTCTAGCCTTAGGCGGTAGCTGTATACCCTCACGGTGTGGGCTGTTGCCTTCAATCGGGACTTTTGCTGTTGTGAAACCCCTGGGGTTCCAGTCACATTCGGATCTGACTATTGTCGGCGTCTCCAAGCCTGGTCGGGGTCCGATGGCCCTGCCTGTGTGTGCTGGCTTCACTTCGCTCCCTGGTCGGTACCGGCGGGCCGTCGCCCGTCCCCGGTCCTACGGTTTCGCGTTGCTCCACCACTGCTGCAGACAGCCACCACCGTCTGCCAACCTTGCTGTCAGTGACTGGGCCACAAACCTAGACATCCAAGTGTTTACTACTCTCTCTTCCACCTCCTGGACTAAACTGACACTTTTCCCGCCTCCAGGCCTGTGAAGTCCTCGGTGGGTGGGGCCAACCGCTTAGCTCCGCCCCACCTGGTGTGGACATCAGACACTGGAGGGAGGCAACAAGGGTTTTTGTTTGGCTAGTGTCCCTGTCTAATGGAGGGTGTGGGGTGTTTGTATGTTATCTGTGACGACCTGGCTATTGGGTATACCTTGTCGCGGTGGGATGACTACGCTTTTTTGATCAAAAATAGTGTTTACTAAGTTCCCTATGTTTATTTATATGCATTATGCTTCTATGTCGTTACAGCAGGGTATACGTCCATATTATTTTCTTCTTTGATTTTTTATGTCTTATGGCCAGTGTGAACATGAGCTTACAAGCTACATGTATACCCACTCATACTCCAGCTCACTTTTTTTTTTGTGTGTGCTACATCATGTTAAATAGGTTTATTGATAAATTCAAAAGACACAAATACCTTAAAACAATTAAACTAATCCATAACATGCAGTATAGCATGACCAGACTGCATGTAATACATAATACAAAGATATGCCAAGGCTATAATACACAAACCTATAATACCACCTGAAGAAAATAGCATAGATGACAAAGAAAATAAATTGTGCAAAATGAATGCAATGGGTGTGCTATATGAAAGCAATCTAATATATAAAGCTGAATGTGTGTATGTATGTCCGGGATTGGTATCTGCACCGTTGCAGCTACAGCCACAAAATTTTGCACCCTCACACGTCTAGATCCCGAGAGCGTCATAGGTTATGTTGTGAGGCACAATTTTAACCCCATGCGTTCCAATTTACCAGTCAATTTTGCCCCTATCTATATAATGGGGAAAAAGTGAAACAAAAAGTGTACCAGCACCGTCGCATTTACAATCACGAAATTTTGCACAGACACCTCATGTGACCCAGGGAACGTCATAGACTATGTTTTGACAGGAAAATTTAATCCCGCGCTTTACAGTTACTCTCCAAAAACATGGCTCCAATTAAAGTAAATGGAGCCTGGAACTACAGGTTATTAGTAGGAGCTGTGATTGGTTGCTATAGGAGCAAAAGACATTCATAATATAAGAATCTTATATGTAATGTAATAAGATGTCGGTGGGGAGACGGATAGAGACAGACAGAGAGACAGACCTGGAAAGAGACAGACCTGGAAAGAGACAGACCTGGAAAGAGACAGACGGAGCACATTACTTGGCCAATTTAGTTAAATCTGTGTGGAATATCTGTGGTGTTGAAATATATGTTGTGAAATGCTTCTATTAGCTTAGTTTTTACCTTTTAATAATTACATTTCTAGCTATTTGTTTTGTGGTTTTATGTGCAGAATAAATTTTTGTTAATACATTCTATTTTGTTAACAACAGTTATTCACCCGGGCGAAGCCAGGTAGTACAGTGCTAAATAAATGAAGCAGCAGTGGCATTGATAGTCAATATATACACCTCATATCACCCCAGCTGCCAGTGGTTGACACAGACGGATAGTGAGACACACAACTCCAGAGGTCGCTTGGCCAGCCAGTCTTGTTTATTTTATTCTTCACACCGTTATGACAGACATGGCCTTCCTTTATCTCTCTGTGGGGTACTATTCTTCATTCTATCTCCTACTATCTTGGACCTATGTCTGTACCCATCCTCCCGCACTCCCTATACTGTATCCTCACCCATCCCCATTTCACTCCCCATACTGCATACACACTCATCCCCCCTTGCTCAATATACTGTCCTCAAATTTACCCCCTTGCGCCCCATACTGTCCTTAAATTTCTCCTCCCCTTGCTGCCCATACTGTGTCCACATACACTCCCCCCCATTTGCTCCCCATATTTTGTCTGTATCCTGTCCTCACCATACTGTGTACTCAAATATCTTCCCCCATCCCGTAATAACAATAAATGACAATAAACCTTTGGTGTCTTCAGCTCCACTGGAGCACTTACCACACCAAACTCCTGCTGACTGTGCAGCACCAAAGAGTGACAGTAGATGTATGATCAGATGACCTGATCACGCTGCTGACATCACCCTGACCCAGAAGTGGTGGAGGTCAGGGCTTCAATTGTTCTCGCGCCTCTAACTCACCAAGTAGAATTAATCACTGGGAGCCGCGTGCTGCATCCTCAATGATCCAGCTGTCAGCTTGACAGCAGGCTCAGAGAATAGCAACTCCCACTATGGGGGGGAGGCGGCAAAATGCAGCCGCTGGGGCAACACCTTGGTTTGTCACATCAGGTGTCGACCCAATGACGCACCGTACTAGCCGTACATAGGGCAAATGCTCTGCCTGCCCCCCTTAGATTTGTCACTAGAATAAGCACAAAAACAGAAATTGTTGAAACTTCCAATTTATGCATGAAACAGAGAGGCTAAAGTAATAAAACATTCCCAAAATATTCTTCTACTGAACATTTTTTAAGTTGTAACTAGTCAATGTTACCTTAACTACAGCTTAAATAATTAAAATACAACAGAGTTTAAGGGGTTGACGACCTTTGGGGACATTTTTGTTTTACTTAAATGCATGTATTTTGGGCTAAAAATCATTTTTGCAATTGGTTTTCATTACAAATTTTGCATCATTTTGCTTTACAAGTTCTTTGCTTCACTGCACATTTTACTTTAATATAGTCAGTGGCCAGAAATCAGCTGAGAGGAGCTCAGAAAATGATAAAAAATAGTTACAAACTTTCCTAACTGTGAGAACGACCTCACTGAGTGATTCTCAGGTACAGTACACGAGTCCTTTATAGTCCAGTAATGCGCCCAGTTATGTTTCTGTAACAGAAGGTAATTGCTTCCTTAGAATTTCTTGCCCACTTGTCACTTGCACTTGAAGAACATCTCTAGATTCCACCCCTTTCTCACCATGGAAGCAATAAACACCCTGACTATGGCCCTGATCCACTCCCACCTTGATTACTGTAATTCTCTATTAATTTGTCTCCCCCTCACTAGACTTTCCCCTCTCCAGTCCATCCTTAATGCTGTCACCTATCTGACTAATTATTATTTTGACACTTATGCTCTGTGCGAGTCATTGTACTAGTTGCCCATACATTATAGGATTCAATTTAAATTGCTTGTACTCTCTCACAAAGACTTTCACAGCCTGGCATCCCCATACCTATCCACCCTCATCTGTCACACTGTCACATGAATAGGGACAGTCTTAGGCCTCTGCCACACTCCCGTGGAAATCACGCACGTGCCGCAAGACACGTATTTTCCCTGCGTGTTGCATGTGGAAAGTATGTGTCTCCGGTACCTGCAGTTCACGTGTGTTCTCCGTGTGCTATCCACGATAACACATGGAGAACCGGTAATTACATACTCACATGGTCCTTGCTGCTGTCCAGAGTACTGATCTTCGGCTCCAGCCTCGCCCACTCCCCGCTGATGCTGCTTCCGGCCAAGCGGAGGGGCGGAGATTAGAGCCCGTGACAGCACGCCCACCTCCTTTACACGCTCATAATGAGCGGCAGCCGGCAGCAACTGTTTGCAGTGGAAGATTCTGCAGGGCTGGTGGAGGTGAGTATGTGTTTTTTTTATTTTAAAATAATGACACGTGTTTCTCCGGCGCGTGTCACACGGGACCGCATCCACACTACATTCGTGTGGTATGGGTGCGGGCCATGTGACACCCGTGCTGCCGGAGAAAACGTGGACATGTCGGCGTGAGGAACACACGAACACACGTAAGTACAGAACGGACACACATTCCATTCCAAAATACTTACGTGTGTCCAAACCATTATGAAATCATCTGTCCCCGTGTGTACGTGCCTCCGGTACGTGAATAAACTGCTAAACACGTACCGGAGGCACGAACGTGTGACAGAGGCTTTAGGGACAGTTCTCATCTCTTCTAGACCATGCACTTTTAACAAGTTTCTTCCTTTCAACACCCATTGGGTTAATGCACTTTTTTTTGCATCAGGAGACTGCTCAGCTGGCAGTAATTAATCAATTGTCGGCCTGGATTTAAGCCCTCTGCTTCCTGGGTAATGTGCTGGTTATTCTATTCATTTAGGATCTAACCTGGAAGCAAAGAGGACGTGGAGCTCGCTGCTGTGCTGTCTGCTGCGGTTGGTGGAAGTGGTTTGTTTTTCTTCTTCCTTCCCTTATTATTCCTTACTTGTATTTCCTGTATTGATACTGGTGTAGGGTTTTGGGGTGTATGTGGTTTATTTTTCCAATGTCTGTCATACCTTGTTGGTGGGTTTTTGGGGCATCTTTGTCCAGGTAGGTTCCCTGGTTGGTGGGGACATAGTTGGCAGGTCCTGGACAGGACACAGTGCTACGCTGGAGGCTTGACCCTGACTACCATGTAGGTATTGTAGACTGTAAGCTCTTACAAGCAAGATTGTTTTTTTTTTTTGTTTAATTATTGTATCTTCTATAACTGTTACTTATGATTGTTTGTATATGACCCTCTGAATTGTAAAACGCTGTGGAATATCTTGGCGCTATAGAAATAAAGAATATTATTTAGAAGTAGCAGTCAGCCCTCTGACCTTCTCGGCCCCCTTAGATCAATGGTATTTTGCCCATGGTGAGATACCTAGCTTTCTCTAAGAATGTAGAAAGGCATGTGACATTCTAAATATCAGTTGTCAGAAGTTTTCTTTCTGGGACAATACACAGGTGTGATGATACCGGATGTTGAATAATGTAGAGCACAGAATTACATCACTGCTATATTGGTTACACACATATAAACATATTTACCCTACAGTAGAAGGAAATACTGAAATATCCGCAAGCCTAAAAAGGCAGCGAAAATACTAAAAAAAAATAATCATACTGTAGCTGCCTGATACCGCAATGCAAATCTATACCGTTTTGTCAATATACCGTATAAGATTTATTAAAAACTGATTATCACCAATTTTAAAAGCAACATTTACACACAATAAACACAATAAATGTGGAGGGCAGAGAAATAAAACCATAGGGAACACAATTAATAAATATTCTGTTCTCTGCCATATTTAAAATCAATTTACAGTAACATTGACTGACCATCAAATAATCAAACGTGATAAAACCTGTGGCCCGTTATTAAGGTCTCATTCACACGTCAGTTTTTCATGTACGAGTGCTATCTGTGTTTTTGACAATCTATGGGGCTGTTCACATGTCAGATTTTTTATCGGACTGAGTGGGCCATAAGGAATCCCACATCTGATATATATATCCAAGGGTCGGATCATAATTGACAATAAAATGTCTATGGGTCAGTAAAAACATTTTTCAACATTCAGATGTCATCCGTGTGCTGTCTGTTTTTCACTGACTGATAGAAAGAAGGTGGAGAAACTTTTTATTTCATGACTGAAAATAGCTGAAGACACGCTGATGGCAATCTGAAGAAACTTGGTCCGTTTTTCTCGTACGTCAAAAACTTATGTGTGAATGAGGCCTTAAGCTCGTAGAGTTGTTGGCCTAAAGAACAGTGGAACATCTTGAATATTGAAGCTTTTCTTAGTCTATGGAGGTTGATCAGAATTTCTTTGCTATTAATCAGATCTTGAGTGTTTAACATTTTAGTCCTTAAACATATATTGTTGAATCAATTTTGCATTTCATGTATTCATAAATCTAATGTCTACAATAGTTGAATTGAAATGTAAAATTAGACAGATCATTCCACAGGAATAGCCAGCTCAAAGAGTCATCTACAACATTGAGTTCTTAGAGATTCTTCAAGAAAAATTGCAGGAATCGTTTCTGACCTTAGATGGTCCGGGCTTCCCAGCCCTCTGAGGTTGCCTCATGTCTCCGTTTCATCTCTTCTGTGTTGGTGGCTTTGTGGCTCTACAGGTCCTCTGCTTCATTTATGGTGTTCA
This sequence comes from Anomaloglossus baeobatrachus, assembly GCF_048569485.1. Taxonomy (NCBI): domain Eukaryota; kingdom Metazoa; phylum Chordata; class Amphibia; order Anura; family Aromobatidae; genus Anomaloglossus; species Anomaloglossus baeobatrachus. Next base: position 116,101,783 of record NC_134361.1, on the reverse strand, counting down.
TGAACAATCAGCTTACTCTTTTCAGAAGAAGACTTAGAGGTCACATCAGTTTGTGTAAATCAAAGCAGGACAGGGAGAGAAATGTAGAAAATCTATAACAGAGATTTCCATGTCTTCTGTGTTTTGGACCCACATTTGCTTTTAGTTTCCTAATAGTAAAGATAAATATGTTGCTCTGTCTCTAATTATTCCGAAATGTTAATAATCTGTCTCTAGTTGGTAAAACAATAAATTCTTCATCCTCTAAAGGCTGCTGGACAAAGATTAGCCCAACACCTGGTCTGGTCTCAGAATGCGTGAAGTCTCCAGGTTACCAATAGTCGCCATAGTCCTAATTCGGTCTTCTGTTATTTACTTTGATAACATAAACCATATTAACAATGTGTGGTCTGGACACTGCAAAGCTGATTTTAGATTTGTTGTTTCAACCAGTAATAAATGTGACCAGAACATATTTATTTATAAAATCCTCCTGGTCCTTTGGTAATCCAGCATGTTTCTAGACAATAACCAAATATTTTCTGCTAATGGCAAGGTCTTGGTTACATTAGGCTGAAATTCAGAGTGGTGTGGATTATAGTGTAAACATACTTGGCTCCTTTTGGAGGACCTTTTCTGCGAAATCTATCATATTTCACAATCATGCCCCTTTTAAGGTTGCACACCTCGCATGCCCTCTATTTTGCTCCCTTATTTTGTGCATCACCTTTCCTGATATGAAGGACAATAAACTATCTGAAAGTTTGGCTTTTCTTGAGGCTTTGGCGTATGCCTGGGAGATTTTCCACATTTTTCATGGGTGCTGAATGTCTTCAATTGTTCCTCTACCTCTCCCCTTTGTGGATCATGCTTGTATGAGTCCTATTACCATGCCTAACGACTATCACTTAACAGCCAATCATATGACTTGTTTGTACAGATACCAAAAACATATTGATAAGGCATGGGACGGTGACTCAAGAAATAACGTAAGATGGAGTCAGCCAACTAGATGAGTGCGGTATCTGCAGAATTTTACGTCTCACAACTTTTATATCATATATATAAAAAAGCTGAAGATGTATTAGTTATGTGAAGTATATAAATAGTGGGATACATTTCACTGAAATACATCTTCCTTGTTCCTTAAGGAAATTGTAATCTCTGAGTAACTACTCAACATTCATAACTTCTTATCAGTCAGTGTAACTGACACCAACGTCATGTTTATTTTTATTTATATTACTGCTGTTATATTTTCACCCCGTCCTACCCTAGGTGTGCCCATTCAGAACTGGGTAAAACTGTTGTGAAAACAACCAAAAGTGGCAACATTTTTGCACAATCTCAAGTTGAACAAAACTTTTGTAACTTATCAAAGTCCCAGATTTCTGGTGAAAACACTCAGATAAGTCGAGCCTTTGGGTATTTTATTAATTATTATTATTATTACTAGCTGTACGCTGCCATGCTTCGCTGTGGCACATTCTCGTTTAACGGATAAGAAATGAAACAGAAGATACGTTTCCACCAAGATTTTAATTTGTCAACACTTGTTGTGACGCTCCTGGACTATCAGGTTGTCACAGGGTACTGCACAAGCTGCCCTTCCGTGCAGCATTCCACCTCTCTCTTGGTTCTGGGTCCCTAAATAAATGGTGTTGCCTCCAACAGCAAATCAAATCCTAGATACATCCTGCACCACACCCACCAGACACACCAGTGGACGGCTTAAGTGGAATAGAGTCGCCCACCTGCGGGGTCAGGGAGGGGAGGTGAGGAGTGTAGTGAGTAAGTGTGGAGTAGAGCTAGAGGTCTGGGCCTAGAGGAGTCGGACCACCGGTCGCAGGGGATTGTGGCGAGGTGATCGGACCTGTCGAGGAGGATAGCCGGCAGCCTAGCACTGTCACCTGGACCGGTGGCAAGACGGGGTACACGGACCCTAGGTCGGGGAGTAGCTTCAGGCAACCTGACAATTCACCTGAGGAGAACGGAGCCTTTATGATCTGTTCCCACCCGCTCCAGAATGGGGGCATTAGCGCAACGAGGGGGATAGGACGTTCCAAATCCAAAACAGTCCATAATATCCCAAGCGTGAGCCCTGAGAGCAAGCTCCCATACTTAGCCATAGTAGGGAGCGAGGTCCGGCTAGTTCCATCAAGTTGAAGTCAAACTAACTGCCAGGAGGCAGGTCACGGATCACCAGGCAGCACCATTGGGGACGGGACCCAGACGAGCTCCCTTCAGCGGCAGCGGTACCCAGAGACTTGGTTTACCCGGTTGTCAGTGTCTGCTTATGAACTGAGAGTGAGAACGAGAGTGACCCCTGCACCCCACGGCACCCCTCACCGAGTCCTGGGGCATTCACCCTACCCGTGGAGGGTTACAACACCTTGCTGCCCCAGTTCATCACCCCGGGTACTCCCAACGGCAACGGCGGTACTCCCCAAATTACCGTACACCACGGGTGGCATCACGAACTACTTACCGACTCCCCTGTAAATATCCCCCTTATATTTGAGTGGCTGCATGACCCCCAGGTCCGCAGACCCTCAAGCCACAGCGAACCCAGATCCGAGCAGCTTGGCTGCTTCCATGTGGGTGGCACACCTCAAATTCTTGGCGTCACAAACAGGATACGAGCAGGACCCACTTACCTAGGTGACGTGCACCTTGAAGATCCAAACTGTGAGTCAAGAGTCCTGTTTCCTGCCATTTCCGCCATCTTCCACCATCTTTTGGCGCCAAAACGCCGTCTTCTCAACCAAAAGCGCGCAAAGCCGAAGCCCCGCCTTTCGTCCTGAGAGTTAGCCCGGACCCGGAAGTTCCCAGAGGGCCACAGCACAGAAGTGAGTGGTGGGCGAAAACTGAGGGGGCGTGACCGCATGTAGCAGCAGAAGAGAAGCAAGGACGCCAGGACTCTGCCATAACATTCCTTGACCCCGCAGAGGAAACATGGCGGCTTCGCGAGACTGGTCACCGGAGCGTGCTGCTCCCTGGACCGCGACCTTGATCGAACAAGAAACGGAGCAGCTCTGCAAGAGGATGCGGACGCAGTTCCTCTTCATACTGGACCACTGGAGGGAAGAGATGAGGAGCCTGGCAGTGGTGGTGCAAGCCCGTGAGATCGAAATCCCACATAAGGAGCGGGTAAGCGGATACCCAGTCTCAGTTGATTCCACTAATCCGGCCGATGCGGCTGTGGGATCCAGTCCATCCCCGCTTACGGCAACCACCTTACAACCACCACCCCCAGCCTCGGCAGACACCGAGTTGCCCATTCTAACCCCGGCAGCGGAACCTTCAGTCCCAATCTATGAGGAACCAGCTGCGGAGGTCCCGGCCCCGTTACCCGATCAGGTAATGACAGCGGTCACCCAGGCACTGGCCCAACAAGACTCGGCCGCATCACCGGACCCGTACCTAAAGACGGAGCACCCGGACTCTGCACCCCCAGCTGCGGAGCAGTTGGTTCTTTTTATGGAGTGGCGAGGGAGGAACCTGAGGAGCTACCGGTTTCGATACCGTGTGGCATCCTAGCAGCTGTTGGGGCCACAGGGGTACAGATAAAACCCATGCCAGCAAGGGAGGTGAGGCCGGACGCTGACGCCCTCTACTGGGAATGACACCAGCAAAAGATTTACCAAGAGATGACATCACGAGACCGGCAACGACGGGAGATTGCCACCCGTACTCACCAAGAGAAGGACCAGGTGAGAAATGCCACTTCCCGAGTCCAAGGACCATGGTGCCACGGCCTCGTAGATCGTTTTGACCCCGACCAGGGATGGGGGTTCATCCGGGAAGCGGGCCTCCCAGCAGGGGTGTTTGTGTCCCGATGGGATGTGGCACAGCACCTCCAAGGGGAAACCCTGAGCGGAATCTGGAGCCGGAGGATATGGTTATGTATGCCCGGCATTGTGGAGAGCTGGGTTGGTATGCCCTGGATGTAGTCAAGCAAGTAATGATGGAGGAAGAGTTTGTGCCGGCGTCTGTGGTGCGTAGCCACAAGGAAGCATGGCTACGGGACCCGGCCATTTAAAAGTTAGCAATGTTAGAAAGAAAATCTGTGTTTTCCTTTATTATTTTCCATAGTTTGTTATTTTTCTTGCATCATAGTAAATAGTAATGTTTATAAAAGAAAAAAATGCTGAATAATCATACTAATCATACTGGGTTTTAATCAACAGAGAAATCAAATCCTAGATACACCCTGCACCACACCCACCAGACACACCAGTGGACGGCTTAAGTGGAATAGAGTCGCCCACCTGGGAGGTCAGGGAGGGGAGTTGGGGAGTGTAGTGAGTAAGTGTGGAGTAGAGCTAGAGAGTAGAAGGAGGCTGGTTGGGAAGGAGCCCTCGAGCAGTGAAGAGCTCAGAGGAAATCGGGAGTGGTGACTCCAGAAGGAACTGTCTAGGTTGCAGATGGTGGTCTGGGCCTAGAGGAGTCGGACCCCCAGTCTCGGGATTGGGGCGAGGTGCTCGGACCTGTCGGGTAGGACAGCCGGCAGCCTAGCACTATCACTGGTCCGGGACCAAAGGCCCAACGGTGTACACGGACCTTAGGTCGGGGTGTAGCTTCAGGTAACCCGACAATTCACCTGAGGAGAACGGAGCCTTTATGATCTGTTCCCACCCGCTCCAGAATCAGGGCATTAGCGCATCGAGGGGGATAGGACTTTCCAAATCCAAAACAATCCAGAAAATCCCAAGCGTAAGCCCTGAGAGCAAGCTCCCGGCTAGTTCCATGCTACCGGACCATCAAGTTGAAGTCAAACTAAGTGTCATGAGGCAGCTCACGGATCACCAGGCAGCACCATTGGGGACGGGACCCGGACGAGCTCCCCTCAGCGGCAGCGGTACCCAGAGACTTGGTTTACCCGATTGTCAGTGTCTGCTTATGAACGAGAGTGACCCCTGCACCCCACGGCACCTCTCACCGAGTTCCAGGGCATTCCCCCTACCCGTGGAGGGTTACAACACCTTGTTGCCCCACTTCATCACCCCGGATACTCCCAACGTCAGCAGCGGTACTCCCCAAATTTCCGTACACCACGGGTGTCGTCACAAACTACATACCGACTCCCCTGTAAATATCCCTTATATTTGAGTGGCCGCTCGACCCCTGGGTCCGGAGACCCTCGAGCTACAGCGAAAACTTGGTTGGATAGTCAACTGCCTCATCTGCTTCCACAATGGTGTCTATTGATTTACACGTGACTTCCTCCCTTTCAGTGTTAGACTAAGTAAAAGTAATATGGTTACGTTTGTAGACATCTTTGTTTTTTGCTGCAAGGATAGCTTTCTTACTCAGCCAACCATGATTCGTATAATTGATTTGGATATTCGGGAATACTCCGTGAATCAATTCTTACCTTCGACATCACTAACTTACAGAAGTTATCGGGCAATGAAATTCATCATGAAATCGCATCAATTGGCATTTTTCCGTTCCCAATTTCCAGTAACTGTCGTGAAAATATATAAGCCGATTGATCATTCTGCAGCTGGACATGCATATTGGTAGTTAACTGCAATGTCTGTACGTGTCGCCACAATGGTGAGAATTTTAGGCAAGCATTGATCTCGTCTGCTGGTGTTGATCGAAGAATAACAGGCAGTGTTTGTCTAAAATTACCTGTGAGTCATATTAATACTTTCCCAAATGGTTGATTGTTTTCACGTAAATCTTGTAACGACCGATCAAGAGCCTTCAGTGATTTTTTTGTGTGCCATTGTGCATTCATCCCAAATTATGAGTTTGCATTTTTGTAATACTTTCCCCATTCCACATGCTTTGGAAATATTACACATTGGAGTCTCAATGGATTGCATGTTCAATGATAACTTCAGAGCGGAATGATCAGTCCTTTCACCTGGTAGCAATGTTGCAGCTATTCGAGACGACGCAAGAGCTAAGGCTATGCCATTTTGTGAACGGTTTTGATTGACCCAGCATATAGCGCGGTTGTTAGTCTACCGTGAACAGTTGAAATTTTCCGCGGTTACGCGCATGTGTGGATCACGATGAGCGCAGTTGAAATTTTACGCGGTTACGCATGCGTGAATCGCGATGACCCAGCATATATAGCGCAGTTGTTAGTCTACCGTGAACAGTTGAAATTTTCCGCGGTTACGCGCATGCGTGGATCGCGATGAGTGCACTGAAACACTTGCTGGGCTCAGGGGGACATTGTGTCAAAATTGTGTCATAGACTGATACAGGAGAGAGGACCCTGCCCACGAGAGCTCACAGTCTACAAGGGATGGGTGAGGATACAGCAGGTGAGAGTAGAGATGGTCATGTGGCGCTATATCAGACTGAGGGTTACTGCAGGTTATAGGCTTGTCAGAAGAGATGGGTCTTCAGGTTCCTTTTGAAGCTTGTCAAGGTAGGGGAGAGTCTGATATGTTGTGGCAGAGCATTCCAGAGTATAGTGGATGCACAGGAGAAATCTTGGATGCGACAGTGGGAAGAAGAGATGAGAGGGGAGTAGAGAAGGAGCTCTTGTGAGGATTGAAGGTTACCTGTGGGTAAGTACCGGGAGTGTAGGTTACAGATGTAGGGAGGAGATAGGTTGTGGATGGCTTTGTATGTCATGGTTAGTGTTTTGAACTGGAGTCGTTAAACAATGGGAAGCCACTGAAGGGATTGGTAGAGAGGAGTGGTCGGGGAGTAGCGGAGGGACAGGTGGATTAGTTGGGCAGAATAGTTTAGAATAGATTATAGGGGTGCGAGACTGTTAGATGGGAGGCCACAGAGCACAAGGTTGCAATAGTCCAGGCAGGACACAATAAGGGCATGCACTAGTTTTTTGCAGCTTCTTGGGAAAGGAATGTACGAATACTGGAAATATTTTTGAGTTGGTATACCATATGTATGCGCTAATATAACAGATGCCTGCCAATATTTTTTAGAGAACAATGATGTATTAGAATAACTTCAGTAAGTATTACAATGCATTAGAGTTTAGAAACAAAAATTAAAAATAAATATACAGTATCTAGGGCCAAAAAGAAAAAATAGACTTAGCTTTACAGGTAATGTAAAAAATGTTTAAATTAATAAAATATTATATAGAGTATTTTTTCGCCAAAGTTTATACTAAGTAACAATAATAAACAAAAAATACATATTTAAAATACCATAAAATGCTGCCATAAAATATACAAGTAGTCCAGGAAAAATCTTCCTAATACATTCACAAAAATGAAAAATAAAAAGTTATGGTAGTTGGAATGCCGTGAATCAAGATCAATTTGGGGGCTATAGATTTGGTGCAGCTTTAACTCTTTTCTGCAATATGACATAAAAAGTGGAACAAAAAGGATTGGTATTATATCGAGCAGGTCCAGGAGCTCGAAAAAGTTTTTAATCTACATACATAATCATCAGTTTCTGTAACCCAATTCCATCATGCACCGCGGCAGTCAGTTGCGTAATTGTAGTTCGAACATACCCGTTACCGTAGCTTTGGGGCATGAACTGCGCGTGTGCAAGTAGCGGAAGCTGCGATCGGTGCTCCATTGTCATGGCCATGAGTCATGCTTCCCGTCTCGCTTTCTCTCCCTCACCCTCTTAACCACATGAGCAGAACAGAGCCGAGCGCGCTACTTCAAATGGCTCTAACTCTGTGCTGCTGCAAACGTATGAGTCGGCGGCAGCCGCACTTCCCTGGCTACCGGTGCTTTAAACCCTGCACATGCAGCCCAGCGTGCACTGCTGACCACTCGCTGCTTCTGTATGGAAGTTGATCTGTGGGAGGAGCTATCATGCAACATGCTGAGCTCCTGTCCCACAGATAAACGTCACCGGGTCCAGCTCTGTACGTGGCCCCCCCTTCTCGATCTGTATGCCACCAGCCCCCCTCACCAGATCTATATGCCCCAGCCCCCCCACTACCACCAGATCTGTATGCCCCCAACCCCCCACCACCAGATCTGTATTCCCCCAGCCCCCCTCACAAGATCTGTATGCCCCAGCCCCTACACCACCAGATTTGTATGCCCCCAGCCCCTCTCACCAGATCTGTATGCCCCCAGCCCCTCTCACCAGATCTGTATGCCCCAGCCCCCCCACCAGATCTGTATGCCTCCCCCACCAGATCTGTAGGCCCCCAGTCTCCCCCACCAACAGATCTATATGCCCCCCCCACCAGATCTGTAGGCCCCCAGCCTCACCCACCACTAGATCTGTATGCCCCCAAGGTAGCGTCTAAATCCCAGTGGCCAGAGGGACCTCTGCTGACATCACACCCATGTGACCAGAAAGGGGCGTGGTCTCCACGACATTGCTCATACCAAGAAGATGCATTTTTCTTCGAAGTCCACATCGGCAGAGTTGATTATAATAGAAGCGGGGGTCTGGGGGTAAGACCCCCAGATGGGGGGTGCAGGGCTTAAGGAAACATCACCCCGCCCAACAAACAAGCAGTCACGCCCACTAACAAAGCCGGTCACGCCCTCAGGTCCTTCTACCCACTGGGATTTAGCCACAACCATGCCCCCAACCCCCCACCACCAGATCTGTATGCCCCCAGCCCCTCTCACCAGATCTATATGCCCCCAGCCCCCAACCCACCAGGTGCAGTGACATAAATGTCGCCGCAGCATCCGAGCACTATACACCGAGCACATACACACACATAGCACACATGCATGTATACACTCAACACACACACGTGCACACTGGGATACTCACCTGTCTGCAGTGATGCGGTCCCCGATACTGAAGTCCCCAGTGCTGCTCCGGCTTCCAGCTCCACAGTGGACTGAATATTCAGTGAGTATAATGAGCGACAATGAGGAGCGGGTGACAGCAGAGCCAGAGACAGCACCGCTGGAGAGAGGTAAATAAAGACACGTGTTTTCTCCGGGGGGAAGAGAGACAGCGAGAGAATACACACGCATATACACAGACGCCACCTACACACAGTGTACAGCCATATACACATTCATATGCACACACAGACAAGTACACAGTGTACAGCCATATACACACACATATACACAGACGCCACCTACACACAGTGTACAGCCATATACGCACACATATACACACGGACACTTACACACAGCATACAGCCATACACACACATATACACAGACGCCACCTACATACAGCGTATAGCCATATACATACACATATACACACACGCCACCTTCACACAGCGTACAGCCATATACACACATACACACACATATACACAGATGCCACCTACACACAGCATACAGCCATATACACACACATACACACAGACACCTACACACAGAATACAGCCATATATACACATATATACACAGACATGTACACAGCGTACAGCCATATACACACACATATACACAGACGCCACCTACACACAGCGTACAGCCATATACACACATATACACAGACGACATGTACACACAGCGTACACCCATATACACACACATATACACAGACACCTACACACAGCGTACAGCCATACACACACACATATACACAGACACCTACACACCGCATACAGCTATACACACACATATACACAGACGCGACCTACACACAACGTACAGCCATATACACTCACATATACACAAACGGCACCTACACACAGCGCACACCCATATACACACATACACAGACACCACCTACACACAGCGTACAGCCATATACACACATATATACACAGATGACACATACACAGCGTACAGACATATACACACACATATACACAGACAACATGTACACACAGCGTACAGCCATAAACACACATATACACACACAGACACCTACACACCACGTACAGCCATACACACACACATATACACAGATGACACGTACATACAACGTACAGCCATATACATACATATATACACAGAGAACATGCACACACAGTGTACAGCCATATACACACACATATACACAGACGCCACCTACACACACATATAAACAGATGACATGTACACACAGCATACAGCCATATACACACATATACACACAGACACTTACACACAACGTACAGCCATATACACACATATACACACAGACACCTACACACTGTGTACAGCCATACACACATATACACAAAGACACCTACACACAGCGTACAGCCATATACACACATATATACACAGATGACACGTACATACAGCGTACAACCATATACATACACATATATACAGACGCAATGTACACACAGCGTACAGCCATATACACACACATATATATACAGATGCCACCTACACACAGCGTACAGCCATATAAACACACAGACACCTACACACAGCATTCAGCCATATACATACACACAGATGCCACTTACAGCTTACAGCCATATGCACACACATATACACAGAGGCCACCTACACACAGCATGCAGCCATATACACAGATGCCACCTACACACAGCGTACAGCCATATACACACACATATGCATCTACATACATATTTGCCAGTTGCGGATGTAACCGTATCCCACAATGCACTGCAGCACTGTCAGTTGCGCAGCCAAAGTTCGCGCCCAAATCATAGCCTTGGTAACCAGGGACAACAGTGCATGCGGAACCCAAATTGTGGGCTATGCACAATTCTGTTCCCAGTCTAACATTGTGCTACCCATACCACATCTAGGTATAATGAGGTGTTGGTGTTTTAAATTATACATTTGCGATGTCACGGAGCAGTAAGGAGGTGTGGCCAGGTATGTCTGCTCTTGCCTGACATGGCCATGCTTTGAGCGATGTTGCGGCGAGCGACGAGACATGGCGGCACTGATGAGAGACAGAGAAAGAAAGAAAGAAAAGTACGTACACATTATGTTTATTTACAATAAAAATACACACAGCCTTTAACACATTTAATTAGCCCCAAAAAAGAGCAAACGGTGTAACACATGTCCACTGCTCCTGTCAGCACCACTAAGCATAGACAGATGTTCATTTCACCGCACTCCCGATGCGATAGCATTGGGCCTATTTCTAGTAATAGAATAAGCAATTGCTGATGCACTGCAGCATATGTTTGATAGCCAGATAAAAATAGTTAGATAAACCTATTTTAGAGAGCAGCATATGTGGCGCCCCAGGACCTGGTCGCCACAACAGCATTGCCCCTCCAAAGGGTTAATGCTGAGCCTGGAGGTAATTGGGGGAATCATTGGCCAGTAAGTTCAACATCCAACGCAGTTTCTCTCTCAGGCCAGCAGGGGGAGCTCTGAACCTGGAGTTCCAGGGAGCATTTCTTAAGTCTGACCTGAGGGAAGAGTTAGTGGTTAGTCTGTAGAGAGAAAGCAGAGGAAGCAGACGCAGAGTAGTGCTGTCTTGTGGAACTGGGGCCTGGAGCTGGGATAGCTTGGCCCAGTGAAGCAAGATTTGCAGAGAGGCACAGAAGAGACTCAGACATCGGAGTCTGTGGTTGCCAGGGTATAAAATCCTTCCCTGGTGGCCGAATCCGGAGGGCAGGAGAGCTGCAAGCCCCCTGGCCCATCAGCAATCTGAAGGTACAGCTGCATTCCAAGGGCCCGGTGTGGACTCCAGCAGAGAAGCACCAGAGAGGGCCTGCGCAGCCTACCACACAGAAAAAGGGACGAACCACCGGTCCCAGCAGCAAGAGGGCCATTGCTAAATTCAGAGTGCAGGGTCCTGTAGAAGAAAAGAAAGATCAGGGAGTAGGCCTCATACTCAATTGGCCAAAGAGATCACCCCCAGGCACTTCCAGGCCGGCCGGATCATCTTTACCACCTGTGACGGTCTCCCTGGACTAAACTGTTGCCAAGTAAAAGAGGAGAAGGTAAAGAGACTACTGTTTGTGCCTGTTTCTTTCACTGCCTGTCGGCCCTGCACCGTATTATTCACACAACATCACACCATAGACTCTCACGAGCACCAACTGTTGCCCCGGGGTACCGCTCCACCTGTGGGGAGCAGGACCATCCAAGCTGCCATTCCATCAGCCCCGGAGGCCCCATACAGCAGTGGCGGCTTAATAGCCGCAAACCACAGGTGGCGTCACGACAACCATAAACTTTATTCCCCAGCCATATTTAATTGACACCCACTAGGGCCATGGAGCCGGGCCCCGCCACCACTGACGACCCCCAGTGTCCCATAGCCCTGGGTGGGCGAGTCAAATTTTGGCGTCACGAACAGGATTTCGTGCCCGGTCCCACCGGGTACTGTGCGCCTGCAGAAACTGTGCTTAAAAGACTGTGTTACTGTTTGAAAACTGCCGCTGCCATTAGCCTCGCTGAGCGCAGGAAGAAGGGGGGCGTGCCCGAAAAAAAGCGCGAAAGGAGCGCGCCATCAGAGCAGAGAGCCGTTAAGCCCACGCGACCCAGAAGGGAATTTGAAAAGAAAGCGGAGCCTGGTAAGGTCCACTAAGGGGGAGGAAGATGTCCGATTCAGAGGGAGAACAGGTGGCTGTGATAGCTCAAAACGCAGCAGCACCGGCCGATGTAATCCCAGTCACCGTCGCCCCAGCCCCCGCTGTAGCGCCGGTAATGCCGATCACAATGCCGTACATCCCGGGAGCAGAATGGCTGCTGCAGTACTCCGGGGAATCACATACCCTGAGCGACTTCAGAGAAAGGCTGCACAGCTTGTTTAGAGTGTATCCTCTGACTGAGAGCCAGAAGGTGGGCATATTAATGGGGCAGCTAGCCGTCGCGGCCCAGCGTGAAGTGAAGTCCTGGCCTGACACAGATAAAGGGACAGCAACCCAGATATTGGCCAAGTTAAAGAGTACTTTTGACACCCGCACCGCAGCAGAAATAAAAATGAGATTCTTCGGGTGCAAACAACGGGCCACAGACAGCATAAGGGACTATGCCTTAAACCTGCAAGAAAGCCCTGAGAGCAATTAAACAGGTGGACCCAGAGAGTGTACGTGAAGAAGACAAACTCCTAACTGAGCAGTTCATAGAAGGGCTCCTGTCAGATGCCCACAGGACACAGCTGCGTATCATGGTCCTGCAGAACCCTGCTCTGGACTTTGCAAAGTTTAAGGACCAGGCCATCCGGGTACTGAGAGAATCTACACCGAATGACCCAGTACCCCTCCGGCCTCTTGCTATCACATACCCTGGGGTGGTGCCTGCAACACGAGCCGTTGCGGGGGCTGAGGCGCAGTCCCTGGATAAGGATCCCGCTGCAGAGCTCAGACAGCAGGTCCAGGAGCTGACCAAGACTGTGGCTGCCCATGCCAAGATCGTGCAGTCTCTACAAGTGACCCCATCGCCTGCAAGAATCGAGTTGGCCTCCAGCCCAGATGACGTCATAGTCTACTCCAAGACCTACGAAGACCACCTGAGGCACTTAGCAGAAGTGTTTGAGTCCTTGTCGGAGTATGGCCTGAAGATAAATCCATCCAAATGTCACCTCTTTAAGCCAAAGGTACAGTACCTGGGTCATGTGGTCAGCGCAGAAGGTGTGGCACCTGATCCGGAGAAAGTCACCGTAATCAAGGACTGGCCAAGACCCACCACAGAAAAGGAGGTGCGGCAGTTCCTTGGGCTGGTGGGCTACTACCGAAGGTTAATTGATGGTTTCACCAAGATAGCAGCGCCTCTTCAAGATCTCCTGGTGGGCCAGCCAAAGAAGGCTAAGAAGCAAAGCCCTCCATTTGAATGGAACAGCCAAATAGAAACATCTTTTGTCCGGCTGAAAGGGGCTCTCACGGGAGAAGAAATTCTGGCCTACCCTGACTACAGCCAGCCATTTGTACTGTACACAGACGCCAGCAACGTGGGACTGGGAGCAGTTCTGTCCCAGGTGCAGGGAGGCCGAGAGAAGGTGATAGCTTACGCCAGTAGGAAGCTTCGTCCAACAGAAAGGAATCCAGAAAACTACAGTTCCTTCAAGCTGGAGTTCCTCGCTATTGTTTGGACAGTGACTGAATGCTTCAAGCACTATCTGGCGTCGGCCAAGTTCACCATCTTCACGGACAACAATCCGTTGACACATCTGGCAACAGCCCAGCTAGGTGCGTTGGAGCAGCGATGGATGGCCCGGCTGTCTAACTTTGACTTTACCATCAAGTACCGGGCTGGCAAGAAGAATAACAACGCTGATGCGCAGTCCAGAATGCCTCACTTACCCGAGTCTGGAGAAGACCTGGATGAACTCGAAGAGGTAGAGTTACCGGATTTTCATCACCAAGGTTTCTCCCAGTGTGGGCATGCTGTAGGAGGGAAGCGCTCGAGCCCGCACGAGGTCTCGGTCAACCCATTACTCCATCATAATTGGGAAGAGACACAGAACGATGACCCGGCCGTGCAATTGGTCAAAGAAAAGCTAGGACAAGCTGAGACCCATCTCGGTCCAGATGCTCCACAAGAAGCCCAGCAGCTGTGGAAGTAGAGGGGACGACTGTTCACCTACCAAGGCAAGCTATGCAAGAGATATGTCAACTGGCGAACGAATGAACTCGTCTGGCAGATAGTGGTCCCACAGAGGGATGCTCCAATGGTCCTAGCAGCTTACCATGATAAAGCAGGACACTTCGGGTGGAAGAAGTTGGAGACCCTACTCCGCGATCGGTTCTACTGGGTGCACATGAGAAAGACAGTCGAGAAGTGGTGCCGAGACTGTGGTCCGTGTAACCTGAGGCGGAAGGATGATGCCAGCCAGAGGTCTCCCCTACAGCCAATTGTCACGAAGCAGCCCCTGGAGTTGGTGGCCCTGGACCACGTGAAGTTAACACCAAGCCAGTCAGGCTATGTGTACGCCCTCACCATTGTGGACCATTACTCTGTTTCCTGGTAGTAGTGCCTGTGAAAGACCAGACAGCCACAACAGCAGCTAGAGCATTTCAGGCATACTTTTGTCGACCTCACGGTTATCCGGAAAGGGTACTGACTGCTCAAGGTCCTTCATTCGAGGCAGAAGTGTTTCAAGAGTTCTGTAACATGTACGGCTGTAAGAAAATCAGAACAACACCGTACCACCCCCAAACCAATGGATTGTGCGAGAAGATGAACCATGTGGTTATTGATATGCTCAAGACTCTACCTCTGGAAGAAAGAAACCAATGGCCAGAGAAGTTACCAGATCTGGTAGACCTGTATAACCATATCCCAGTAAATTCGACCAACTGCAGCCCTGCTTACCTGATGCGAGCAAGACCTGGCAAGTTACCTGTAGACTTTGAGATGGGAACTGTGTGACCTGAAGCAGTTCAAGAGATAGAAGATTGGGATACAGAGCGATGACAGCAGTACCGCAAAGTCCAGGAATGCGTAGAAAAAAGCCTGTCCCAAGCAAGAACGAGGCAAGAACAGAACTACAATCAAACAGCCCCAGCAACTCCCTTAACACCTGGAGAACAGGTCCTCAAGAAGAAGCGGAGAACGCACAAACTAGATGATCAGTGGGAGAATGAACCCTACACCATTATTCCCTCCAATTTTGATAACAGTAAAGTGTGTCTCATAAGCAAAGATGAAGGAAAGACCTATCAAGCAGTTTCTAGAGACCGCCTGAAAGTGTGCCCTGAACGGTGCAAAGTCCAAAAAGAAGTAGAAGTACAAGAAAGTCCCCAAATTCAAGAAAAAGAGGAAGAGATGATCCAGACAATCCTTGGAAAATTCCCCAAAACTTGGACCCGAATAAATAATGCTATAGTGGTACCAGTCTTGACGTTCCCGCAGTTGGTCGAGCCAGAAACAGAAGAGGTTCCAGATCCACCTAAGGAACTGTCCGCCCCAACACAAGATGACACGCCAGCAGTGGAACAGGAGGATCAACCCCCTGTCAGTGGTGAACCTGTCGTACCCTTGGCGACTCTCAGACCATGTAGGCAATCATCACGCATACCTATCAGGGTTAGGCCTACCCATAGCACTGAGGTAGCAGACACTCCAAGTAGTCAGGGACAAACACCAGGGCTACGCAGGTCCCAACGTAGCACTCGGGGACAGCCCCCTCCAAGGTATAGAGAGTAAAAAGAAAAGTACCTATTAGAATGTATATAGTTATTTAAAATGTCTTGTATAAAATGCTTTTCGTCTTAGATGATTAAGTAAATGGACAATTGGGCCATTGGACTATGGGTGGCCAACACTCTAACTGTACATAGTTAGCACCAGTGTGCTCAGCACCCCTGAAGAAAAACCCGTCCGGCATGCATAGAGTGCGGTCATCAATGCTCTGATGCACGCCCAGAGCCTACGTTGGGGGTTTTATCGCGGCGGGTCCCCCATGGAGCAGTGTATTGGACACCCGGCAGGGAGCCACACTAGACTCTTATAGTTTTATTTAAGTTTGCAACGTTTAAGTAATGCGTCTCCCATAATGGGATGAAATGTTCTATCATGTTATGTTTTGTTTCTTCAGTCCGGGAGTACTGAGTTTAACTAAGGGGGAGTGTGGCGCCCCAGGACCTGGTCACCACAACAGCATTGCCCCTCCAAAGGGTTAATGCTGAGCCTGGAGGTAATTGGGGGAATCATTGGCCAGTAAGTTCAACATCCAACGAAGTTTCTCTCTCAGGCCAGCAGGGGGAGCTCTGAACCTGGAGTTCCAGGGAGCATTCCTTAAGTCTGACCTGAGGGAGGAGTTAGTGGTTAGTCTGTAGAGAGAAAGCAGAGGAAGCAGACGCAGAGTAGTGCTGTCTTGTGGAACTGGGGCCTGGAGCTGGGATAGCTTGGCCCAGTGAAGCAAGATTTGCAGAGAGGCACAGAAGAGACTCAGACATCGGAGTATGGTGGCCGAATCCGGAGGGCAGGAGAGCTGCAAGCCCCCTGGCCCATCAGCAATCTGAAGGTACAGCTGCATTCCAAGGGCCCGGTGTGGACTCAAGCAGAGAAGCACCCGAGAGGGCCTGCGCAGCCTACCACACAGAAAAAGGGACGAACCACCGGTCCCAGCAGCAAGAGGGCCATTGCTAAATTCAGAGTGCAGGGTCCTGTAGAAGAAAAGAAAGATCAGGGAGTAGGCCTCATACTCAACTGGCCAAAGAGATCACCCCCAGGCACTTGCAGGCCGGCCGGATCATCTTTACCACCTGTGACGGTCTCCCTGGACTAAACTGTTGCCAAGTAAAAGAGAAGGTAAAGAGACTACTGTTTGTGCCTGTTTCTTTCACTGCCTGTCGGCCCTGCACCGTATTATTCACACAACATCACACCATAGACTCTCACGAGCACCAACTGTTGCCCCGGGGTACCGCTCCACCTGTGGGGAGCAGGACCATCCAAGCTGCCATTCCATCAGCCCCGGAGGCCCCATACAGCAGTGGCGGCATAATAGCCGCAAACCACAGGTGGCGTCACGACAACCATAAACTTTATTCACCAGCCATATTTAATTGACACCCACCAGGACCACGGAGCCGGGCCCCGCCACCACTGACGACCCCCGGACTAGTCCGGCCCGGCACCGGGTGTCCCATAGCCCTGGGTGGGCGAGTCACATATAGCGCTTGGTCCCGATGCGGCAGTCACACACGTTCTCGCTCCCAGGCTGCGGCGGGTGTGCTGTTGTGGCGCCCTGGACAAGCCAGGGGCTACAGAGAACAACACCCACACACCCCACACTCCCGGTCAGGCACACCGAAGTCAGACACAAACCCTTGTTGCCTTCTTCCAGGGGCTGATGTCCACACCAGGGGGTGGGCCAGGCGGTTGGCCCCGCCCACCGAGGAGTTCACAGTCCTGGAGGCGGGAAAAGTAGAGAGATCAGTTTGAGAGGTGAAAGTGGAAGGGAGGAAAAGTAGTAGTGGAGCAACTAACTGACAGCGTCCGGGTGTGTGGCCCGGGCGGTACAGCAAGGTTGGCAGACGGTGGTGACCGTCTGCAGGAGTGGCCTATCGGAGTTTACCGTAAGGACCGTGGACGGGCGGTGGCCCGGCGGTACCGGACCGGTACACAAAGAGAAGTCAGCACCATCTGGCAGGGGCTTACGGACCCCAGCAAGGCTAGGAGTCGCCGTGAATTTGCCAAATCCGTCAGCAAAGGGAACCTCCTGGGTTTCCCAGCAGCCAAATCCCGACAGAAGGCAACAGTCCAAACGTGAGAGGGAAACACAGCCACCGCCACGGCTACCGTTCCCAGGGCCAGAGTCTGCGGGCAAAAGGGGCTCCTCCAGCCCCCATCCAAGCCGGGGAGCGGGTTACCGGTGGGAACCCATTGGAACCATTTACCGTACATAGGTGCAGGGAAAGGCAGTCACCATCAATCTGCCGGGAGAAACAACACCGCAGCCATCTGTGGGACCCGTCCATCCAGCCGTGTGTTTTACCGAGAACTGTGTCCTCATCATTGGCTGAGTGAGTACCACTGTGCCGTGCGGCACAGCGCTGCCCCCGCGACCCTGCACCTCACCAGGCCCCGTAACCCGCCTGCCATCCATCCCTACCCCATCACCGGGCCCCGGGACAACCAACCCCCTACCCACGGAGGGGAGAACTAACAACAAAGCTGCTCCCTGTCACCGATCCCGGGATCCCTGTCCAGAGCAGCGGTGGTGTCACCAACTTCACCACAACCATGGGTGGCGTCACGGACAATAACCAAATCCCCACCATCCAATCAAACCCCCCCTTTCACTCACGGGTGAGGAACGCCGCTCGAGTCCCCAGGATCCGGCCCTTCGCTCGAGCCACCACAGAGCAGCGGCAGCAGCAGCCGGACCCGAGCAGTGGGAGAGCGCAGCGTCTCCTCCTCCGCCCGCGATACTGTTCTCCTCTTCCTTGTACCCTGTTCTTGCCCCGAGGTCGGCCGTTGCCTCCTCCAGCTTCCAGTTCACACGCAGGCATTCTGGGAGTGCCCATAGGGTGTGTGTTGTCATGCCCCCTTTCTTAAAGAGCCAGCGTCCCATTACCTGGAAGTGATCATAAAGGTCAGCTATTACCCTGAAGATACTCAACTTTGCCTATCCTTAGTGCGTTGCTAGTTCTCAGGTCCCATACCCGCTACTGTGTCTAGTTCAGTGTTTTGTGTCCTAGTACCAGTGTTTTGTTCTGCTAACCTGTATCTCTTCTTAGAGCCTGCTTGCTGCCATTACATCCATGCTGCCACGTCTGAGTTACCACCTCCATGTCGCCACGTCTAAGCTACCACTTCCGTGCTGCCATGTCCGAGATACCACCTCTGAGCTCTCATGTCTGAGTCTTCATATTCGTGCTGCCATGTATGAGCACACCCATACTGGACATCAGAGACTCACAAATCCGTCAGAGCCGACCTCACTGGTCCTGGCTGTCATGCATTTAAGCCTTTTTTTTTGGCTGCGCCTGACAATCCCTGTATAGGGGTTAGCTCCAGGTCAACTCCTCCAGGGGAGTCTGGTGTATGGCCCAGTGGGTTCACTCCCAGATGCTCGCCGCCTCTCGGCGACTATAATAGTTTGCACAGGCCATGGACTCTGCCGGGACCAAGTCTAACCGCCTGATAGACATGCAGCAGGAACTCACCGGCCAACGTGATACTGTAACACTGGTCTTTTCGTCCTCATTTAAACGGGCGTTTTTTCCTTTTAGCATCTGAGGGGTTAATACTTCTTTTGCAAGTTTGCTTGGAGGCATTCCTTCGGGTGCTCTAAGTTACTAATTAGGCTGGGCCTTTAAAAGGTCCCAGCATCCTTCACACAGTGCTGGTTATTTTCTCTCCTCAGTTAACAGAGACAGCCTGTGTGTGTGGTAGTACCATATCCCAGTTCCAGTAGCCTTCTGCAAACAAGGAGTAGTTTGCAGAAGCAATTGTAGTTTTGTTATTTCTATTTTATTTTTGGAGTTGTCCTCTGGAGGCATCCCGCTGAATAGGTAGGGCGTCTCTAGACCATGGTTCGGGTAGGAGCCAAGGACAGGTCGGAGGGTCACGCTTCGCTACCTTCAGGCGTACCCGTGGCTTGATGGCAAGTCAGGGAACTCTAGTGTACAGGGTCAGAGTAGTCCCCTGTCCCTGGGTAGTAGCCTTACGCGTGACAGATACCCAGACGAAGTTGGAGGCATACATGAGATCCATTGAATCCTGTCTGGTGGCCATGCAAGCCTCCAGATCCACTGACGCTCCTCAGCTTGTCCAGATGCAGAGGGAACTTTCCCGCCAGTACAAAGTACAGAGACGCATGTCCAAATACATGGCGCCTGTGGACTCCCGCCTTTACGCCTTCCAGAACCTGGCACCTTCTGCTACTCCAGACCCTGTAGAGCCACCGGCGGTCTTGTCCAGGTCTCGCCTGGTTTCCCCACCAATGTATGTGTTACGTCCTCACCAGAGTCCACTTCTGTGACTTCTGCTTCAGTCACCAGGGACCGTTGTATTCTCACTGTGGACTGTGCTGATGATGGGGGAGGAGTCAGTGCCAGTGGCTCTGGTGGGCGCAGGCTCTGCTCATCCACTAGGCTGGGTTTTCCTGAAGCCTGCAGTACCACTGGCTGAGTGTAGGTAGCGTGTGTCTTCCAGCTGAGGTTGCTACAATTCAGCTACAGCCAATAGGAAGACACTACACCTTTTTAGCCCCTCTTCTGGCTGCTGGCCAGTGCAGGATATAGATTGTATTCCTGTTAGACTCTGGTTCCCCCTACTCTAATTATATGATTCCTGCTTTGACCCTGGCCTGCTCTCTGACTACTCTCCTGCCTGCCGTATTTGTACATCGCTGCCCGATCCGGATTTCACTTCTTCTTTGTGTTCTGATTACGTCCTTGCCTGCCTGATTCTGTCCCTGATTTGCATTTCCCAGTTTGACCGTGCCTACCTACTACTCTCATCAGACTGCAGCCTTCCACAGGTAGTGATCTCCGGGGCCCTGTGTAATTCCAAATCCCTGTATAGGGTTTAAAGGGTTTCAGGTTCTTGGGGTCCTGCTTTGTGAGTGGCTTTCCTCTAGCCTGTCCATTACAGCCATTCTGAGCCTGTGGTTCCAGGCAGGCGTTACAGTATGGAGGAGATCCAAAGATATCCTAACATTTCTTGAATCAGTGCTCCTTGCATTTTGAGCTTTCACATCTGCAACTGGCGACCAATCGCTCCAAAGTGACGTTCATTATGTCACATCTGACCGGACAGGGTCTGGCATGGATGAATCCCCTCTGGCAGATCAATAACCTGATCGTCCAACATTTGGCCGCCTTCCTAACTACCTTCCACAAGGTATTCGACGACCTGGGACGCCTCACCTCTACTGCCTTGTTACTCATGAGAATGGGCAAAACGCCACTGAGTTTCGCACCCTGTCCTCTAAACTTGGATGGAACAATGAGGTGTTGGTGGCCGCCTTCTGGGAGGGATTGTCTGGAAGAATTAAGGACAAACTGGCCTGCTGGGATGTGCCTTACACCCTGGATGACCTGATTCCTTGCCAACCTGTGTTGACCTATGCATGCCAGAGAGGTCACCTGCGAGAGGGAGATGAGAACCTCGCATTTGGTACCCACCTTTCAATGACCCATGCTGCCTCATTCCACCAGGACCGCTACACCACATAAGCCCATGGAGGTTGACCACGTCACAGAGTCCAGGCTATGTCAGGAGACTTAGCGAGTGGTTGGAGAGTGCTTCTATTGCGGAAGTGTCAAGCACCTGATTCGAGACTGTCCAGCGAAGTCGGGAAACTACCGAGCCTAAGGTCTGTGGGAGAGGCCACCCTAGGTCATGTCAAGTCCTCTTCATTTCTCCACATCCTAGGATCCTTCTCGTGCGGTTTTATCCAGTTCATGAAGCATACGTTACGGAATCCGGCTCCGCCGGGAACTTCATCCAGCAGTCTGTGGTGGATCGTCATCAGTTTCATGTCTGGTGCCTTTCCAATTTTATCCCTATCTCTTCCGTGGATGGGAGATCCCTTTCTGAGTTTATCCAGTTTGTCACCAAGACCCTAGAGATGTAATTGGTATTGTTGCTTTCAGAAAATTGCTTTTCACGTGCTTCCAGGGATGGCCCATGCTCTACTGCTGGGGTTACCATGGCTTCAGTCACACATGGTGGGGGGGGCGCACTACTATGACAAGTGCCTGATTCCAGTTCGTCCCTTTCATCCGCCAGCAGCTCTGGCTAATCTACCGGGCCTGCCATCTATCTACTGGGCCTATGCCGATGTCTTGACAAAAAAAGAGGCTGAGATGCTACCGCTGTATAAGCCCTATGACTGCCCCATTGACCTCCTCCCCGGGTTGTCCCCTCCTCGAGGGCATATCTATCCCCTGTTGCAGGCAGAGACTCAAGCTATGTCCGAATATGTAAAGGAAAATCTGGCCCAAGGCTAGAAAAAAGTCCAAAAGTCCTCCTCTCCTGCTGGGGAAGGCTTTTTTTTTGGTAATAAAAAGGATGGGTCACTTCAGCCTTGTATTGACTACTGGGGGCTGAACAAGATCACAGTCTTATTCCTGAACTGTTTTGACTGACTTCGAGGCTCCAAGATCTTCTCTAAACTTGATCTCCGAGGAGCATACAATCTGTTCCATATCCGGTCTCATGATGAATGGAAGATGGCATTCAACATTCATGATGGACACTACGAACATCAAGTGATGCCCTTAAAGCTTAGTAATGCCCCCGCAGTCATCCAGGAATTCTTGAACAATATATTCCACAACCTTCTCTACACCTGTGTGGTAGTGTTCCTAGACGGCATCGTCATCTTTTCCCCAGATCTATCTACCCACCAGAGGAATGTTCGTCTGGTCCTTCAGAGGTTGAGGAAGAACCTCCTCTATGCCAAACTCGAGAAGTGCTTGTTCGAGCAGATCTCGTTGTCCTTCTCAGGCTACATAGTCTCTGATACTGGTCTGAAGATGGACCCGGATAAGGTGTCGGCCATACTGGACGGGCTGAAGGCTATCCAGCGGGTTTGCCAATTATTACAGGCAATTCATCTTCTCATCTCTCGTGCGTCCCATCTCGACTCGGACCCACAAAGCGGAGAATCCGAATAAATGGACCTTGGAGGCAGAAGACTCTTTCTTTGTGCTCAAACAGGCCTTTGCTTCTGCTCCGTTGCTCCATAGACCCGACACCAGCAAGCAGTTTATCCTGGAGGTGGATGCCTCTTCCTCCGGTGCTGGTCCAGTTCTTACACAGAAGACAACCAAAGGTAAGGCAATAACCGGTGGCTTCTTTTCCAGGGCTTTCTCTCCAGTGGAACAGAACTACTCGATTGGCGACTGAGAGTTGCTTGCAATTAAGTTGGCCCTGGAGGTGTGGCGATACGTACTGGAGGGGTCGTTGTAACCAGTCATCATCTACACTGTTCACAAGAACCTGTCTTATCTCCAGTCGGCCAGATGTTGAACTCACAACATTCCCGATGGTCATTGTTCTTCGCCTGCTTCAACTTCATCCTGCTCTTCAGTCCTTCTGAGAAGAATGTCAAAGTTGATTCGCTGTCTTGGTTGTACCTGTCAGTGCATCAGGTGGAAGAGCATCAGCACGGTGGCCCCAATTGATGTACATCAAGATACCTCAGGTAAAATGTTCTTCGTCAAGGCTGATAGAGAATGAGTCCTTTGTTGGGGTCACTTCTCAAGATTGGTGGGTCACGTCAGTCAGAAGAAGTATTTGCAGCTGATCTTTTGGCATTACAGGTGGCCTAAATTACGACAGGATGTTCTGGAGTTCTTCTCATCCTGTCCTTCTTGTGCTCAGCATAAGACTCCAAAAACGCTTCCTGCTGATCCGCTACTTTCTTTACCTGTGCCACCCGCTCCGTGGCAACACATCGGGATTGACTTTATCATAGAAGTCCTCTGACTATACCAGCACCTGAGTCATTGTGGACAGGTTTTCTAAAATGGCCCATTTAACGTCACTCACCGACTTACCTTCCACCCCGATTCTCGCTGAGCAATTTATCCAACATATTTTCTGGCTACATGGTCTTCCTCTCCACATCATGTTGGAGAGAGGCGTCCAGTTCACGGTGCCATTATGGAGAGCTGCCTGCAAGATGCTGGATATTGCTTTGTACTTTTCATTTGCCTATCATCCTTAGTCCAATTGCCAACTGGAACGTGTTAACCAAGTCCTGACGAACTACCGTCGTAATTTTGATGATGAGCACCACAGCAACTGGGTTAAGCCAAAATTCTCCTAAAATAACCATGGGAGTGAGTCTTCCACCAAGTCTCCATTTCATGTGGTTTATAGGCAGCAACCCAAAGTCCTGGGTCCTGTGGTATGTTCCTCCGGCTATCTGGCAGCCAATACCCTAGTGAAATTCTTCTCCAACATCTGGGTAGAGACCAAGTCCACTCTGGAGCAGTCTTCCATCTGTATGAAGAGACAATCGGACAAGAGATGCCTAGCTTCTCCTTCCTTTCAGCCCAGAGACAAGGTATGGCTCTCTTCTAAATATGACCACCTTAAGATTCCATTATACAAGTTGGGCCCTCGCTTTATCTGTCCACTTAAGGTGCTTTAGCGGATCAATGCGGTATCGTACAAGTTGAGGCTGCTGCCTACTCTACGCATCCCCAACTCCTTCCATGTATCTCTCCTCAAGCCTGTCGTCCTGAGCCGGTTTCACCAGGATCCAGGTGTCTCACCTCCTCCAGTCCGTGATGGCGATTTATTTGAGGTAAAGGCTATCCTTGATGAGGAATGGATCAGAAGTAGGACATATTGACTTATAGATTGGAAGGGGTTCGTTCCTAAGAAGAGGTCTTGGGAACCAGAGGAGAATATTGATGTCCCTCTCCTCCTTAAGACATTTCTGAAAAGAAGGGGGCATAACGGGGGGTACTGTAGTGCCCAATCCTGGTGCTGTACCCTTGCATGCTTCCGCTCCCAGGCCACAGCGGGAGCGCTGTTCTCCTCACCTGTCTGCCGGCTCCATACACCCTGTTCCTGCCCCGGGGTTGGCTGTGGTCACCTCTGTATTCCAGTCCACATGCATTCCTTCTAGGGGTGCCCATACGGGGTGTGTGTGGCCATTCTTCCTTTCTTAAAGGGCCATCATCCCATTACCCGGAAGTAATCCTTTCTATTACCCAGAAGGGATCAGGGGAGGCAACTGAGCAACGTTGACAATCTTAGTGTGTTGCTAGTTCTCAGGTCCCATACCCACTATTGTGTCTAGTTTAGTGTTTTGAGTCCTAGTACTAGTGTTTTGTTCTGCTAACCTGTATCTTTTCTTAAAGCCTGCTTGTTGCCACTACCTCTATGCTGCCATGTCCAAATTGCAACCTCCGTGCTGTCACGTCCAAGTTACCACCTCCATGCTACCACGTCCGAGTTACCACCTCTGTGCCGCCACGTCTGAGTCTTCATATTCGTGCTGCCACATCTGAGCACACCCATACTGGACATCAGAGACTCACCAGTCCATCAGAGCTGACTCCACTGGTCCTAGCTATCTTACATTTAGACCCCCAGGGGCTGTGTCTTACAACCCCTGTATAGGAGTTTGCTCCAGGTTAGCTCCTCCAGGGGAGTCCAATGTACGGCCCAGTGGGTCAACTCCTGGATGCTCGCTGCCTGTCGGAAACCATAAAACAGCGTGTGCACCAGGAAGGTACAATGTTTATTGCAGCTCACTTCCTGGTACCAGATGCCAGGAAAGTAGTGAATTCTCAAACACTGAATGGCTTTTGAGTCATTTAACTGGAATGAATGTGTTCTATGGTGAGACCTGCCCCAAGGGGATATCTGCACTGAAATTTTAAGAATGATTATATGACAGTTCCCATCCTTAGGGGTACTTCACACACAGTGATATCGCTACTGAGATCGCTGCTGAGTCACGTTTTTTGTGACCTCATTAGCGATCTCGCTGTGTGTGACACTGAGTAGCGATCTGGCCCCTGCTGTGAGATCGCTGCTCGTTACACACAGTGCTGGTTCGTTTTTTTATTGTTGCTCTCCCGCTGATAAGCACACATCGCTGTGTGTGACAGTGAGAGATCAACAATCCTGAATGTGCAGGGAGCAGGAGCCGGCGTCTGACAGCCTGCGGTAAGCTGTAACCAAGGTAAACATCGGGTAACCAAGGTGGTTACCCGATATTTACCTTCGTTACCAGCCTCCGCAGCTCTCACGCTGCCAGTGCCGGCTCCTGCTCCCTGCACACGCTAAGTTAAGCGGTGTGAGCTGGTAACTAAGGTAAACATCAGGTAAACATACCCAATGTTTACCTTAGTTACCAGTGTCCGCAGCTTCCAGACGCCGGCTCCGTGCAAGCGCAGCGTCGCTTGCACGTCGCTGCTGGCTGGGGGCTGGTCACTGGTCGCTGGTGAGATCTGCCTGTTTGACAGCTCACCAGCGACCATGTAGCGATGCAGCAGCGATCCTGACCAGGTCAGATCGCTGGTCGGATCGTTGCTGCATCGCTAAAGTGTGAAGGTACCCTTACACCTGATTGAAGAGCTTAAAGCAATCACACAGTTATCTGGTCTCATTGAGGCCCATAAACTAACAAGGTGATCTCCAAATTTGATAACCTGATTTTACCTTTGATCCTTCATAGTCCACTATATTATATTTAGGTCTACGCGCATTCTACAGTAATACAGTAAGCTACATCCTCCACAAATAGTTATGCCATAAGAGAAAATATATAGATTATTGTCAAATAAAACGCAATGGGAAACAGTCTTGATATACACTGGAGATCAGAATTAGAGAACACACAATTTCATAAATGTTAAGGTAATTGTGTAGTCCTATGTGATTATATCCTAAGATGAGTAAACTAGCAGTATTTTAAGATTATTCCAATAAAATAAAAAATTTGAATATATTCAAAAGCACATAATAGAATTGTAAATGAGATAAATGTTAAAGATCACTAAAATCTAAAAAGATAAAAAGCTAAAAGATAAAAATTAGAGAACACATGATCCATGCAAGTTATTGGTGTATATCTGGCACCTGGTGCTACTTTGCTCGACAGTTCAACACTGAACAGGGTATCTGTCTCGTCATACAGTGTCATGATGTTTAAGAGCATTTGGACTGAAAGCCCACTCTGCAGTGACCAAACCTCTCATTAGCAGAAAGAATAAAAAGGCTAGACTAACCTTTGGTGAGCAGCATATTGTGTGGACAGAGGAAAAGTGATCCACAGTTTAATTTATTTGGATATGATGGGAAACATTATGTTCGAAGACAAACTGGGGAAAGACTGACCCCAAACTGTGTTAAGAAGTCAGTGAAAGGTGGTGGAAGAAGATTCATGGTTTGGGGAATGTTTTCTGCAGCAGGAGTTGGACATCTCATTCAGCTACATGGCAGAGTGAATGCAAGTGTGTATCAGAACCTTTTTCAACAACACATGGTTCCTTACTTGCGTTCATCACTCAATCAGCCAGCAATTTTCATGCAGGTCAAAGTCCCCTGTCACACAGCTAAACGGGTAAAGCAGTTCCTTGAAACAGAAAACATTGAAACAATGAAAAAGCCAGCCCAGAGTCCTGATCTAAACCCAAGAGAAAACCTCTCGAAATTCCCTGGTGAAGAGTCATGGCCAAGAGACCCACAATAGTCAAAGATTTGGGAAAGAGACTGGAAGAAGGGTGGGCCAAAATCACACCAGAGCAGTGTGAAAGACTAGTGATGTCCTGTGGCCACAGATGTGGTGACGTTATTCAAAACAAAGGCCTGTAGACATCCTACTGATTGGTGACTGTTGTTACCTTCACAAAATGTAATTATAATCTTTCTCTGTGCTACAGTCATTGCTGTTCTCTAATTATGATCATCACGTTTTAGGCAAAATAAAGGTTTTATGTTGATAACACTATTCTAGTGCCATGGTGTACCCCTTACAGAAAAGCTTCACATGTTGATCAATGTAAATTATATTATTTATGAAAAAATACATTGTTCTCTAATTTTGAGTGTATGTATAGTGTATGTAGTGTTGTACACCAGTGAACCGTATATTATCACTGTGTAGATTTTGTACATCAATATCTCCTAATTATCACAATTCTGAGCCCTCTGGTACGATTTAGTAAGAATGTGATAGGAATAACCGTGGTTCTTAACTCGCTGTATCAGGTCAACAGCATGAATGCCGAAATCAATAAACATCGAGCAGTGGCAATTAATTCTCAGATACTGCCCATGGGGAATGTCATTTGTTTGTCGATGGAGGTGGATAGGTGGAGGAGTCTTGTTGTCAATGTCTGGTTAAGTAATTGTGCAGTTTCAGTTCTTTGCTTTCCGTGCATTCATTTCAAATAAAGAAAATTGAGTAATTTCAAATTAAAAAAATCAATTGAATTGCATTGACAAGCAAAAGGGTAACAATGTTTTGAACTTGTTACCCTTTCCTACTGGTGAAGGAATGCCATGCAGCCCAGGGCCGGTCTCCTCCTTCACTCACGTCTGAAAGACACGAGTATAATTGATCACTGGGACCCGATTCGCTGGACCTTCTCCGAGTCAGCTGTCAGCATGACAGCCGTCTCAGAGAATGGCTGACTCCCAGTATAGAGGGTGGAAAATTACTGCCCTCTGGGAGACTTTTCAGATGGCGGCCCCCTCGGATATGACGCTCCAACTATAAGTATTAGCATACCTAGAAATTGATCAAGTGGAGAAATGCAAAATGTAAATATGGACATATGTCACGCTCCCCGTGTCCTAGCACCACTCCTTACCCACTGATCCAGTCCATGTGTCCACCAGCCATGGCTGCCGCTCCCGCTCTTGCTCCCCTGAGTCCTGTTCCTGGTCTCAGGAGTCTGACTCTGAGTCTTAGCCTCATGGTTCTGTATAGGACCAGGCCGCGCCCACTCTCCTGGTCTTATAGGCCCAGCACACCTGTAGCAGGAAATGACATGGGGCTGTGCTGGGTATATAAGACTTGCCTTTCCATGTGGGCGGGGCCTGATCAACGTGTCTTGTAGCTAGTCTTATGAGCTAGGTGCTCAGGTCCCCTGGTACCGTGTCCTACTGACTTCTTGTCCTTGCACTCTGGTACCTGTGCCTGTTTACATTATTGTCCTAAAGAACTCTGTGACTCTGGTGACCTGCTTATACTTGTCCCTGCCAAGTCAGTGCTCCGGCTGCCGTGTGCCCTGCCCTCCGGTGGGGTGCAAGGTCCAGTGGATCCACCTCCTGGGCCCACCAGTACTCCCGGCCCTGACGGATTGATCAGGCCATGGATCCCGCTGGAGCACAAACATCAGAGCTGGCTGAGCTGCGCCAGGAGCTGGCACAACAGCGTGAAACCCTGACCCGGATGCTGAAATTCATGACGTCCGTGGACCACCGGTTGTATACGCTGCAGACTGCCGTCTCGTCCACGCAGCAACCACTCTCCAGGTCCGAACCAGTTTCTTCCATGGCCTCGCAACTTCGCCTCGCTGCTCCGCCTCGCTATGCAGGGGATCCCAAGTCTTGCCGCGGTTTCCTGAACCAGTGCTCCCTGCACTTCCAGTTGCTCCCGCACTTGTTTGCCTCAGACCAGGCCAAGGTGGCGTTCCTGATGTCACACCTGGAAGGTGAAGCCCTGGCCTGGATTAACCCCCTGTGGGAAAACGAGGATCCAATGATCACCGACATCCAGGAGTTCCTGCGAGCCTTCAGAGGCACCTTCGACGAACCCGGACGAACTACCGCAGTGACCTCTACGCTCCTCCGGCTACGCCAAGGGACCCAAACAGTCGGCCAATACGCCATACAGTTCCGCACGCTCGCTTCGGAGCTGGGTTGGAACAATGAGGCCTTAACAGCGGCCTTTTGGGAGGGTCTCTCTGGTCGTATTAAAGACGAACTAGCCGGCCGTGATGTCCCTCACACCCTGGACGCTTTGATTTCCCTGGCCACCCGGATTGATCTCCGCTTTCAGGAGCGTACCAAAGAGAGAGTCCGGGAGAAGCGACCACCTTGCCATGCCTTGCCCCCGCAGAGACCTACCGTTCCCTCGTCCCTGCCTTTCCGTGACTTATCGCCAGAACCCATGCAGGTGCACCGTCTGACCCAGGCCAAGCAACGCCGTGCAGAACGGCTCGCCCGGGGCCTGTGCTTCTATTGCGGAGACGGGTCACATATGCTACGTTCTTGCCCGGAGAAACCTGGTAGACCCCAGGTCCAAGGGGAGATGGGAACCGCCACCCTTGGCACCGGAATCCCCTCCGTTCCAGTTACGCAGACTGTCCAGGTGACGACGGAGAAGATCAGGTTCACAGCAGAGGCCCACATTGATTCTGGGGCAGCGGGTAATTTCATACACCAGTCTGCAGTGAACCGATACCAGGTACCTGTGATCCCGCTTGCCAAGCCCCTCTGATTCGCCTCCGTGGATGGTAAACCATTATACGAACCTGTCCGGTATACCACTGAACCCGTGAGACTCCAGGTTGGCACTCTGGATACTGAGACCATTGCCTTCTATGTCATCCCAAGAATGGCTCCTGAGCTCCTGCTGGGTCTGCTCTGGCTTCAACTCCATGACCCTGCCATTAGTTGGCGCTCTGGCGCTATTACTCGCTGGGGACCCTTGTGTCATGACCACTGCCTACAGCCCGTTCCTCGGCCCCTGTCACCTGAACCTGTTATGCCGCAGGAAGAGGAAGAGGTGATGACGCAGTCCAGTGCCGTGCCACAACTCTTGTCTCTTGTGCCTGTGGTGCCATCGGAACCAGAGGAGACGACGCACTCCAGCGACGTTCCGCCGTCCCTGATAATTGAGACTGTGGTGCCACCGGAACCAGAGGAGACGACGCACTCCAGCGACGTTCCGCCGTCCCTGATAATTGAGACTGTGGTGCCACCGGAACCAGAGGAGACGACGCACTCCAGCGACGTTCCGCCGTCCCTGATAATTGAGACTGTGGTGCCACCGGAACCAGAGGAGACGACGCACTCCAGCGACGTTCCGCCGTCCCTGATAATTGAGACTGTGGTGCCACCGGAACCAGAGGAGACGACGCACTCCAGCGACGTTCCACCGTCCCTGACAATTGAGACTTTGATGCCACCGGCTACCGAGGATGAGACACTGTCCTGTACCCAGTCCGAGACGCCCGATCCGGCCGTCCAAGACTCCAGTCCTGTTTCTGACGGTCCTCCCCTTTCCATTGCCTCCCTTGCTGCTGACATGGGTTCCCCGATACGGGACATAGTGGCCATGAAAACAGTCCGGGGTAAGCAGTCCTTCCTGGTCGATTGGGTGGATTGCGGTCCTGAGGCCCGGTCCTGGTTGTCCCGGAAGTACGTTGCTGCACCTCTTCGGCACGCCTACATGTCCCGGCTGCGGGGAGGGGGGCTTCAGGGTGGGGGTACTGTCACGCTCCCCGTGTCCTAGCACCACTCCTTACCCACTGATCCAGTCCATGTGTCCACCAGTCATGGCTGCCGCTCCCGCTCTTGCTCCCCTGAGTCCTGTTCCTGGTCTCAGGAGTCTGACTCTGAGTCTTAGCCTCATGGTTCTGTATAGGACCAGGCCGCGCCCACTCTCCTGGTCTTATAGGCCCAGCACACCTGTAGCAGGAAATGACATGGGGCTGTGCTGGGTATATAAGACTTGCCTTTCCATGTGGGCGGGGCCTGATCAACGTGTCTTGTAGCTAGTCTTATGAGCTAGGTGCTCAGGTCCCCTGGTACCGTGTCCTACTGACTTCTTGTCCTTGCACTCTGGTACCTGTGCCTGTTTACATTATTGTCCTAAAGAACTCTGTGACTCTGGTGACCTGCTTATACTTGTCCCTGCCACGTCAGTGCTCCGGCTGCCGTGTGCCCTGCCCTCCGGTGGGGTGCAAGGTCCAGTGGATCCACCTCCTGGGCCCACCAGTACTCCCGGCCCTGACAACATATTTAGAGAAATAAGAATAGGAGTGTAAAAAAAAATGGAATACAAGGAAATATAAGCATAGGTATTAGATATGGATGTCAAGATGAGCCAATCCATATCTCCACACATATCGCTGCATCCATCATCAGGGAAAGTGCAGGGATTAATGGTGAGAAGTCTTAAATAAGACAATAGTATTTACAATGATTGTAGAGCAGTGGACATAACACATGGAAGTGGAAAGAATGAATCATCGCAGGAGAGGATCATATCCGGTTTCATGAAGCACGCATGAGCGGGGCTATGCATGTCTAGTCTGCAATTGACTGCATGTCTGCACATTGAATACTTGCAGTTTTGTGACCTCCCACTCTCATCGCTGACACTAGAGAATCCTGACAGTGAGCAGTGCACGCACTGTGAGAATTCAGAAGTCTTCAATCACAAGTGACTGCAGACTCTTCACAAACTTGGACAAGCCCTTTAATGCTCCTAACATAAATAAAAACAGTAACCCTTAAATTGACAGCCGGCTTAGAGAACAGCGAATCCCACTAAGGGGACGAGGCAAAATGCAGCCGCCGGGGAAACACCCCGGATCATCACAGCACGGGGTGACCTGACGACGCCCCCGTACTGGCTGTGAATGGGGAAAATGCCCTGCCCTCCTTAGATGTGTCACTGGAATAAGCATAAAAACTGAAATTGTTGAAACTTCCAATATGTGCATGTAACAGAGAGGCGAAAGTAAGAAAACATTCCCAAAATATTCTTCTGTAAGGGGTGGGCAGACCCCTCACAAGGAAGCCTAGTTAACCCGGAACTGTTATTAATAAAAATGTCTTATATTGTATGTATGTATGTTGTGTTAGGGTACCCCCTAGTGGCCGGGTGGGACGGCTGTCACCACATTGGGAAGGAGGAGCCGGCAGTTTAGGAGGGAAGAAAGTGTGTGACACAGGCAGTTGTCTCTGGGACAGGAAAGAAGAAGGAACAGCCAGGGGCAGAGTGTGGCAGCTGAAGTTCAGGAAAGCCGGAGAGGACAGGAGCGGGCGGAACCTCGTAGGGTGAAGCAGTCCGGTGTGGGTCCGGGCTGTGGGTAGCCAGAAGTGGGAGCCGGGCGAAGAGGAGTAGTCAGGCAAGTCACCCACTTGAGGGGGCGCTAGGGCAGGCTTTCCCTCAGCTAAAGGAAGCGCCACAGCACTGTGTTTTGTTACTGCCACGTGTGGAGACTTGCGAAGAATAAAACATGTTTGTTATTTGCATTGAACCATGCCTGAAGAGTATTTGTGCGCCGGACAACACCTGCACCACCACACTCTGCCCCATCAAGGCATCTCCTGTCCCCCCAGTGACGGCGGCGCCAGGGGTAAGCCTGACCGCAAGGGCCACGACTACAAGCCTGGAGGCACCCCTGGCACCCCGTTACATTTGGCGTAGTCGGCAGGATCCGGATCGTATGCAAGGGGACCCGCTCCAAGAAGATGGAGACCAAGTCATGCCCGGGCAGAGTACCGATCCGGAGAAGGGAACCTCGCTGGTGCTGGCGATTAACCAGAACATTACTACCCATCCGATGATTGTTATGGGCAGCCTGCCACCGTCCCGCGCAACGACCCCCTCACCTCCGTCAGAGGCTGAGGAGCCCAAGCCGGAGGCGGAAACAACGGAGCAGCCCATCAGTCAGGAGCCTTTCCGGAGGCTGCGCCGATTACCCGGGCAGTCCCTGTCGGAATATATCCAAGCGCAGAGAGCTGAGTGGCAACGGGCCTACCACCCGGAATAAGCATCAAGACCGGAGGATGGCGGGTCTGTTTTGTTTGATGCCGGCGTGTTTAAGCCGGAGAAAGTTTTATGTTCAAGTTGTTGATTCCGGAGAGAGCCTGCTTGCTGGACTGAGCCAGGGGCTCCTCCGCGTTATTGAGAGAGAAGTTTCCGTGTCCCTGTGTTGACCACCAAAGACCGGGAGCGCTGTCAAGCCTCCGGGCATACCAAAGACCGGGAGCGCTGCTAAGCCTCCGGGCGCAGGACAGGTTCGCAGCTGATTGAACATGTTTTGTGTGGTTTTAAAAGTTGTAATTTTAGATTGGAGCCTTGCCGGGAGGCTCAGGCTTAAAGAGGGGAGGTGTGTAAGGGGTGGGCAGACCCCTCACAAGGAAGCCTAGTTAACCCGGAACTGTTATTAATAAAAATGTCTTATATTGTATGTATGTATGTTGAGTCAGGGTACCCCCTAGTGGCCGGGTGGGACGGCTGTCACCACATTGGGAAGGAGGAGCCGGCAGTTTAGGAGGGAAGAAAGTGTGTGACACAGGCAGTTGTCTCTGGGACAGGAAAGAAGAAGGAACAGCCAGGGGCAGAGTGTGGCAGCTGAAGTTCAGGAAAGCCGGAGAGGACAGGAGCGGGCGGAACCTCGTAGGGTGAAGCAGTCCGGTGTGGGTCCGGGCTGTGGGTAGCCAGAAGTGGGAGCCGGGCGAAGAGGAGTAGTCAGGCAAGTCACCCACTTGAGGGGACGCTAGGGCAGGCTTTCCCTCAGCTAAAGGAAGCGCCACAGCACTGTGTTTTGTTACTGCCACGTGTGGAGACTTGCGAAGAATAAAACATGTTTGTTATTTGCATTGAACCATGCCTGAAGAGTATTTGTGCGCCGGACAACACCTGCACCACCACACTCTGCCCCATCAAGGCATCTCCTGTCCCCCCAGTGACGGCGGCGCCAGGGGTAAGCCTGACCGCAAGGGCCACGACTACAAGCCTGGAGACACCCCTGGCACCCCGTTACACTTCTATTAAACATTTTTAAGTTGTATCTTAGTCAATGCTCCTTAACTACAGCTCAATCAACTAAAATACAACAGAGGTTAAGAAGTTGACGACCTTTGAAGACATTTTTTTTTTAATCAGATGCATGTAATCTGGGCTAAAAATCATTTTTGCAATTGGTTTTTATACAACGTTTGCATCATTTTGCTTTACAAGTTCTTTGCTTCACTGCACATTTTACTTTAATATACTATATAGCCATAAATCAGGTGAGAGGAGCTCAGAAAAAGATAAAAAATAGTTACAACATTCCTGTTATCTGTGAGAACGAGCTCACTGACTGATTCTCGGGTACAGTACACGAGTCCTTTATAGTCCAATAATGCGCCCCTTTGTGTATCTGTAACAGGAGCTAATTCCTTCTCTAGAAGTAGCAGTCGGCCCCATTACATCGTCGGCCCCCTTAACTCCTCGGCCACCTTACTTTGTCGGCCCCCTTACATCAATGGTAATTTGCCCATGGTGAGATACCTAGTTCTCTCTAAGAATGTAGAAAGGCATGTGACATTCTAAATATCAGTTGTCAGAAGTTTTCTTTCTGGGACAATACACAGGTGTGATGATACCGGATGTTACATAATGTAGAGCACAGAATTACATCACTGATATATTGGTTACACACATATAAACATATTTACCCTACAGTAGAAGGAAATACCGGAATATCCGAAAGCATAAAAAGGCACCAAAATACGAAAAAAAAAAAACCATACTGTAGCTGCCTGATATCGCCATGCAAATCTATACCGTTTTGTCAATATATAAGATTTATTGGAAAACTGATTATCACCAATTTTAAAAGCAACATATACACATAAAAACACAATAAAATATGGATGGGCAGAGAAATAAGACCATAGACAACACAATTAATAAATATTCTCTTCTCTGCCATATTTGCAAAAACAATTACAGTAACATTGACTGATCATCAAATAATCAAACGTGATAAAACCTGTGGACCGTTGTTAAGGTCTCATTCACAGGACAGTTTTTCATGTACGAGTGCTATCTGTGTTTTTGACAGTCTATGGGGCTGTTCACATGTGAGATTTTTTTTAGGATAGGACTAAGGCGGGCTTTGCACACTACGACATCGCAGGCCGATGCTGCGATGCCGAGTGCGATAGTCCCCGCCCCCGTCGCAGCAGCGATA
Source organism: Anomaloglossus baeobatrachus (assembly GCF_048569485.1). Classification (NCBI taxonomy): domain Eukaryota; kingdom Metazoa; phylum Chordata; class Amphibia; order Anura; family Aromobatidae; genus Anomaloglossus; species Anomaloglossus baeobatrachus. Next base: position 116,066,169 of record NC_134361.1, on the reverse strand, counting down.
TGTGGTGATAGCTGGCGTAGCGAAAGTTATCGCTACGCCAGCTTCACACACACACTCACCTGCCGTGCGACGTCCCTGTGGCCGGCGACCCGCCTCCTTGTTAAGGGGGCGGGTCGTGCGACGTCACTGCGACGTCACACGGCAGGCGGCCAATCAGAGCGGAGGGGCGGAGATGAGCAGGATGTAAACATCCTGCCCACCTCCTTCCTTCCGCATATCCTACGGAAGCCGCAGTGAGGCCGGTAGGAGACGTTCCTCGCTCCTGCGACTTCACACACAGCGATGTGTGCTGCCGCAGGAGCGAGGAACAACATCGGACCATTGCGTCAGCGTAATTATGAATTACGCCGACGCTATACCGATGATACGATTACGACGCTTTTGCGCTCGTTAATCGTATCATCCAGCCTTTACACACTGCGATGTCGCATGCGATGCCGGAAGTGCGTCATTTTCAATTTGACCCCACCGACATCGCACCTGCGATGTCGCAGTGTGCAAAGTGCCCCTAAGTGGTCCTTAAAGGGAACCTGTCAGCAGAAATTTCCCCTAAAACCTAACAGATTCCCCCTCTGCAGCTCCTGGGCTGCATTCTAGAAAGGTCCCTGTTATTATTGTGCCCCCTTTCTGACCAAAAAAAAGAGTTTATAAAGAGGTACCTTTTTGGCTTCGGATTCTATAAATGTGACACGGGGGCGGGCTGCCTGATGGCCGTTATTCTGCCCCCTGGTCCTGTATGCCGCCCCCATCGCTGATTTCCATACTTTTGGACGCTGCCAACTGCTCCAGCCATCCCCGCGCATGCCCAGTGCCAGTCTCACGGGACTGAGCACTGTGACTGCTGGTGACGTGTGCGCAGGCAAGTGATTATGGGCGGGACTGTGACTGTTATCAGCAAGTACCCGCCCATAATCTCGTGAGTGCGCAAACCTCTCCAGCGGTCACACTGTGATCAGTGTAGATGCTAGACTGTATGGGCTGCTTCCAGGGATGACGTCCCTTTGTCACGTGATAGGGGCGTGTTCAAAATACTATCACGTGACAAAGGGACGTCATCCCTGCAAACAGCCCATACAGTCTAGCATGTACACTGAGCACAGTGTGACCGCTGGAGAGGTTTGCGCGCTCACGAGATTATGGGCGGGTACTTGCTGATAACAGTCACAGTCCCGCCCATAATCACTTGCCTGCGCACACGTCACCAGCAGTCACAGTGCTCAGTCCCGTGAGACTGGCACTGGGCATGCGCGGGGATGGCTGGAGCAGTGGGCGGCGTCCAAAAGTATGGAAATCAGCGATGGGGGCGGCATACAGGACCAGGGGGCAGAATAACGGCCATCAGGCTGCCCGCCCCCGTGTCACATTTATAGAATCCGAAGCCAAAAAGGTACCTCTTTATAAACTCTTTTTTTGGTCAGAAAGGGGGCACAATAATAACAGGGACCTTTCTAGAATGCAGCCCAGGAGCTGCAGAGGGGGAATCTGTTAGGTTTTAGGGGAAATTTCTGCTGACAGGTTCCCTTTAAGAAATCAGATATTTATACATTATATGAGACAATGCAAGTTCATGGGTCATAAAAAAAATATTGCAGCATTCAGACGCCATCCGTGTGATGTCTGTTTTTCACTGACTGATAGAAGGTGGAGAAAATTGCTATCTCATTAATAGTGATGGGCGGATCTAGACCGCAAAAGTCCGGATCCGCAAAGGTTTCCACATAGCCATGCGCCAATAGCAGGCCCGGTAACTATCCGGATCTGGCCACATGGATAATTAAAAAAAATATAAAGCAAAATAGGGAAAAGCAAGCTCATTATACTTACCAGTTTCCCGTGCGGCAGTAACACCACTTCCGGGGGCCACTTATACTACTGAGAATACCAGCCCCATGGCTGGGTATCAAAATTGGGGGGACCACACACAATTTTTCTTAATTATTTGTTTAAATAATTCTTAAAAAAGTCATAAGTGGTCCCTCTTATTTTGATTTACAGCCAAGATAAGCACATGGCTGAGGGCTGCAGCCTGTAGCCGTATGCTTTATCTGTGCTGGGCATCATAATATGGGGGGGACCCTACTCAATTTTTTTATTTATTTATTTTTACACCATGATAGGGACACACACACCCTGTGTGATTGCAAGAAGTCAGACATGCTGTCACACAGGATCGGGGCGTGGTCTGACTGCAACCAATCACAGATGGCTGAACTGCCAGTGGGTGGGGGAAGCAGTGCATATACATGAGGTTAATGAGCGGCCCATGAAGTAGTGGTACAACCGAGCGGGAAACTAGAAGTATAACGCTCCTGCTCTAATCCCCCTATCCCGCCTACCACCATTTTAAAGTGCAACATTAGGGTCCCCATAAACTTATATGGTGATCGGTATCGATATTCTGGGCGAGAACTGTTTTTTTTTTTGTTTGTTTTTTTAAATTCTGGTTGGACCCGGTGGTTGAAGGGATAGGAGGATTAAAGCAATTGCTACATACTTACCGAGTCTCTGGCACGGCTGTAAGTGCTCCTGCAGCCGCTCACTCTATTTCTGGGGCCGCTCATTATTTCTCATTCATATTCACTGCTTCACCCACCCACCGGCAGTCCTGGGGTCTGTGATTGGTTGCAGTCAGACACGCCCCCAGCCTGTGTGACCTCGTCTTTGTCAGAGTTCCGGGATTTCCAGTTTGCTTCTGAAGGATCTTGCCCTTTGTTAACATGGAGTTTTCTGTTCTGTTGCCCTACTTCCTGTTCATCTGTTTAAAAGCCCGCCCCTCAGCTTAGTCTAGTTGCTTGAGTATACTTCTTCCTGTCTACTCCTGCCCTGCTGCTCTTGGTTCCTGATTGCTATTTTGGATACTGTTGAAACACCCGACACCGGCTCTGGACTTCACCTGGTCTCATCAAGCTGTGCCCTCGCTGGTCCCGGACTCCGTCTGCTGTCTCTGGTCGGCACTTCTGCCCGGTTCCTTCCATTTCATATCCACCCTAGGACTCACATCACGTACGGACATTTTTGGACTATACCTATTGCCCTTTTGTGTCCCGGCTGCTGCGCATTTAGGCCTTCTGGGGTGATCGCCAGACAGCCCCTGTATAGGGGTTCGCTCCTGGTGGTCTCCCTGGGGGAGTCCGGTGCGCGGTCCCGGGAATTCCCCTTGTTCCGAACCTGGCAGGTATTTACTGTGTTTATGTTCTGTTCTGTGTACATATTGTTGGTTGCATATTATAAAACGTCTTTGCACCAAGACCCGTCTCTGGTTGTCATTGCCCTAACGCAATCGAAATCCTCAGTTCATACAATAGTATTACAGTCTTACTGCTTGCAATCACACACCCTGTCTGTGGGTCTTTGTAGATTGGAGTAAAAATTAATAAATAAATAAATAAAAAAATTGACATAGGGTTCCCATATTCTGATACCCAGCATAGATAAAGCATACAGCTACAGGCTGCAGCCCACAGCCATGCGCTTATCTTGGTTGTTCATCAAAATAAGTGAGTCCGTGAGTGTATGCGATCGGGTGTGTGTGAGTGTATGCGATCGGGTGTGTGTGAGTGTATGCGATCGGGTGTGTGTGAGTGTATGCGATCGGGTGTGTGTGGGTGTGTGTGAGTGTATGCGATCGGATCTGTGAGTGTCGGCAGAGGAGTACGGTGTGCTGGAGGAGGCTGGGAGGAGAGAGGCTGATCCTGGGGAAGGCTGGGATGGGGAGGCTGAGAGAAGAGAGGCTGATGCTGGGGGAGGCTGAGGCTGGGGTAGGCTGGGAGGAGAGAGGCTGATGCTGGGGACCGAAAAGGCTGATGCTGGGACGAGAGAGGCTGATGCTGGGGGAGGCTGAGGCTGGGGTAGGCTGGGAGGAGAGAGGCTGATTCTGGGAGGAGAGAGGCTGATGCTGGGAGGAGAGAGGCTGATGCTGGGGGAGGCTGAGGCTGGGGTAGGCTGGGAGGAGAGAGGCTGATGCTGGGAAGAGAGAGGCTGATGCTGGGAGGAGAGAGGCTGATGCTGGGGGAGGCTGATGCTGGGGGAGGCTGAGGCTGGGGTAGGCTGGGAGGAGAGAGGCTGATGCTGGGGACAGAAAAGGCTGATGCTGGGAGGAAAGAGGCTGATGCTGGGAGGAGAGAGGCTGATGCTGGGAGGAGAGAGGCTGATGCTGGGGGAGGCTGAGGCTAGGGTAGGCTAGGAGGAGAGAGGCTGATGCTGGGAGGAGAGAGGCTGATGCTGGGAGGAGAGAGGCTGATGCTAGGGACAGAAAAGGCTGATGCTGGGAGGAGAGAGGCTGATGCTGGGATGAGAGAGGCTGATGCTGGGGACAGAGAGGCTGATGCTGGGAGAAGAGAGGCTGATGCTGCGGGTAGAGAGGCTGATGCTGGGAGGAGAGAGGCTGATGCTGCGGGCAGAGAGGCTGATGCTGCGGGTAGAGAGGCTGATGCTGGGAGTGCGCAGCATGGCGGATGGAGCACGTTTGGGAGTGCGCAGCATGGCGGTTGGAGCACGTTTGGGAGTGCGCAGCATGGTGGATGGAGCACGTTTGGGAGTGCGCAGCATGGCGGATGGAGCACGTTTGGGAGTGCGCAGCATGGCGGATGGAGCATGTTTGGGAGTGCACAGTATGGCGGATGGAGCACGTTTGGGAGTGCGCAGCATGGCGGATGGACCACGTTTGGGAGTGCGCAGCATGGCGGATGGAGCACGTTTGGGAGTGCGCAGCATGGCGGATGGAGCACGTTTGGGAGTGCGCAGCATGGGAGATGGAGCATGATAGGGGGTGCGCAGCATAGGGGATGGAGCACGATGGGGAGTGCACTGCATGGGGGATGGAGCACGATGGGGAGTGCGCAGCATGGCGGATGGAGCACGTTTGGGAGTGCGCAGCATGGCGGTTGGAGCACGTTTGGGAGTGCGCAGCATGGCGGATGGAGCACGTTTGGGAGTGCGCAGCATTGTGATACCAATGTGATATGACTGAAAGAATGTGTGATTAGATAGGAATCATAAAAGATAGGAGTGATCCCAGATATTATTTGACCTATCAATAATTCAGTATCAAAGAGATGTCCTTTGGATGGCCAATATGATGACCAAAGAATACATGTCAAACAGGTTTTTGAAGCAGTTTCAAGATAATGAGGAAGTCACATTTACAGTTCCACTTACCGGAAACTTGTGGTTGGCTTAAAGACAGGTTTAAGGAAGCTTGCATATGAAATTTACGGCTCATTGCAATATTTCACTAACACTATGGTCAAACTGTGGTCGGCCAGTTGACAACTGGCTAAATGTGCAGGAAATGTGCAGGAAGCTGCTGGTGCCCACAGCAGTTTGTGGTCAAGTTACATGAACATGACTCAGCTGTCACATGCTGGTGACCATTTAAACACAACCTACAAAGTTTTCCTATAAAAATACACCGGACTCGCTTAATGTTAAGGGAAACCTTCCAGGACATTGAAGTGTACGCACTGTTCCTGTGATGCAAGATGCCATGATGTTGATTCCTTTATCATTAACTCGAGTTCCGTCCGATGTGAAAGGATTGCTACAACAAACGGTAATGTTGATGCATATTTCTGTTATTGTATAAGTTTCTATGACTATAGTTCTAAATGCCTATGTACCATTAACTATTCATGTGCTATTAAAATAAATAGTATCTTGCTATAAAGAATATTAGTATTCGTGCCTGATTAGGATATCAGTGAGCGCTTCGTTAAGTACGGGCTTTCAGCCCCCTTTTTAGTAGAATTTAGCAAGACAAGCATGGCGGATGGAGCACGTTTGGGAGTGCGCAGCATGGCGGATGGAGCATGTTTGGGAGTGCGCAGTATGGCGGATGGAGCACGTTTGGGAGTGCGCAGCATGGCGGATGGACCACGTTTGGGAGTGCGCAGCATGGCGGATGGAGCACGTTTGTGAGTGCGCAGCATGGCGGATGGAGCACGTTTGGGAGTGCGCAGCATGGCGGATGGAGCACGTTTGGGAGTGCGCAGCATGGGAGATGGAGCACGATAGGGGGTGCGCAGCATAGGGGATGGAGCACGATGTGGAGTGCGCTGCATGGGGGATGGAGCACGATGGGAAGTGCACACCTCCCCCCAACACACACACACGCGCGCGCACTGCACAACACACCACACACACACACTGGGAACCACAAACAACTGCCCTACACAGACACCCACACACACAGACAACGCTGCACACACACAACACCCAACACACAAACACCGTGGCACACACAAATATACGCACATACCGCACAACACACACATTGCACAAAACATACCTCCCCCCAAAACACACCACACACACACAAACCGCGCAACACACACACACACAACGCTACAGACACATAGCGCTCCACAAACAACACAACGCAACACACAACACCGCTCTCACCCCCCCGCCACACCCAGACAACACCCAGAACATGTACAGCGCCCTACACAAACACTTGGTAACTACACACAACAACATCTATATATATATATATATATATATATATATATATATATATAACAAAAATCATACATGAACTACACAATACGTAAATTCTAGAATACCTGATGCGTAGAATCAGGCCACCTTCTAGTATATATATATACACACACACATACATATACTTTTTTTATATATATATTTTATATCTATCTATATATATATATATATATATATATATATATATATATATATATATATATATATAGTACAGAACAAACGTTTGGACACACCTTCTCATTCAAAGAGTTTTCTTTATTTTCAGGACTCTGAAAATTGTAGATTCACATTGAAGTCATCAAAACTATGAATTAAAACATGTGGCATGAAATACTTAAAAGAGTGTGAAACAATTGAAAATATGTCTTATGTTCTAGGTTCTTCAAAGTAGCCACCTTTTGCTTTCATTACTACTTTGCACACTCTTGGCATTCTCTTGATGAGTTTCAAGAGGTAGTCACCGGAAATGGTCTTCCAACAGTCTTTAAGGACTTCCCAGAGATGCTTAGCACTTGTTGGCCCTTTTGCCTTCACTCTGCGGTCCAGCTCACCCAAAACCATCTCGATTGGGTTCAGGTCTGGTGACTGTGGAGACCAGGTCATCTGGCGTAGCACCCCATCACTCTCCATCTTAGTCAAATAGCCCTTACACAGCCTGGAGGTGTGTTTGTGGTCATTGTCCTGTTGAAAAATAAATGATGGTCCAACTAAACGCAAACCGGATGGAATAGCACACCGCTGCAAGATGCTCTGGTAGGCATGCTGGTACAGTATGCCTTCAATTTTGAATAAATCCCCAACAGTGTCACCAGCAAAGCACCTCCACACCATCACACCTCCTCTTTCATGCTTCACGGTGGGAACCAGGCATGTAGAGTTCATCCATTCACCTTTGTTACAAAGACATGGTGGTTGGATCCAAAGATATAAAATTGGACTCATCAGACCAAAGCACAGATTTCCACTGGTCTAATGTCCATTCCTTGTGCTCTTTAGCCCAAACAAGTCTCTTCTGCTTGTTGCCTGCCCTTCGCAGTGGTTTCCTAGCAGCTATTTTACCATGAAGGCCTGCTGCACAAAGTCTCCTCTTAACAGTTGTTCTAGAGATGAGAAGGTGTGTCCAAAGTTTTGGTCTGCACTGTATATATATATATATATATATATATATATATATATATATATACATATATATATATATATATATAAAATCAATGACAGAGATTTGCATTTGCATGTCTTCTGAGGTTTGGACCCACATTTGCTTTTAGTTTCCTAATACTAAAGATAAATATTTTGCTCTGCCTCTAATTAACCTGAATGTTAATAATCCGCCTCTAGTTGGTAAAACAATAAACTCTTCATCCTCTAAAGGCTGCTGGACAAAGATTAGCCCAACACCTGGTCTGGTCTCAAAATGTGTGAAGTCTCCAGGTTACCAATAGTCGCCATAGTCCATAGTCTTCTGTTATTTACTTGATAACATAAACCATATTAATAGTGTGTGGTCTGGGGACTGCAAAGCTGATTTTTGAATTGTTGTTTTAACCAGTAATATATGTGACCAGAACATATATTTATTTATAAAATCGTCCTGGTCCTTTGGTAATCCAGCATGATTCTAGACAAGAACCAAATATATCTGCTAATGGCAAGATCTTGGCAACATTAGGCTGAAATTCAGAGTGGTTCGGACTAAAGTATACACATACTTGCCAGGTTTTGGAGGAACTTTTCTGAGAAATCTATCATATTTCACAATCATGACCATTATTAAGGCTGCATGCCTCCCACGCCCTATTTTTTGCTCCCTTATTTTGTGCATCAAATGTCCTGATATTAGGGACAAGAAATTATCTGGAAGTTTGGCTTTTCTTGAGGCTTTGGCGTATGCCTCGGAGATTTGCCATATTGTTTTTGGGTGCTGAAAGTCTCCGATTGTTCTTCTACCTCTCCCCTTTATGGAGCATGCTTGTACGTGTCCTATTACCATGCCTAACGACTATCACTAATAAACAATCAATCACATGATTTGTTTGTACAGATACCAAAAACATATTGATAAGGCATGGGACGGTGACTCAAGTGACGTAAGGTGAAGTCAACAAACTAGATGAGTGCGGTATCTGCAGAATTTTACGTCTCACAACTTTTATATCAAATAAAAAAGCTGAAGGTTTATTAGTTTTTATGTGAGGTATATAAATAGTGGGATACGTTTCACTGAAATACATCTTCCTTGTTCCTTAAGGAAATTTTAATCTTTGAGTAACTACTGAACACTCATAACTTCTTATCAGTCAGTGTAACTGACACCAACGTCATGTTTATTTTTATCTACTGTATATTACATCTGTTAACTTCAGAAAGTATTGCAATGCATTACAGTTTTAAAAATAAAAATTAAAATAAATATATCTAGGGCCAAAAAGTAAAAATTCACATAGTTTAACAGTTAATGTAAAATAATTAAAATGAATAAAACATTATATATACTATTTTTTCACAGTTTTCATTAACTAACAGTAATTAAACAAAAAAATAAATATATTTAAAACTCATAAAATATACAAGTAGTCCAGGAAATTTCATCCTAATACTGGACATTCACATAAAAAATGTTATGGTGGTTGGAACGCGATGAGTCAAAATGAATTTGGGTTTATGGATTTGGTGCAGCTTTAAGTCTTTTCTGCAAAAGGACATAAAAAGTGGAGCAGAAGAGGGATTGGTATTATATGGAGCAGACTCAGGAGCTCGAAAATTGTCCTGGGTTAAAAAGAATGACATCAGAAAATGACCTAATGATTAAAAACTTCAAGTTTATAAAAATAGAATAGGCGGTAGCTGATGCCGTGAGGCCCATGTTTGATATCCAGGTAAGAATCATTAGGTAAACCTACTTTACATAGCAGCGTATAAACCAGGAAGATACAATGTTTATGGCAGCTCATATCCTGGTACCAGATGCCAGGAAAGTAGTGAATTCTCAAACACTGAATAACTTTTTGGTCATTGAACTGGAATGAATGTGTTCTATTTGAGAGCTGCTTCCTCCATAATCATGAAGCACATAGTTATGCAATAAAAGCAAATACAGTATATAGATTATTATCAAATAAAACACAATGTGAACAAGTCTTGATATATGTAGTGTTGTACGCCAACGAACCATATATTATTATCTACTGTGCAGGCTTTGGACATCAATATCTCCCCACTATTACAATTCTGAGCTCTCTGGTAGGCTTTAGTAATAACATGATAGGGATAACTATGGTTCTTAACTTGCTGTATCAGGTAAAGAGCATGAATGGCAAAATCAACTAATATCGAGCAGTGGCAATTAATTCTATGATACTGCCCATGGTGAATGTCATTCGTTTGTCGATGGAAGTTAGTATAGTGGAGGAGTATGTTTGTCCTTGTCTGTTTATGTAATTGTGCAGTTTCATTTCTTTGCTTTCTGTAAATTCAAATAAAGAAAATTAAGTAATTTCAAATTAATAATAAAATCAATTGAATTACATGAAATAAAATGAGCATGATGAATGGTAGATGAGCTGTTGTTATAAGAGGAGATAAACTGATTAAACTCAATATACTCCTCCATTTTTCAAGTCAAAAAGAAAACAATGCCATACATGTACTTTATTCTGAAAGTGCTAAAAAGAGTACACATGTTGCCTTTCACAGAAATCGAAAAAAAGGGCATGAGAATATACCCATCGCGGTGCCCAATACTTGCCAATAGAAGTTATGAATAATCTCAGAATTTTTGTGCTATATTATAAATTCTAGCAACTTAACAACATAAGAATCCCTTATGTAATCAGTCCCTTATTGTAGGTTCAAAAACTTTGGAGGTGTAGCTACGCCAATGGCATGCACATTGTTCAACTACAATGACTTAATATCGCAGGTGACAACAGCTAAACCCCCTATAAAAATATTAGATTGTCTAATTGTTGCATGAGAATCATGAAGGTCGCATAATAATTTTAGTACCATGGATTGCAAAACAAAGTCTAAACATTCATATGACTTTTCATATAAACTTCCAATTCCTGCTCCTATAGTCCATAGGGCACAGCACCACATTTTTTCCTTTTTGTTTATTTATCAGAAAACATGGATATTACTTTAGGAATCTGATCCCATACTTTTCACTAATGAGATTCTGTTACCCTTAGGCCTGTTTCACACGTCAGTGAAAAACACAGACGTTCTTCACTGACGTGTAAAACACACACATGTCCCTCCGTGGTCCGTGATTCACGGCACACGTGGGTTGTCAATGTGCAATCTGGGCTTCGTTCTCCGTGGTCCGTGATTGGACATAGAGATCAACTCACCTGTGCCCGCTCCCGCTCTCCATGGTGCTGAACGCTCCCGCGACGCAACATCCGGCCAGCGCTGACCCCCGCTGCAGCTGCTTCCGGGTTGGCTGTGTCGTGCATTCATGAAAATACACGACAGTAATGAGCCGCCTCAGAAGCAGCAGGCAGCAGAGGCTGCACAGAGCGGCGCTGGAGAAGGTGAGTATGAAATAATTTTTATTTTAAATGTCTGTGTTTTTCTGGTACGTGTTCCACGGATCACACCACAGTGTGAAGAATGGAGCCAAGATTGCCAAAGACAACCCTAGTGTGCCGTGAATCACGGCACACGGAGGGACATGTGCGTGTTTTACATGTCAGGAAAGAACGTCTGTGTTTTTTACTGATGTGAAAAACAGGCCTATGTCAGTGATTCTGGTACATATAAAAACAAAAGCACATACGTACCACAATCACTGACGTCTGAAACAGGCCTTAGAGGTTGGTAGGCCACTGTTGAATGTCTTGAAAAACCTTATTAAAAAACATTTAGATGGTTGTAAATATTGAAAAAGAAAATAAGGAAATGTGGTTTACACTGAAATTTACTTTTGTGATTTTCTTCCTATTTTTTTTTTAATCCATAAGATCCCAAAAGACTTGTCTCTTTTTTTCAAGGATTTCTTGAATCATTGAGGGTGGCTGATGAAGCAGGTAATGGTAAAATTCCTGTAAAAGAAATATAATTCTTGTGTTACACAGAATTTATCCATTGCACACATTGCATAAGTCCATTTTGGTAACAGACGTCTCATTCCCAGTCAGGGAGAACATAAAGAGGTAAACAACATAATAAATCATCCATAGAGACCGTAGTGGAAGTAATTGCGCTGTGTTGGGTCTTCACTTTTTTTTTCATTTTTTTGGAACCATATATATCTAATATATAAAGCTGAATGTGTGTATGTATGTGTGTGTATGTATGTATGTATGTATGTCCGGGATTGGCATCTGCACCGTCGCAGCTACAGCCACAAAATTTTGCACACTCACACTTCTGGACCCCGGGAGCATCATAGGCTATGTTTTGAGGGGAAATTTTAACCCCGCTCTTTACAGTTATTCACCAAAAAACCTGCCTCCATTAAAGCGAATAGAGCTGGGAGCCACAGTGCAGCCAGAACTTCAGAAGAATGCGCAGCCACGCCCTTAAATGGAATGTTGGCGTGTCACAATGCAGCCAGGGAAAGAGACAGACACAGACAGGGAAAGATGCAGACACAGACAGGGTAAGGAACAGACATAGACAGGGTGAGAGACAGACACAAAGAGACAGACAAAGAGACACTATATGGAGAGAAGGTATGCACACCAGTGACTATGCAAGGGGAATAAATGTAATAGCAGAAACTGCTGTGTGAATACTGGCCTGAAAAATACAATAGCTACATGCCAAAAGGAAAAAATGAGAGTGGAATCTGCATTACTGCCATGAAATATGAATAAAGAGCAACAGAGCCCGAAAACCTCTTCATTAGCTAGGGACCCCAAAAATAAAAGAATACCGTGAAGAGGTTTTAGTGCTCTGTTGCACTGATCAATTCAATAGCTAAATTTCTCTTTATTCATATTTCATGGCAGTAATGCAGATTCCACTCTCATTTTTTCATTTTTGCATGTAGCTATTGTATTTTTCAGGCCAGTATTCACACAGCAGTTTCTGCTATTACATGTATTCCCCTTGAATAGTCACTGGTGTGCATACCTTCTCTCTATATAGGGAAGTTTTTTAGGTTTTTGCACCCAGTTCAGACTTAGGATGGTGTTCCAAACGTTATTTCATTATTTGTTAGTAGTCTTTCGTTTGTGAACCCGACCCCACCCATACCTTGCCGGTCCACATTATACATATATAACCTGGGTCTCAGCTTCCCATACTTAGTAAGTTTTTTAACTGCATGAGAGGACACACATTAGCTAGGGACCCCAAAAATAAGAGAATACCGTGAAGAGGTTTTGGGGCTCTGTTGCGTTGATCAATTCAATAGCTAAATTTCTCTTTATTCATATTTCATGGCAGTAATGCAGATTCCACTCTCATTTTTTCATTTTTCCATGTAGCTATTGTATTTTTCAGGCCAGTATTCACACAGCAGTTTCTGCTATTACATGTATTCCCCTTGCATAGTCACTGGTGTGCATACCTTCTCTCCATATAGTGATGTTTTTTTAGGTTTTTGCACCCAGTTCAGACTTAGAATGGTGTTCCAAACGTTATTTCTTTATTTGACAGACAAAGAGACAGACTGACAGGGAAAGAGACAGACAGGGAAAGAGAGAGACAGGTTAAGAGACAGACACAGACAAAGAGACAGAGACAGACACAGGGAAACAGACAGACAGGGAAAGAGAGGGAAAGAGACAGACAGGGTAAGACAAAGACAAAGACAGGTAAAGAGACAGACAAAGAGACAGACACAAGGAAAGAGACAGAGGGAAAGAGGGAAAGAGACAGACAGGGAAAGCGAGGGAAAGAGAGGGAAAGAGACAGACAGGGAAAGAGACAGACAGGGAAAGTAACAGAGATAGATAGACGGACAGGGAAAGAGATAGATAGACAGGGAAAGAGATTAAGACAGATGGAGAAAGAGACAGAGACAGTCAGAGACAGACAGGGAAAGAGACAGACAGACAAAGAGATAAAGAGAGAGACAGAGAGATATATACAGAGGGGGAGACAGACATTATAATTACATTTATATCTATTTGCTTTGTGGTTTTTGTGTGCAGAATACATTTTTGTTCATACATTCTATTTTGTTAACAGCAGTTATTAACCCTGGCGAAGCCGGGTAGTACAGCTAGTATTTATATATTGCTACTTAGCTGTGCTTCTTTCAACATATGCAAAAAAAAAAGTAAGGTTGATTCTCGTTTTTATTCTTAAACTACAGAACTGTTGGTAAATACAAAAAGTTGAACCTGAAACCTGAATATTTAAAAACAAAAAAGTAAAATGAGATTTGGTTTATCTTAGGAGAATACGTATCTTGTCTCTCTGATTCAGGAGGAAAGTAGAAAAGTAAAAAGTAAAAAAGTAAAAAGCAGCCCTCAGCTCAAAAAAATACCTCACCAAAAGGAAGCTCAGAGACGAGACACAGTTGGTTACATACTTACCTATTTACCTTATACTTACCTTTACCTTTATTCTGTTATGCACCTTCTTAATTAGTTATTAGTTATTATTATCCTGTACTTCCTCCAATATCTTTATTCATTGACTGTGATCCATAGCCATGGTTTTGTCACTATTAATTTGCCTTTTTCATCCCTTTTTTCAGCTGACACAACTACTCACATTTATACTTGAAGTTGTATGGTTCTCCATGTGACTCAGCCCCTAGATATAATGGATTTTTCCTATGTCTTCTATTTTTTCTTTTTCTTCTATTTTGTGAAATATTTGGATAAATCTTTTTCCCATAAGTATCTACACAAGTTTTTTGCACACATAGTAATTTACTTTATGCAAGAAATATGCTGATATTATGTTTCCTTTTTGCTCTAAATTGTATACTTTGGTCTGTACTGCCTTGGAGGAATTGTAACGCTATGAGTTCTTTGATATTTTTTTTTATGTTTAGATAATACCTTGAGAAAGTGTTACTCCTAAATTTTGGTATTTTATATTTTTTCCACACTGAGTCAACCATAAAAGAACTCCTTTCTGCATCAAAGATTGTCTTTTTACTTACAGTGTGTCAGGATTGGTGCTTGAGTCACATGTTGCAGGAAACCTATCACAGTCGCCTCTTTTTAAGATGGTAGAGCCTGTTCTCCTGTGCTGATGATGGCTTTATGTGATCCTGGTCATTCTGCTTGATTATCCAGTTGCTAATGAACTTCAGTGTGCTGATTGGTGTGTTGTGGAAATACTCTTGTCTGATTATTTCCTCCCTTCCTTTAGTTTCTTCCTGATCACGTATTGTCTATACCTCTGTGAGTGACTTCTATGAGTTTCAGTTTTGGATTTCCCCTCATCTGTTTATTTGTGTGGTATTAGCCAGTCCTATCCTGGCCCTCTGCTGGGTGGAGAGAGGGGGTCCACTAGACCAGGGTTGTTCAGGAGCTAGGGCAACGAAGGCGGCCCAAACACTATCACCTTCAGACATACCTTTGGGATTAAGGTCAGCTAGATTCCCTTAGCCAGAAGGCTAGTTTAGGCTCCCCTGTCCCTAATGATTTTGTCTCACTCCGTGACATTTAGCTGTAATTAGCCTCCTGATATGACCAGCGTACACACATATGGAGAAAAATGTTTATGTATTTGACACCCATAATTATTTGTGCTGGGTGTAACAATAGTGATAGAATGAGTAAGTGAATACATTGCCCTGATCACACTGGTGCAGACACAATGGATAGACATATATTGTCCTGTGCAAATTGGTGCAGACACAATGGATAGACATATATTGTCCTGATCACACTGGTGCAGACACAATGGATACACTTATATATTGCCTTGATCAAACTGGTGCAGACACAATGGATAGATATATATTGTCCTGATCACACTGGTGCAGACACAATGGATAGACTTATATATAGTCCTGATCACACTGGTGCAGACACAATGGATAGACTTATATATAGTCCTGATCACACTGGTGCAGACACAATGCATAGACTTATATATAGTCCTGATCACACTGGTGCAGACACAATGCATAGACTTATAAATTGTCTTGATCACACTGGTGCAGGCACAATGGATAGAATTGTGACATCGCTGTAATCAGCATTTCCATATTAGTATGACATAAGGGACAATCTCTAACTTGTTTTTATGGGATTTTTTTTTCCCTCTAAGCGACGTAACAGCTGAAGACAAAAACATGTCGACATTGGAAGCTACAACAACTCACAACCTATTTCACTCTCTGAGAATGAGATTCATTGAGTTGGACGCTGTTTATGTAGAACCCACTGGGCAAGGGGTTAACGTTACTCGTCGCTGGGCTCAGTGATGTTGGGTCTGGGGATGTCATGGGTGGCCCTTGCCCAGTTTCGTGACCCCGAGGTGTACAATAAAGAAGGGGAAGGGACATGATGATGGAGGATTTGTCTTGTGACGCCACCTACGGTACACGGCCAGGGAATAGCCACCACTGCTGTCGCTGTCCTCCGGGCAGCTAAGATGTTTCTGCTCCCCACAGGTGGAGTGGGCCCTGGGGAGGATGATGAGGGGAGTAGTGATGAAGGCGCCGACAAGGACAGGCGGACACAGTCTCTGCGGGTTCAAGGTTTCTTTACTCACAGTCCTGGTTCACCCGTGATGGGCCCCAGTCGATCCTGGATTCGTTGGAGGTCAGAACCGGTACGATGGTCGATGGACCCTTCCTCCTTGTGCCTTTAGAGGTGGATCCCCATGGCCTGAAGCTACTTGGGGACCCCGGTTCTTGAAAAGTGAACTCCTGTCCTGTATGCAGGTGCCGCGGGTCCGTGGTGCGGTCTGACTTAGATCACGGCTCCGGATCCTATGTAGCACTGTGCTCCGGGAACTGTGGTGGCCGGAGGGACATACAATCCCCCTGGCCTGCAGATTTTGGTGATACAACTTTGAAGTATGTTCCACCCTAGGATTCTGCACCCTTCGGTCCCGAGGGAGCATGGAAGTTCTCCCCTCGGTGACCGTATTGACCCCTGCATCCCACCAGAGCCACCGGTAAACCTGTCTGCTCACTTCCTCTCCTGCTAGAGAACTCCCTAACTGTTGTGTTGGCTCCTAACTCCCCCGGTGGCTTCTCCTCCCTCAGTTCCCTGTCACTAGTGGGTGGCAGCCCCCCATGTTCGGTGACTAACTTAAGGCCCAACCCTAGCCAGTCCCCATTGGGGAGGGCAACCTGGTTGTGTGTATGAGATGGTGTGTTGTGGAACTGGTACCGACCTCCCCTGAATCCAGGATGAGGACCGCACCTTAAGCAAGGTGCAGTACCCTGTGGCGACTGAAGTCTCAGGGGCGCCACATTTACAGCAGCAGATCCCGGCTCATACGGTGATAAAACTCTCAGACCATTCATCTTTTTAATATTTTTGGCAAAGTCCAAGAACGTATCTTTACCTAATCTGGAGTGGTCTCTAGCCTCATTTCCGATGGAGAACATGGAAATGACAAGTACAGTAGGTGTCTGTCACGGTCATCTTCCTGCTATTTTGAGACTAGTGACAGCCTTTGGACTGGAGCCTCCCATCTCCATCTAGACTCCTCATTTAAATGAGGTTTCCTTTCCTTTGGCGTCTCATGAGTTAATTTCAGGTTTTGTTGCCATCAGCTCTGTGCTGTGCAGGTCAGCTGTTGCTGCTTTGGGTCCATGCCCATTTAGATTAAACATTTGAGCTTTCCCAGTAGACCTTGCTGCTGTAAGAATAATTTCTACTGTGGCCAGCCTGGTGGAAGGAACTGCTGAGATATTCTCCTGTGCCCATCCACCTGCTGTTATAGAGTCTGTCTTCTATGGTGAAGTTTGGTGTTTTGTATCCTTCTGTTTACTCCCCCATCTGTCTTTCCTTTCCCTCTGTGTTTATTAGTTTAGTGGTGAGTCTAGCATACTCGTGAGCCTATTGACTAGACAGGGTGAGTTGAGGGCCAGCTGAGGGACCCAGGTATCCTGCTCGCTGACAGGTTGAAAAAAACCTGTATATGGGTGCTAGGGAGCTCAGGAGTCAGCTTGAGGTGAGTGCAGGAGATGCCCCCTCACCCCTCTTTCTAGTGGCAGGGACCTCTGTTGTATTGTGACCCCCCGCTGTATCCCCCTTTTTGGGTGTTTTTGGTAGTGTGTCAGACACCCGTTGGTCTGATCGTGTGTGTCATGCATTATATACGGACATCTCCAACGCCATGATCGACAGTGTCACTAAAGACAATGAAGACGGATTCTTCTAGATAAGCATATGGAACAGACGTCCAACAGGGAAATCTGTACAGCACGGGCAATATTCAGGATGGAAGACAATCCGTGTCGTAGATCCAGGGCAGCATCAGCACCAGAAAACTTTCCCAGATGCCGGGATTCACTGAGATGGGAGACTTAAGGCCATTTTACATGCTGCGATCTCGCTAGCGAGATCGCTAGCGTGCGTACCCGCCCCTATCGTTTGTGCATCACGGGCAAATTGCTGCCCGTGGCGCACAAAATCGTGCGGACCCGTCACACTACTTACCTGCCTAGCGACGTCGCTGTGACCGGCGAACTGCCTCCTTTCTAAGTGGGCGGTTCGTTCGGCGTCACAGCAACGTCACTAAGTGGCCACCCAATCAAAAAGGAGGGGCGGAGATGAGCGGGTTGAACATCCCGCCCACCTCCTTCCTTCCTCATTGCGGGCGGCTGCAGGTAAGGTGAGGTTCCTCGTTCCTGCGGTGTCAGACATAGTGATGTGTGCTGCCGCAGGAATGACGAACAACATCGTACCTGCAGCTGAAATGCTAATTGGGAATAGGGGGGCATGTCACCAATTAGCGATTTTGAACGTTTTTGCGACGATTCAAAATTGCTCATAGGTGTCACACACAACGACATCGCTAACGCGGCCGGATGTGCGTCACCAATTCCGTGACCCCAATGACATTGCTTTAGCGATGTCGTAGCGTGTAAAGCGGCCTTTAGACTACTCTATGTATAACTCTGCGGCCAGAATACTTGATATAAAGGCTTATTGCCATGAAAATCTCATTTTTACAAATAGATTTCATTTACTGATGACTTAATTTAGCTGATGTTTTACTTTTAATTTCTTTGTCATATAAAGTAAACCGCACAGCTCATATTTAGCACAAGGTGATAGATACTGAAATAGTTCTGTACCCAAAATGTCCACTCACAATTCAAGTAGAGCCGCAATGAATGTCATTGTATGTGCAGGATGTGGACCCAAGACAGGACAATGTGTGGCTCTGCTCTCTACAATGGAAGGGATTCAGGGCTTTCAGACCCGGCTATTAAAAAGCAATGATAGTATTTTCTACAGGAAAACTTCCTGATATGAGGCCACGTCATAGGGTGCCGGGATTACAGATCTCTGAGCCGCTGCTCCTGCACATTCTCATGTATTTGGTGGATATAATGTGCATTCAGGTATTTTAATGAGAACCTGTTGGATCTGGACTTGTAGGAGATGAAGGACACAAACCTCATTTGGATTGAAACTCTTCATTACTGGCCAGAGATTCACCAATGCAAACAATGTTACATGTAGTGCTCAGAGACATTTACAATAAAGGCTCCTTTCTTCTTATAAATAATTTGACTTTTATTTTTCCTAAAAAATGATAGAAAACAATTACAGTATTTTTCCTATGGAAGAACCTTCATACCTGCTGATAAATAGGGAGAAATATACTATGAGACGGGCTACCTGCAGCCAGAAGCGCCAAATCCACCGGAACCTGTAAAAAAGGAAAATAGCATCAAAAATCTCCCATTGTCACCTAGGAGGAAACACAAATAACATATAACTGACCTATAAATTGTAATATGGGTCATAGGCATCCTCCCCTCGTGCTCTGTGTTCCTGCAAATTTCCTATATACTTTATAAACTTAAAGTGGTTGTCCCTATTCACAAAATACCAGTCACTGGGTACAGTGGCCGAGACCCAGCTGTGGACCTGGGGTTGGTGTGTAAAGTGTGGTATGTTTTGTTTACAAAAGCAAAAGATTGAGAAGAAAAAGAACCATAACAAGCACGAATTACACGGGAGCCCATGAAAGATTGTGTAATTTGTTCTTGGGAAAAGTGTGATTCGAAAGCACAAATCCAGAGTTGTTTTATAGGTCAAATCTCAAAACATCTCTATTGGAGCCTCGGTCTGGCTCTCATAGACTAGTATAGAGCGTTTGTGACATAACTTCTGACTTTCGACCATTCAGAAGCTTTGGGCATAAGATGGCGCTGCGGGACCGGAGCAGTCCTGAAAAGGGATGAAGCTGCCGGAGGGGTTACTATACCCGGGGCAGGCTACTTACATTTCAGGTGACACTCCAGTGCTGAAAAAACAACACGCTGGAGTGATGCTTTAAATCCAGCTGTGAAACTCTCACAGTGGGATTTAACAAGCATCGGCATGGGGGCGCCATTTTAAGTGTCCATCAGGGAGTCCGTGACATGGTCACAGGTTGCCAGTGGGTTGCTATGACAACAGGGGATCTGATATAGACCTCCGAGCTTGTTATTACAGCGCTAATTGTCCTCTCCCAGTAGGAGGACAATTTGTGATCAGCTTATTATCAAGGGACCATTCTAACAAATAGGGATTCTCTAAACCATAAAGCCTATTAAACATTTCCACACCCAGAACACTTATCGTCTCATTTAATGTGAGTTGCTTGTGAATTCAGCAACATATAGAAGATATAAATGTATCCATGGATTTGCATTTCACAGACCTACATAGAGTATATGCGGTTTCGGGGTTGATCTTACTAATACACTGCTTGAATATTTTATATAAATGTAAAATACTTTTAAGCAGCGGAATAATACAGACTAAAGTCCTTCAGACGCATCAATTTCTGGGGGATCAGTTGACCATTTGGGGCCACGAATGATTGAATAGTATTTGTTCTTCAAGCAGATATTCTGCTGACACCTTCCATTCCTGCTCTCCCCATGGAGGACACAAAAACACCACTTGGCCAGGTCAATCCTATATGTGTATATGTAGCGCCCCATGGGCAGGGGGGTAGCCTACTCATAGCCGGGCCATTGAGGGTCAGGTCAGGAGATGTCACGGGTGGCCTTGCCCGGTTCCATTGCCCTGAGGCGTACACAAAATGGAGGGGAAAGTTGGGTGATTGGGATGGTTTGTCGTCACGCCAACTGTGGTATGCGGCCAAGTATTTAGCCGCCGCTGCAGGGATCCTCGTTGGGGCTGGTGTTGATGCAGCTGAGATACTGTCACTCCCCACAGGCGGGGTGGGCCCCGGAAGGATGATGGGGATGGCAGTCCTGAGAGCACCAAAGTGCAGGGCGACAGTGTCGGTAATCAGAGTCTCAGTGAGCAGCTGCGGTTCCAGGTTTCTTTACTGACTGATTGGATGCTGCACCCCGGGTACTGGTCTCTGCCGTCACAGGCTCTAATCAATCCTGAGCGAATCAGAAAGCCACCACCTGTGTTTGAGAGAGAGAGAGAGAGAGTGTCCTTTCTGCAGGGTGTCCCCGTTACAAGTGAGGAACCCGGCCTGAGCTCTCACTCCAAGCCTCGGGCCCCGTGAAGAAGAAGAAGACACCCAAGTGGTTTCTGTTGCCAGGACTGTGGTCCCGACTAGACTGCTGTTTGTGTGAGGGTTGCGTCTACCTCTACCCCAAGTGGCACACGCCCCCCAGGTGGTTGTCCTGGCGACTGGAAAATCCGATGTCTCGTGATGAAATGTGAGAATACCGATAGTTAACCCCCTCCTCACCTGAGATTGGTACCGCACCTTAACTAAGGCGCAGTACCCTGTGGCCACCGGAGCCTCAGAGGTGCCACACGTATATGGGATCAGACATAACTGTCAGCCGGCCGAGCATCCAAATCCCAGGGCGCCTTACAGATCAGACATAAAGGAGCCTGAAGATACAACTACTTCACCGCTCTACTATAATGACTTATTACACAGACAACAAGAATCTGGTAATCCTGGAGCACAGTGAGTTATGGTGAATGCTTCCTCAACCATGAAGAGAGTGAACAGATATTAGTTGGTGATGACTGAGCGATTATTACAAGATGTATCTATGTTTACATTTCGAGGAACTTCCACAGCTATAATTAGAATATATGATGCTAGTGATCCAGACAAGCCCGGCCCTGTATCTGCTATTAATCATCGAGGAAAATGTCAGAGATAATCACCAGCACCAGGAAAATAAAGTCTCTTCTACCCATGGAGAAGAACCTCCTACAAGACACATTGAGCCAACATGTATATATTTGTTGACAGCTGACATAAACTGAAATCCTTTGAATCCCAATAACTTTAAATTCTTTTAATAATAAGTAACATTTATTCATATCCTTGCATCAAGGCCAATTGCAATCAATTTGTATTGTAGCGGCCTGAAATCTGAGATAACTTAAGGCCGCTTTACACGCTGCGATATCGTTACTGATATTGCTAGAGTGCATATCCGCCCCCATCGGTTGTGTGTCACGGGCAAATCGCTGCTCGTGGCGTACAACATCGCTCGGACCCGTCACACTACTTTCCTGCCTAGCGACGTCGCTGTGACTGGCGAACCGCCTCCTTTCTAAGGGGGCTGTTCGTTCAGCGTCACAGCGACGTCACTAAGCAGCCGCTCAATAGAAGCGGAGGGGGCGGAGATGAGCGGGATGAACATCTCGCCCACCTCCTTCCTTCCTCATTGCGGGCGGCCGCAGGTACGGTGAGGTTCCTCGTTCCTGCGGTGTCACACACAGCGATGTGTGCTGCCGCAGGAACGACGAACTGTGACGGGGTGTACAGCAGAGCAAGGAGAGACAACAGGCCGAGGAACGATCCAACAGGTTTATTCACAAGAACACTGGAACAGCACACGATAAGTCCACGTAAAACAGATTCGGGGGCCCTTCCCGACAATCCTCGGACCGGATTACAAAGCAATCGTCCTTACAGTAGTCCAAACAGTTCCACACAATCCCACGGGCCGCCACACAGGCCTAGCTCCGTCCGTGTCCACAGCCACACAGGCTGGAGCTCCTGCTCCCTTCAAGTTTCAGCTCACTCTGCCTGAATCTCCCAGGTAAGCAGAGTTTACACTAGTTGGACTCTAGGCCCACCTCCCCCTACTCCCAGGGATGGAAGTGCCTCAAGAGGATATAACCTTGCATTTTAGGGGGTGATTACCTACAACAATAGAAATGTACACAGACGTAGTTCAAATAAGACAAAGAACCCAGCTTGAAATAGGAATCTGTACAGCATATACAGTGAGAGGGTAAATTACATCTTCACAATCCCTCCCCCTCCCAACTTGTGTACGTACTAGGGACCTCTACAGGTCACTGGTTAAGTACACACAGGCAGAGCGTTACTTACATGTGGCTTCATGCAGCCACGAATTGGCATCGTAGCTCTCCCACATCATTGCCCAGGAGAACAGCTGCAGGCAGACCACCCATCACCCCAACCACACATCGCCGGACACCAAAACCAAAGTTCAGATCCACAGTGGCTGTGGGAATAGTCCTCCATTGTCCACCAGCCAGTTCAATGACAATCCCAGGTCCTCTATGGATTGCCTCAGGCCGAACCACTCGGGGATCAGCCAGTGTGAGGAAAGCACCCGAGTCACAAAATCCAACAAGTCTCTGTCCATCCAGCACAACCTCCTGCAAGTGCTTACCTCGATGAGCAGAAGTCGTCATAACTGCAGGTCGCACCCCGTAAACTCCTGGTGGTGCAACATGGGGGGCTGAGTCACTAGGCCAGTCCTCACATAGCGGTGCCACATCTTCCTCCATGGCGCTGGGCTGTAAATAATTAACAATCCGATTGGGCGCAGGATCAGTCCACATTTGAACAGCTGGGCAGGAGACTTGCCGATGCCCTGGCTGTCCACATTGATAGCATCTGAGCTGGGTCTCCCTCCATCCAAGGCGTCCTCTTGGGTAAGGGGTAGGGGAACTTGGAGGCCGGCTCCCACCTGAAGGTGCTGTAGGGGTTTGAGGATGATTCCTCCATGGCCTGGCTGGGCATGAGGCCTGCAAATGCCCGGGATGCCTACAAACATAACACCTGCGCTCTGTTACTTCCTCTCCCCGGCGTATTCCAGAAAGTGCAGTAGAAGCAACTGGAGGCACATTAACACGGGTATCAACATGTGGTGGCTTAGAGGAACGGGGAACAATGGGGACAGAATAACTGGGGGCATCCGGTGTTGTGGAGCTGTTAGGCGTCTCTCCATCCTCCAACAGAACCCTCCACTGAGGCTTGATGGTGAGAGCCTCATCAGCGAGAGCAGCAGCTTCCTCCACTGTCGCTGGTTTTCTTTCACGCACCCATTCTCTGATTTCCGCTGGGCACCTGGCATAGAACTGCTCTTTTAGGATGACCTGCAGGAAGGTCTCCCAAGATAAGGCCTCCTCTGCCTCCAGCCAGCGATTACATATTTGTTTGAGTCTATGAGCATATATCTTAAAAGACACTTCCCCATCACAGGCTAAAGCACGGAACTGAGTCCTGTAAGTGTCTGGGGTCACAGCATAATGTTCTAGAATAGTCTGTTTAATATCCGCATACTCACAGTTCCACCGAGGGTCCATAGCTCTATAGGCTTCAGCAGCTCCCCCCTCTAGGAGCCCAACCAGATGCCGGACACGCTCCCTGTCCGGGACTTCCATTAATCGACACTGATGCTCAAAGTCCTGGAAGAAGCCCTCAATGTCGCCTGCAGCCTCATTAAACGGCTTAAAGTCTTTGCGGGACACCCTGGGAAGTTCCCTCATGATGGGTGCTGGGGTTACAGTCTGTCTGGAACCTCTCGCGGCTTCCACAGCGAGCTGCTTATCCAGCAATGCCATCTCCTCCATCCTGCGCTCCTTCTCTTCAGCTCCACGCATGGCCTCCCTCTTATCTTCTATGGTGGCCTCATCTCCAAGCAGTGCCATCTTTTCCTTGTACCACACAACCCATTGACTTTTTTGGGTATTCACCTCCGGCTCCCGTCTTTCTTCCGTTTGCTGTGAGAATCCTTCCTCCACGTCATTTTGCGAACAGACTCCTTCTAGCGCCTCAATCAGCTGCTCCTTGGAGAGTCCTTTGAAACGAACTCCTACTTCACGGGCCTTTGATTGCAGGCTCCCCAAAGTCCAGGTCTTGTACTCTGCAGTGCTGGTTCCTGATGTTGAGCCATTGTCCTCCATTCCTTCTGCTCTGATCCCAGCGCTGCCAACCAGTTTGTGACGGGGTGTACAGCAGAGCAAGGAGAGACAACAGGCTGAGGAACGATCCAACAGGTTTATTCACAAGAACACTGGAACAGCACACGATAAGTCCACGTAAAACAGATTCGGGGGCCCTTCCCGACAATCCTCGGACCGGATTACATAGCAATCGTCCTTACAGTAGTCCAAACAGTTCCACACAATCCCACGGGCCGCCACACAGGCCTAGCTCCGTCCGTGTCCACAGCCACACAGGCTGGAGCTCCTGCTCCCTTCAAGTTTCAGCTCACTCTGCCTGAATCTCCCAGGTAAGCAGAGTTTACACTAGTTGGACTCTAGGCCCACCTCCCCCTACTCCCAGGGATGGAAGTGCCTCAAGAGGATATAACCTTGCATTTTAGGGGGTGATTACCTACAACAATAGAAATGTACACAGACGTAGTTCAAATAAGACAAAGAACCCAGCTTGAAATAGGAATCTGTACAGCATATACAGTGAGAGGGTAAATTACATCTTCACACGAACAACCTGCGTCCTGCAAAAGCAACGATATTTGGGAACTGGACAGCGTGTCAACGAGCAACGATAAGGTGAGTATTATCACTCGTTAACGGTCGCTCCTACATGTCACATGCAACAACGTCGCTAAAGAGGCCGGATGTGCGTCACGAATTCCGTGACACCGACGACATCTCTTTAGCGATGTCGTTGCGTGTAAAGCGGCCTTTAGTCTAGAAAAACATCAGGAAAACAAATGAAAAATCTCAGATTGACCATGTTTCCCCAAAAATAACATCTACCCCAAAAATAATCCGTAGCAGGAATTTTCAGGGAAACACAGTATCTCTTAATTCTCCCAGAAGCTTTCCTAATAGTGCAGGGTATGCAGACATTACAAATCTGCTGCTCTGTAGTTATCAGTCGCAATGTGAAATCCGCTAGAAACAAATAAATTGGAGTATTTCAGTTGGCACAGTGATGTTAGTGATATGACAAGGTAGGGACGTGCGTCGTATGATGTGGATGTCTAGTTTGTTTTCCAATAGAAAATAAATATTAAGTTAATAATGTATAAATACATAATTAACAATCTAAACCCAAAGTATCACATTATGTTTGATAGAAGCTCAATACACTACTAATAAATAAACTTCTGAAGTTTTATATCAGAATTATTGTTTGGATTCATATTTATTTACATATTGTAGCTTTAAAGAAGTATATATGTCGGCGCTGAAAGGGTCATGTCATGGGTTATCAAGCGTCCAGAAATTCCAGGGCAGTATGTAAATATATTTCACTATTCTGCCTGTCCGTAAAATAAATAAGGCGACTGATTTTTTTGAAGCTGTAGAAACTTACACAGATTATTATGACTATAATTATCATTTTACAGTCTTACAATGATTGCACCTGATGTCTTCTTATCAGAACTATGGGCTATAAACATGAATCACATATAATCATTATGGTTATTTTGGTTTTCCAATGTGCTCATAAAAAATATTCTCCAGCCGTGATTTTTTATAAACTATCTAGAAAACAGAAACTCAAGTTGGCAACCTGAAGTGCAAACCTTTCAACTATTAAAGAGACTAAAGATGAGAAGGTTAAAAGCCGCGCTGCTGATCACAGAGAGATGATACCGGTATCTGCTCAAGTGATTTTATTCAACGCGTTTCAGAGTAGATACTCCTTCATTAGGATATTCACAATTACATACACCATGTCAAAGGGGTATATACACCGTGTGCAGAATTATTAGGCAAGTCGTATTTTGGAGGATTTTTTTTAACCGAAAAGACTCATTAATATCAAAGCTTAATATTTTTGGAGGTTGGTGTGGTTTTTTGTTTTAGATTTGGCTATCTTAGGAGGATATCTATTTTTGCAGGTAACTATTACTGGGCAAAATTATTAGGCAACTTAATAAAAACCAAATATAATCTCACTTGTTTCTTTTCACCAGGTAAACCAATATAACTGCACAAAATTTAGAAATAAACATTTCTGACATGCCAAAACAAAACCCCAAAAATTAGTGACCAATATAGCCACCTTTCTTTATGATGATACTCAACAGCCTACCATCCATAGATTTTGTCAGTTGCTTGATCTGTTTACGATCAACATTGCGTGCAGCAGCCACCACAGCCTCCAGACACTGCTCCGAGAGATGTACTGTTTTCCCTCCCTGTAGATCTCACATTTTAAAAGGTACCACAGGTTCTCTATGGGGTTCAGATCAGGTGAACAAGGGGGCCATGTCATTATTTTTTCATCTTTTAGACCTTTACTGGCCAGCCACGCTGTGGAGTAGTTGGATGCATGTGATGGAGCATTGTCCTGCATGAAAATAATGTTTTTCTTGAACAATACCGACTTCTTCCTGTACCACTGCTTGAATAAGTTGTCTTCCAGAAACTGGCAGTAGGTCTGGGAGTTGAGCTTCACTCCATCCTCAACCTGAAAAGGTCCCCCACAAGTTCATCTTTGATGATATCAGCCCATACTAGTACCCCACCTCCACCTTGCTGGCGTCGGACTCGAGCTCTCTGCCTTTTACTGATCCAGCCTCTGGCCCATCCATCTGGCCCATCAAGAGTCACTCTCATTTTATCAGTCCATAAAACCTTTGAAAAATCAGTCTTAAGATATTTGGCGTAGTGTTGGGGCTCTATTGCATTGATCAATTCAGTAGCTAAATTTCTCTTTATTCATATATTCATGGCAGTAATGCAGGTTCCATTTTTCACATTTCATTCTTACATATAGCTATTGAATTTTTCATGTCAATATTCACACAGCAGTTTCTGCTATTACATGTTTCTGCTATTACATGTATTCCCCTTACATAGTCACTGGTGTGCATACCTTATCTCCCCATTAAGATATTTCTTGGCCCAGTCTTGACGTTTTATCTTTTGTTGCTTGTTCATAGGTGGTCGTTTTTCAGCCTTCCATACCTTGGCTATATCCCTGAGTATGGCACACCTTGTGCTTTTTGATACTCCAGTAACGTTGCAGTTCTGAAATATGGCCAAACTGGTGGAAAATGGCATCTTGGCACCTTCACGCTTCATTTTCCTCAATTCATGGGCAGTTATTTTGCGCCCTTTTTTGCCCAACACGCTTTTTGCGACCCTGTTGGCTATTTGCCATGAAATGCTTGATTGTTCGGTGATCACGCTTCAAAAGTTTGGCAGTTATAAGACTATTGCATCCTTCTGCAAGACATCTCACAATTTTGGACTTTTCAGAGCCCGTCAAATCTCTCTTCTGACCCGTTTTGCCAAAGGAAAGGAAGTTGCCTAATAATTAAGCACCCCTTATATAGGGTGTTGATGTCATTACACCACACCCCTCCTCATTACAGAGATGCACATCACCTGATTTGCTTAATTGGTAGTTGACTCTCCAGCCTATACAGCTTGGAGTAGGACAAGATGTATAAAAAGCATCATGTGATCAAAATACTCATTTGCCTAATAATTCTGCACACAGTGTATAGTAAAAAGGTTTTCAAAATAGAGCGCGCAGACACTGGCCGCTGAACCTGCTGATCATTTGAACATCATACTGCTTGAAATAATTACAAATTTGTGATAATTTGGCTTGTATAAGATATAATATCTATGTTTGTGCTGTTCAGAGCGTGCACCCCATCTGAGGCGTCATATGCTGTAAATTAAATGAATAAACCTATGTGTGATTTATAGAGGTATGATGAAAATACAGCGAAAACGAAGGATACGAACACACGCGAGATAAAGGTTCTTGAGTGATGTATCCACTATAGTGTTGGGAGTAGTAGATGTATGGTGTCAGAATAATAGTAAACTGGTTGATATTGTTAGTGTGAATTCAATTAATTTATTAACAATGAATTAAAAAAAAAAGCAAAAATTATTCTAAAATAAATAGTGAAAAAACTGAATTATAATAAAGAAAGGAGGGAGAAACATTGAGGAGAATGAGCTGGGAGAGGGATTTCTTTTAACAGATTGGGCAAAGATAAAATGAGCTATTGGGATTGAGGCACTGGAGACTGGAGGTATAGCATTGTAAGAGTGGACAGCTGGAATTGCACAGAAAGACTATATGAATAAATTTGACAATAAATTTGTGCTAATCTAACCTTTCTGTGACTGTTATGTCACCGTGTTACACAATACGGCAATCCAGCAGCGGGTTCTCCAGCGACCCGCGATCACACTATGTATTGTGGGAACCCAGCTGTAAACTCCGGTGACCTGACTGATGTCACCACCTCTCGCAGACGGGTCCCCCGTTGCCCTCCGGGTGTTCCAGAAGCTGCACTGATCGCAAGCGGTTTCCATCACTTCAGCTTCTGGATGTATGTAGCAGAGCCGGTCATCATCATGGGATGTCGTGTGGATTACGTCGGACCTGCGGAGGTGTTTCTGGAGTTAAAAAGTTGGTGAAAGAGGGTGTGTTTTTTTATTATTTAAAATCAAGTATTTTTGTCTTTTTCTTCTTTCTACTTAAAGGGTTGATATCTCTCCATTACCAACCCAGGGCTTGATAAACAAATCACAACTGACATCAACTCCATATATTACCCCGATTGCGACCCCACCCGGAGAATCAGGAAGAACCTGGTAAAGCGCCACATTTGGTGCATCTAGTGGATGCTCCAACTGTCGGTCAGCTGGGTGCTGCTATTTTTTGGTTGGGGAGAGCCCAATAACCATGGACCTTTCCTGCCTGAGAATACCATTCCCCAGCTGTCTGCTTTATCTGCACTAGTTATCAACAATGGGCAGGAGCCACAATGTTTTTTTGTTTATTTAAATAATTTTAAAAAAACCTAATGGGGAGCCTCTATTTTTGATAAACAGCCAATATAAAGTCCACAATTGGAAGCTGCAGCCCATAGCTGTCTACTTTTCCTGTCTTGGTTATCACAAATAGGCAGGGGACTGCATGTCAAAGTGGAGTAATGTTCTGACAACATTGTTCCCAAAAGTGACCTGTGTTTCAGAGATGCATCCAATCATTTTCCATCAATTTCAGCATTTTTACAGCCCCACCAGACATCCTGGAGGGTACTCTGGAAAATTATTTGTTTTCCAATGACTTGCATTAGATTTGTTATTTATGATAAATACACAAATTGTACAAAATATTCAAGACGAATAACCCAAACTTGAATATTTTAGTATTTCCCATCACTAATTATTACAGTATTTTTTTTTTTTTTTTTTTTTTAAACTCCATCAAGATATGACTACAGCTCAAACATTTTACTTTAATTTAAAGGATTTTGCAGAAATATTACACTAGCTCTAGCAATGTTCGCTCACGCAACCACAGTGTCACTCGGAGTGGGTTTGGGAAGAAATGTCTACTCTGTAGTCACGCACTGCCTCCCACCCTCCACGCCTAGACCAGCATGATATGCACAATCAGCATGGTGCATAGTGATAACATAGAAAAACTGTACAGTAGATGTCAACCAACACCTATATAGCTTATTAATTGTTTCTGAGAAAGAAATTAACATTAGAAAAATCAATATGCAATTATATGCACTCAGGGTTGTCATCAGGGCATTACAACCATGACTGGTGTACCGGGCCCGGTGCAGAGGGGGCCCCGGCAGGCTCAGAGTAATTACTTAGCTGTGTTAAACCCCGATGCCCCCTTCTTCATTGGGCCGCAGTCACATCCGCAGCAGAAGGGCCTGGCGATGTCGCTGTGATCACTACAACACGTTGCTAAGTTGCAGGCGAAGCCCTTTCCAGGCCATCGCATACAAATTAGCCATGCGTGCTGCAGGCAAAGTGAGTGGAGGAGAGCAGGGCGCAGGTGCGTCATCCTGCTTCACTCTGTGACCTCACCACATTGTCTGCAGCAGGTAAAAGAGAGGCGGAGGTGGCGAGGACTCGGGCGGCAGCCGGCGGGACAAGTAATCGAGGACCTGAAGACTATCGTTGGGGGTGGGTGTGGGGCCGGCTGACCCCAACCCCCGACTAACCCAAGCCCGTGCCTTGCTTCAGCTGGATGCGCGGAGGGCGCACAATCCAGCTGAAATCATTTGCTGCTCAGAGAGGACGCTGTGCGACATGGGAGCTGAGAAAGGCGAGTAAAATGTTGGGGGGTTTTGCTGAAAATATGCCAGGTAGCGGCCATATATACCAGGAGGATGACATATATACCAGGAAAGGGACAGAGCCCAGGAAGGGATACATATACCAGGATGGAGACAAATCAGGATGGGAACATATATAACAGGAGAGGCCCAGGACTGGTACATATATACCAGGAGAACAACATATATACCAGGAAGGGGACAGAGCCTAGCAGGGGATATATATATATATATATATATATATATATATATATATATAAATATATATATATATATATATATATATATATATATATATATATATATACAGTGCCTACAAGTAGTATTCAACCCCCTGCAGATTTAGCAGGTTTACACATTCGGAATTAACTTGGCATTGTGACATTTGGACTGTAGATCAGCCTGGAAGTGTGAAATGCACTGCAGCAAAAAATAATGTTATTTCTTTTTTTATTTTTTTTTTTTAAATTGTGAAAAGTTTATTCAGAGGGTCATTTATTATTCAACCCCTCAAACCACCAGAATTCTGTTTGGTTCCCCTAAAGTATTAAGAGGTATTTCAGGCACAAAGAACAATGAGCTTCACATGTTTGGATTAATTATCTCTTTTTCCAGCCTTTTCTGACTAATTAAGACCCTCCCCAAACTTGTGAACAGCACTCATACTTGGTCAACATGGGAAAGACAAAGGAGCATTCCAAGGCCATCAGAGACAAGATCGTGGAGGGTCACAAGGCTGGCAAGGGGTACAAAACCCTTTCCAAGGAGTTGGGCCTACCTGTCTCTACTGTTGGGAGCATCATCCGGAAGTGGAAGGCTTATGGAACTACTGTTAGCCTTCCACGGCCTGGACAGCCTTTGAAAGTTTCCACCCGTGCCGAGGCCAGGCTTGTCCGAAGAGTCAAGACTAACCCAAGGACAACAAGGAAGGAGCTCCGGGAAGATCTCATGGCAGTGGGGACATTGGTTTCAGTCAATACCATAAGTAACGTACTCCACCGCAATGGTCTCCGTTCCAGACGAGCCCGTAAGGTACCTTTACTTTCAAAGCGTCATGTCAAGGCTCGTCTACAGTTTGCTCATGATCACTTGGAGGACTCTGAGACAGACTGGTTCAAGGTTCTCTGGTCTGATGAGACCAAGATCGAGATCTTTGGTGCCAACCACACACGTGACGTTTGGAGACTGGATGGCACTGCATAAGACCCCAAGAATACCATCCCTACAGTCAAGCATGGTGGTGGCAACATCATGCTGTGGGGCGGTTTCTCAGCCAAGGGGCCTAGCCATCTAGTCCGCATCCATGGGAAGATGGATAGCACGGCCTACCTGGAGATTTTGGCCAAGAACCTCCGCTCCTCCATCAAGGATCTTAAGATGGGTCGTCATTTCATCTTCCAACAAGACGACCCAAAGCACACAGCCAAGAAAACCAAGGCCTGGTTCAAGAGGGAAAAAATCAAGGTGTTGCAGTGGCCTAGTCAGTCTCCTGACCTTAACCCAATTGAAAACTTGTGGAAGGAGCTCAAGATTAAAGTCCACATGAGACACCCAAAGAACCTAGATAACTTGGAGAAGATCTGCATGGAGGAGTGGGCCAAGATAACTCCAGAGACCTGTGCCGGCCTGATCAGGTCTTATAAAAGACGATTATTAGCTGTAATTGGAAACAAGAGTTATTCCACAAAATATTAAACCTAGGGGTTGAATAATAATTGACCCACACTTTTATGTTGAAAATTTATTAAAATTTAACTGAGCAACATAACTTGTTGGTTTGTAAGATTTATGCATCTGTTAATAAATCCTGCTCTTGTTTGAAGTTTGCAGGCTCTAACTTATTTGCATCTTATCAAACCTGCTAAATCTACAGGGGGTTGAATACTACTTGTAGGCACTGTATATATACCAGGATGGAGACAAATAAATCCAGATGGGGACATATATACCAGGAGAGGCCCAGGATGGAAACATATATACCAGGAGGATGACATACACTACAGTTCAAAAGTTTAGGGTCACTTAGATATTTCCTTATTTTTGAAAGGAAAGCACATTTTTTTCAATGAAGCTAATATTAAATTAACCCCTTCAGCCCCAGAGCGTTTTCCGTTTTTGCATTTTTGGTTTTTGCTCCCCTTCTTCCGAGAGCCGTAACTTTTTTTATTTTTCTGTCAATCTTGCCATATGAGGGCTTGTTTTTTGTGGGACAAGTTGTACTTTTAAATTAAATCATAAGTTTTACCATATAGTGTACTGGCAAACAGCAAAAAAATTCCAAGTGTGGAAAAACTGCAAAAAAAGTGTGATCGCACAATAGTTTTTGGGATACATTATTCACCGTGTTCACTATATGGTAAAACTGATGTGTGATTGTGATGCCTGAGGTCGATGCGAGTTTGTAGACACCAAACATGTGTAGGTTTACTTGTATCTAAGGGGTTAAAAAAATCACAAGTCTGTCCAATAAAAGTGGCGCACGTTTTGCGCCATTTTCTGAAACCCATAGCGTTCGCACATTTCGGGATCTATGGCTCATTGATGGCTTATTTTTTGCGTCTCGAGCTGACATTTTTAATGGTATCATTTTTGTGCAGATGCTACGTTTTGATCGCCTGTTATTGCATTTTGCGCAAAACATGCGGCGACCAAAAAACGTAATTTTGGCGTTTGGAATTTTTTTAACGCTACGCCGTTTACTGATCATATTAATTGATTTTATATTTTGATAGATCGGGCGTTTCTGAACATGGCAATACCAAATAAGTGTATATATTTTATTTTTTTAACCCTTTAATTTTCAATGGGGCAAAAGGGGGGTGATTTGAACTTTTAGGTGTTTTTTTTTTTATTTTACTAGTCCCCCTAGGGGGCTATAGCGATCAGCAATCCGATTGCTCTGCCCTATCTGTAGATCTCAGCTACAGAGCTGACAACTGCAGATATGGTGGTTTACTCTCCGTGCTGGCATTATGCCGGCATTGAGAGGAAGTGACTCATGTTAACTACAGGCGTCATCACATGACCCTGTGCTACCATGGCAACCACCGAAAGTCACGTGATCACGCACGTGACTTCCGATGGGGGCGGCAGTAAGTAAAAGTAATGACCGCGCGCATATACATCTTGCTGCCAGACTTTGGCTGCGAGATGTAAGGGGTTAAATGTTGCGAGTGGAAGAGATTCCACTCGTATCATGCAGGCAGACATGTACGCTGTTGAAAACAGCTGATATGTGCGCAGATTGCCGCTGCCTGCCCACGGCAGTGGACGGGGCTTAACCTCACATGCTCCATTGGTCATGAAGGGGTTAAACAGAAATACACTCTATACATTGCTAATGTAGTAACTGACTATTCTAGCTGCAAACGTCTGGTTTTTAATGCACTATCTACATAGGTGTATAGAGGCTGTCAGGGCCGAGAGGACTGGTAGGCCCAGGAGGTGGATCCACTGGACCGAGCACCCCACCGGAGGGCAGGGTACACGGCAGCCGGAGCACTGGCGTAGCAGGGATGGGTCCCTCCGGGAACAGGTAGAACAAAGTCCCACGGTACTAGGGGGCCAGCGTCCTTCCGGGGACGGGTAGAACAAAGTCACCGGGGTCACAGAGTTCCTTGAGACAGTGCAGGACACTAGTACAGGTGCCGGGTAGTAAAGATAGGAGTAGTACAGGACACGGCACAAGGGGACCTGAGAACCTAGCTCACAATACAAAGCTCAAGACACGTTGATTAGGCCCCGCCCACATGGAAAGGCAAGTCTTATATACCCAGCACAGCCCTATGTCATTTCCTGCTTCAGGTGTGCTGGGCCTATAAGACCAGGAGAGTGGGCGCGGCCTGGTCCTATACAGAACCATGTGGCTAAGACTCAGAGTCAGACTCCTGAGACCAGGAACAGGACTCAGGGGAGCAAGAGCGGGAGCGACAGCCATGACTGGTGGACACATGGACTGGATCAGTGGGTAAGGAGTGGTGCTGGGACACGAGGAGCGTGACAGTAGCCCCCCCTCTATGCCCCCCCTCCGTGCACAGTACCCCAGGGGCACCCCGGATCGAGTCACCGGACCAGGACCCAACGCAAAGGCGGGGAAGGGCCGCTGACCCCGTACCGCCTTCTTGGCCGCACGATGCTTAGCCGATCTACCAGCAGTGGCAACGGGAAGCGGGGGGAAGACAGAAGCAGGACTGGGGTCGTGGACGACCGGACCGGGCGTCTCGGACCGGGTACAGGACAGTGTCTCATCCTCGGTAGCCGGTGGCATCAAACCCTCTTCAGGGGTCGGTGGTTCCAACGGTTCAAGTGACAGGGACTGAGGAACAGGCTGTAGACAGTGGTCATGACACAAGGGTCCCCAGCGGGAAATAGCGCCAGAGCGCCAACTAATGGAAGGGTCATGGAGTTGAAGCCAGGGCAGACCCAGCAGGAGCTCAGGAGCCATTCTTGGGATGACATAGAAGGCAATGGTCTCAGTATGCAAAGTGCCAACCTGGAGTCTCACGGGTTCAGTGGAATACCGGACAGGTTCGTATAGTGGTTTACCATCCACGGAGGCGCACCAGAGGGGCTTGGCAAGCGGGATCACAGGTTCCTGATATCGGTTCACTGCAGACTGGTGTATGAAATTACCCGCTGCGCCAGAATCGATGTGGGCCTCTGCTGTGAACCTGATCTTCTCCGTCGTCACCTGGACAGTCTGTGTAACTGGAACGGAGGGGATTCCGGTGCCAAGGGTGGCGGTTCCCACCATCCCTTGGACCCGGGGTCTACCTGGTTTCTCCGGGCAAGAACGGAGCATATGTGAACCATCTCCGCAATAGAAACACAGGCCCCGGGCGAGTCGTTCTGCACGGCGTTGCTTGGCTTGGTTCAGTTGGTCAACTTGCATGGGTTCTGGAAACACATCACAGGAAGGCAGAGGCAAGGGAGCGGTAGGCCTCTGTGGGGACAAGGCGTGACGGGGTTGTCGCTTCTCCCGGAATACCTCTTTGGTTCGCTCCTGGAAACGGAGGTCAATCCGGGTGGCTAAGGATATCAAAGCGTCCAAAGTTCGTGGAACGTCACGGCCGGCTAGTTCGTCTTTGACGCGGCCAGAGAGACCTTCCCAAAAGGCCGCCGTCAAGGCCTCATTGTTCCAGCCCAGCTCAGAGGCGAGCGTGCGGAACTGGATGGCGTATTGGCCAACGGTCAGGGTCCCTTGGCGTAGCCGGAGGAGCGAAGAGGTCACTGCGGTAGTACGTCCGGGTTCATCGAAGGTACTTCAGAAAGCTTGCAGGAATTCCCGGATGTCGGTGGTCATTGGATCCTCATTCTCCCACAGGGGGTTAATCCAGGCTAGAGCTTTGCCTTCCAAGTGTGACATCAGGAACGCCACTTTAGCCTGGTCTGAGACAAACAAATGGGGGAGCAACTTGAAATGCAGGGAGCACTGGTTCAAGAAGCCTCTGCAGGTCTTGGGATCCCCCGCATAGCGAGGCGGAGCAGCGAGGCGGAGTTGCGAAGCCGAGGGGACAACAGGTTCGGACTTAGACACTGTCTGCTGCGTCGACGGAGGCGAGGCGGCGGTCTGTAACGTGTACAACCGGTGGTCCACAGACGTCAGGAACTTCAGTATGCGGTGTAAGGTGTCACGCTGTTGCACCAGTTCCTGGCGTAGTTCAGCCAGCTCAGACGTTTGTGCTCCGGCGGAATCCATGGCCTGATCAATCTGTCAGGGCCGAGAGGACTGGTAGGCCCAGGAGGTGGATCCACTGGACCGAGCACCCCACCGGAGGGCAGGGTACACGGCAGCCGGAGCACTGGCGTAGCAGGGATGGGTCCCTCCGGGAACAGGTAGAACAAAGTCACACGGTACTAGGGGGCCAGCGTCCTTCCGGGGACGGGTAGAACAAAGTCACTGGGGTCACAGAGTTCCTTGAGACAGTGCAGGACACTAGTACAGGTGCCGGGTAGTAAAGATAGGCAGTAGTACAGGACACGGCACAAGGGGACCTGAGAACCTAGCTCACAATACAAAGCTCAAGACACGTTGATTAGGCCCCGCCCACATGGAAAGGCAAGTCTTATATACCCAGCACAGCCCTATGTCATTTCCTGCTTCAGGTGTGCTGGGCCTATAAGACCAGGAGAGTGGGCGCGGCCTGGTCCTATACAGAACCATGTGGCTAAGACTCAGAGTCAGACTCCTGAGACCAGGAACAGGACTCAGGGGAGCAAGAGCGGGAGCGGCAGCCATGACTGGTGGACACATGGACTGGATCAGTGGGTAAGGAGTGGTGCTGGGACACGGGGAGCGTGACAGAGGCCCATTTAAAACAACCACCATTCCAGTGTTCTAATGGTACATTATGTTTGCTAACTGTGTTAGAAGGCTAATGGATGTTTAGAAATCCCTTGAAAACCCTTGTGCAAGTATGTTAGCACAGCTGAAAACAGTTTTGCTGATTAGAGAAGCTATAAAACTGACCGTCTTTTGAGCTAGTTGAGAATCTGGAGCATTACATTTTTTGGTTCCATTAAACTCTCAAAATGGTCAGAAAAAGAGAACTTTCATGTGAAACTCGACAGTCTATTCTTGTTCTTAGAAATGAAAGCTATTCCATGTGAGAAATTGCCAAGAAATTGAAGATTTCCTACAACGGTGTGTAATACTCCCTTCAGAGGAGAGTAGAGACAGGATCTAACCAGGCTGGAAAGAGAAGTGGGAGGCCCCGATGCACAACTGAGCAACAAGACAAGTACATTAGAGTCTCTAATTTGAGAAATCGACGCCTCACAGGTCCTCAACTGACAGCTTCATTAAATAGTACCCGCAAAACGCCAGTGTCAACGCCTACAGTGAAGAGGTGACTCCGGGATGCTGGTTTTCAGGACAGAGTGGCAAATAAAAAAGCCATATCTGAGACTGGCGAAAAGATTCACATGGGCAAAAAAACACAGACATTGGACAGAGGAACATTAAAAAAATTGTTATGGACAGACAAATCAAAGTTTGAGGTGTTTGGATCACACAGAAGAACATTTTTGAGATGCAGAACTGAAAAGATGCTGGAAGAGTGCCTGACGCCATCTGTCAAGCATGTTGGAGGTAATGTGATGGTTTGGCATTGCTTTGGTGCTGGTAAACTGGGAGATTTGTACAAGGTAATATGGATTTTGAATAAGGAAGGCTATTACTCCATTTTTCAACGCTATGCCATACCCTGTGGACAGCGCTTGATTGGAGCAAATTTCACCCTACAACAGGACAATGACCCAAAGCACACCTCCAAATTATGCAAATTATGAACTATTTAGGGAAGAAGCAGGCAGCTGGTATTCTATCTGTAATGGAGTGGCCAGCTCAGTCGCCAGATCTCAACCCTATTGAGCTGCTGTGGGAGCAGCTTGACCATATGGTACGCAAAAAGTGCCTATCAAGCCAATCCAATTTGTGGGAGAGGCTTCTGGAAGCATGGGGTGAAATTTCTCTAGATTACCTCAGCAAATTAACAGCTAGAATGCCAAAGGTCTGCAAAGCTTTAATTGCTGCAAAGGGAGCATTCTTTGACAAAAGCAAAGTTTGAAGGATAAAATTATTATTTCAAGTAAAAATCATTATTGGTAACCTAGTCAATGTCTGGACTATATTTTCTATTCATTATACAACTCATTTAATAAATAAAAGTATGATTTTTCATGGAAAAGACAAAATTATCTGGGTGACCCCAAACTTTTGAACTGTAGTGTATATGCTAGGAAAGGCACAAATAAACCAGGATGGGGACATCTATACCAGGATGGGCCCAGAAGGAGTAAAAATATACCAGGAGGATATTATACAAAGGGGCAGTGTTTATGTGTGTTGGGGGTGGCATTATACAGAGTAGCAGTGACTCGCCCACCCCAGGGCTGTGGGACACCCGGTGCCGGGCCGGACTAGTCCGGAGGTAGTCAGTGGTGGCTGGGCCCGGCTCCGTGGCCCTGGTGGGTGTCAGTATAATATGTGGCTTGGTGAATAAAGTTTGTGTTCGTGACGCCACCTGTGGTATGCGGCTATTAAGCCGCCGCTGCTGTGTGAGGCCTCCGGGGTGATGATATGGCAGCAATGGTGGTACTGCTCCCCACAGGTGGAGCGGTGCCCCGGGGACACTGTTGGTGCTTGTGAGTGTCTATGCAGATGAAATAACAGAGGCAACTTCACGGGTGCAGTTCAAGTTCTTTACTCACAATTCTTGTCGGGGCCCAGGGCCCTTGGACTGCTGGGACCACTGTCAGGGACCGCCGCCGTTTCTGGGTGATTCTGAGAGTAAAAGCCGGTACCCTTCTCTTTAGTGTCTCTATCTTCTGCTGTCTTCCTTAGCCTTGCCTTTGATAGGATAAACCTGGCTTGGCCTCCACTACAGCCTCCAGGCTGGGGGGTCACCTGTCGGCTGATTACCCCTTTTCTGAAAGGTCTGCTATGGGTTCTGGCCCGGGGAGTTTACAACATTCCCTGGGCCTCGGTTTTTACTGTTTGGAGATGATCTTTGCACTCCTCCAGTCTCTAGGGACCGTCCCCTGTTGCAGCTTGATCCCTCCACCGATGTTCTTGTGGAACAGGCCACCGCAGCTCTAAACTGCCCTGGACAGCTCTACAGACTACCCGTGGCCCTGCGACTCCTTCTGTTCTCTGCGTGGTGTCACCTGGACCCTCCGAGTTCCAGGATCTTCACCAGGAAGCGTCTCTTTCTTTCTTTCAGCTCCTGTCTGACTTGGAGCTCTGTTTCCTTTCTCTTCTCCTCCTTGCCTGCCTCCAGCAGGCCTCCTTCTCCTTCCCCTCCCTCTCTTCGACTAACTAAACTTGACCTTCCTCTCTGTGTCTGCTCTCAGATGGCTCCTCCCACCTCCCCAATTGCCCTGTTCTACCCTATAGGAGCAGGGATGGGTCTTATGACCCCCTCCCAGCAAGCAGCATGGGAGGGTTGTCTGCCACTTTCCCTGGTCCCAGTGTGTTCCTAGCAATGGGTGTAGTGTGGATTTACCAGGGGACCGGAGTTCACTCTCTTCCTCTCCCAGAATGGGGCATCACACCGCTGGATGGGGTGCAATGACCTGTGGCGACGGAAGCCTCAGGGGCGCCACACTCCCCCACAGCAAATCCCAGCACGTCCTCGGGCTGAAAAACAACAAAAACATGTGGAAGCACTGCAAAACATTTTTGTTATGAACAACAGTAAAACAGTAAACATCTCTTCCCTTTATGGGAGGCACAATGATTCGAACGTTACGAACTTCTTATAAAGAAAACTCTAAGTGTGCACTTCCAGTCCATTGCACGGTTCGGGCACATCCCCCATAATTCTGGTAGGGGGCACAACGGGTGCAACTATATACATTTCTTAGCTACCACAAGTCCAGTAGCCTGGCAGTTCGTTCAGCTTCATTTTAAACGCAAGGCACATAAACAACATACCAGCCACTAAGTCCAGTGGCCTGGTAAGACATGACACAAAAACATTCACCGGGGACCACATTCCAGTTCCGTGGCCCTGTACATATAAACATGGGGGGTGACATCTTCAAAAAGAATGAGGGGCAGCACAAAAGGGACATCTTCACAAAGAATGAGGGGCAGACAGGGGCTATTTACAGTTCAGCATCTCTTCTTCTTTACTTTCACTTTACTCTTGCATTTCTGTGCTGGAGTCCCTTCTTGGCAGGGCCCTAGGCAGCATATAAGCCATGGAGATCCGGGTCTCCGTCTCCTGAGTGGCTGTTGCAGGACCGCTGCTCAGTTCTGCGGCCTGGGCCTGCCTTGAAGTAGTGCTGCTGCTAGGGGAGATGCTGCACGCTTGCATCGTGCGGCGCCACTCCGGTTCTTCTGGGGCCGCTTCTTCTCTTAGGATACGCACATGCAGCGCGTACCAGCCACGGCTCCCCATCAGCCGTGTGTACTCCGCAACATCACCTGGCTTAGCATCTCTCCCTGGGTGGCCTCTGGGCAGGTGCTCCTCAATGTCGCGTCGGGCCACAAATACGTCTTTGCCCAGACCGGGCTCCCTGATGAAGCCCCAGCCGCCTTTTTGACGGAAATCGATGGCTAGGCCCCGTCTCACTGGGCCCTCGGATCCCTTCAGGGCCTTCCTGACCTGTTCCTTGGAGGCCAGGTTAGCGGCTTCTTTGGCCTTCCGCTTCTCCTCCCGGACCTCCCGCTCTCTCTGGTACTCTGCCACCAGTCTCCGGCAAGTCAGCTTGCTTGCTAGGGGAGTCTCTTTGGGGCGCAGTGGCTGCTGAAGTCCCCCACTTGCAATGGGCGCTGCGTCCCAGTTCACTCCCGGGGATGTCATTCCCAGGAGGCTCACAGGGGGACTCGGTAGGGGGCCCGCTAGCTGTTCGGGGTCCACCCCACCCCAGGCGCCATCTGCGGGGGTCTCCGGCAGGCCTCCGGTACCCCACCGGGCGTCAGCGGGGCTGGCGGGGAAGGCCAGTGGGTCGGTGAAGGGGCTAGGCGATGGCGCTTGGTGGGGCCATGGGTCCGGACGGGTCGGGGGTTCATTTTGCTCACCCTGCTGCTGCTCCGCGGCATCCATCCACTGACCCAGGCCCTCCGGCACCAGCGATGTTTCTCTCTGCCGGTCCGCCTCTACTTCCACGTTGCTCAGCCTCCGAGCCAGGATTCGCATCTCCTCCCGGAGCAGGTCCAGCTCAGGATCCATTCTTCCGGTCCCTGGTGCACCTTGCTGCAGCTCCTCCGCCATGCTGCCGACCTGGGGAATGCTTACTGGAACACTGCTCGGGTGCTCGACCACGCCACTCGGCTGCACCCTTTCCCTTCTTGGAGGCGGGGCCGGAGGCTGCACTAGTATCTGGCGCCAGACTGGCGCCCAGCCCAGCACGGCCGGCACCACTCCGCTTGCGATAAGGTACATTTTCTTTAGCTGCTGGTCTGGCATTTAGACTATTTCTGCCAGCCGGCCAGCTTACCTAGTCGCCATTTCTTCTTCCTCCACCTTCTATGGCGGGCACCGCTTCGCGCTCTTTTCTTGGACAAGGGCTTCTCTTCGCGCCCTTTCTTCTTTCACGCCCCCCTTCTTCCCGCGCTCAGTGTCTTCAATGGCGGCAGTTTCTTACAGTAAACACAGGCTATTTCACGATTCTTCAGGCGCACAGTACCCGGTGTGACCGGGCACGAAATCCTGGTCGTGACGCCAAAAGTTGACTCGCCCACCCCAGGGCTGTGGGACACCCGGTGCCGGGCCGGACTAGTCCGGAGGTAGTCAGTGGTGGCTGGGCCCGGCTCCGTGGCCCTGGTGGGTGTCAGTATAATATGTGGCTTGGTGAATAAAGTTTGTGTTCGTGACGCCACCTGTGGTATGCGGCTATTAAGCCGCCGCTGCTGTGTGAGGCCTCCGGGGTGATGATATGGCAGCAATGGTGGTACTGCTCCCCACAGGTGGAGCGGTGCCCCGGGGACACTGTTGGTGCTTGTGAGTGTCTATGCAGATGAAATAACAGAGGCAACTTCACGGGTGCAGTTCAAGTTCTTTACTCACAATTCTTGTCGGGGCCCAGGGCCCTTGGACTGCTGGGACCACTGTCAGGGACCGCCGCCGTTTCTGGGTGATTCTGAGAGTAAAAGCCGGTACCCTTCTCTTTAGTGTCTCTATCTTCTGCTGTCTTCCTTAGCCTTGCCTTTGATAGGATAAACCTGGCTTGGCCTCCACTACAGCCTCCAGGCTGGGGGGTCACCTGTCGGCTGATTACCCCTTTTCCGAAAGGTCTGCTATGGGTTCTGGCCCGGGGAGTTTACAACATTCCCTGGGCCTCGGTTTTTACTGTTTGGAGATGATCTTTGCACTCCTCCAGTCTCTAGGGACCGTCCCCTGTTGCAGCTTGATCCCTCCACCGATGTTCTTGTGGAACAGGCCACCGCAGCTCTAAACTGCCCTGGACAGCTCTACAGACTACCCGTGGCCCTGCGACTCCTTCTGTTCTCTGCGTGGTGTCACCTGGACCCTCCGAGTCCCAGGATCTTCACCAGGAAGCGTCTCTTTCTTTCTTTCAGCTCCTGTCTGACTTGGAGCTCTGTTTCCTTTCTCTTCTCCTCCTTGCCTGCCTCCAGCAGGCCTCCTTCTCCTTCCCCTCCCTCTCTTCGACTAACTAAACTTGACCTTCCTCTCTGTGTCTGCTCTCAGATGGCTCCTCCCACCTCCCCAATTGCCCTGTTCTACCCTATAGGAGCAGGGATGGGTCTTATGACCCCCTCCCAGCATGCAGCATGGGAGAGTTGTCTGCCACTTTCCCTGGTCCCAGTGTGTTCCTAGCAATGGGTGTAGTGTGGATTTACCAGGGGACCGGAGTTCACTCTCTTCCTCTCCCAGAATGGGGCATCACACCGCTGGATGGGGTGCAATGACCTGTGGCGACGGAAGCCTCAGGGGCGCCACAGCAGTGTGTGTGGGAGATATTATACAGAGGAGCAGCATGGGTAGGGGGTTATTATACAGAAGAGCAATGTGTGAGAAGATATATAGTGAGGCAGTGTGTGGGGGGATAATATACAAAGGAGCAGGGCGTGGGGGATATTATACAGAAGAGTGTGTGGGATATATTATAGAGAGGAGCAGTGTGTGTGTGTGGGGGGAGATAATATAGAGAGGAGCAGTGTTTGAAAATATTATACAGAGGAGCAGTGTGTGGGGGGATATTATACAAAGGATCAGTGAGTATGAGGGATATTATACAGAGCAGCAGTGTGTATGGAGGAATATTATACAGAGGAGCAGTGTGTGGGGGATATTATACAGAAGAGCAGTGTGTGTGGGATATATTATAGAGAGGAGCAGTGTGTGTTTGTGTGGGGGGGGACATTATAGAGAGGAGCAGTGTGTGAAAATATTTTACAGAAGAGCAGTGTGTGGGGGGATATTATACAATGGAGCAGTGACAGAAGGAAGGGGAAGATCAGCTCACCCAGTTCAATGAGGACTCCAATGA
The DNA here is from genome assembly GCF_048569485.1 of Anomaloglossus baeobatrachus. NCBI lineage: Eukaryota > Metazoa > Chordata > Amphibia > Anura > Aromobatidae > Anomaloglossus > Anomaloglossus baeobatrachus. The sequence goes on along the minus strand of NC_134361.1, from coordinate 116,022,353 downwards.
GGGACAGGTGAACAGAAAAAAAGCCGGCCAGGCTGGGAACTTCAAGGTAAAAGGGAATCCAGCATCCACGTCCAAATTAAATAAAACTACATTTTATTTGAATTCCATTAAAATAGGTGGGTCACATCCAAGACATAAAAAATCCCCATGAGAATGGTAAGATACAGATGGTACGCGTTTCGAGCTACTCGCTCTTAAGGCTGCTTTACACCAGACAATCTATCGTGCGATAGATCGTCGGGGTTACGGTTTTTGTGACGGACATCCGGCATCGCTGCCGATGCCGGCCTGTGTGACACCTCCTAGCGACGCAGTATCGCTCACAAATCGTGAGTCGTGTACTGCTCGCTAGGTTCCATAATATCATTTAATTTAGTTGTTCATCGTTTCCGTGGTAGCACACGCCGCTCCGTGTGACACCACGGGAACGATGAGCAGCTCACCTGCCTCCCGCGGCCGCCGCCGGCTCTATGTGGAAGGAAGGAGGTGGGCGGGATGTTTATATCCTGCTCATCTCCGCCCCTCCGCTTCTATTGGCCGGCGGCCGTGTGACGTCGCTGTGACGCTGAACGTCCCTCCCACTCCAGGAAGTGGACGTTCGCCGCCCACAGCGTGGTCGCACGAGAGGTAAGCATGTGTGACAGGGGTTACTGACTTTGTGCGCCACGGGCTGCGATTTGCCCGTGACGTAAAAAGGACGGGGGCGGGTACGATCGATTGTTAAATCACACAATCGGTCGTACCATGTAAAGCAGCCTTTAGTCCCAATCCATACTGTTTAGAAACTGTTTCTAAACAGTATGGATTGGGACTAAGAGCGAGTAGCTCGAAGCGCATACCATCTGTATCTTACCATCCTCATGGGGATTTTTTATGTCTTGGATGTGACCCCCTTATTTTAATGGAATTCAAATAAAATTTTGTTTTATTTAATTTGGACGTGGATAATGGAGCAGTGAGTATGAGGGATATTGTACAGAGCAGCAGTGTGTATGGGGGAATATTATACAGAGGAGCAGTCTGTGAGGGATATTATACAGAGGAGCAGTGTGTGTTGGGGATATACAGAGGAGCAGTGTGTGTGTGGAGATATTATGCAGATGAGCAGTGTGTATGTGTGTGGGGATATACAGAGGAGCAGTGTGTGTGGGGATATTATACAGAGGAGCAGTGTGTGTAGGGGGATATTATACAGAGGAGCAGTTTGTGTGGGGGGAATATTATACAGAAAAACAGTGTTTGGGGAATATACAGAGGAGCAGTGTGTGTGTGAGGGATATTATAGAGAGCAGCAGTGTGTTTGGGGGATGTACAGAGGAGCAGTGCTTGTGGGGATTTTATACAGAGGAGCAGTGTGTGGGGGGGATATTATACAGAGGAGCAGTGTATGGGAGGGATATCATACAGAGGAGCAGTGTATGTGGGGAGGAATTATACAAAAGTGCGTGTCGGAGGATATTATACAAAGGAGCAGTTCATGTGGGGGGTGTTATACAGAGGAGTTATACAGAGGAGTAGTGTGGGTGAGTATATTGTGGGGGGATATTATACATGGGGCAGTCTGGGAAGATATTATTGAGAGGGGCGGTATAAAGGGTGTATTATTAATTTTCTGAAACAACTTCAAGGGTGCTAACACTTTTGGTCATGACTGTGTGTGTGCGTATATATATATATATATATATATATATATATATATATATATATATATATAAGCTGAATGTGTGCATGTATGTATGTATGTATGTGTGTGTGTGTATGTCCGGGATTGGCATCTCCACCATCGCAGTTACAGCCACAAAATTTTACACACTCACACGTCTGGACCCCGAGAGCGTCATAGGCTATGTTGTGAGGCGAAATTTTAACCACGCGTGTTCCAATTTACCAATTAATTTTGCCCATATCTACATAATGGGGAAAAAGTGAAACAAAAAAAGTATCCGAACCGTCGCATTTACAATCACGAAATTTTGCACAGACAACTCATGCGACCCAGGGAAGGTCGTAGACTATGTTTTGACAGGAAAATGTAACCCTGCGCTTTACAGTTACTCTCCAAAAAACATGGCTCCATTAAAGTAAATGGAGCCTGAAACTACAGGTTATTAGTAGGAGCTGTGATTGGTTGCTATAGGAACAAAAGACATTCATAGTATGAGAAGCTTATATGTGAGGTAATAAGATGTTGGAGGGGAGACGGATAGAGAGAGACAGAAATAGAGACAGACAGACAGAGAGACAGACAGGGAAAGAGACAGAGAGATAGAGACAGACAGGGAAAGAGACAGACAGAGACAGACGGTGAAAGAGACAGACAGAGACAGACCTGGAAAGAGTCAGACCTGGAAAGAGACAGATGAGGAAAGAGATAGATGGGGAAAGAGACAGACAGACATGCAGACAGGGACAGAGACAGGCAGACAGGGAAGGAGGAGACAACCGGAGAGACAGACAAAGATAGATGGGGAAAGACACAGACCTTAATAGAGACAGATGGGGAAAGAGACAGAGAAATAGAGACAGACAAGGAAAGAGACAGACAGAGACAGGCATACAGGGAAAGAGACAGACAGGAAAAGATACAGACAAAGAGACGGGGAGACAGACTGGGAAAGAGACAGACCTAGGAAAGAGACAGACCTAGAAAGTGACAGATGGGGAAAGAGACAGACCTAGAAAGAGACAGATGGGGAAAGAAACAGAGAGATAGAGACAGACAAAAAAATGAGACAGAGACAGGCAGACGGGGAAAGAGACAGAGAAAGAAACAGACGGAGCCCATTACTTGCCCAATTTAGTTAAATCTGTGTGGAATATCTTTGGTGTTGAAATATATGTTGTGAAATGCTTCTATTAGCTTAGTTTTTGCCTTTTAATAATTACATTTCTATTTGTTTTGTGGTTTTTGTGTGCAGAATACATTTTTGTTAATACATTCTATTTTGTTAACAACAGTTATTAACCTGGGCGAAGCCGGGTAGTATGGCTAGTATATAGATATATATATATAATATATATATATATATATATACACACACACACACACACACATTTTTCCAAGAGCGGCGAAAAGACAATGGAAGTTTTGAGGGGTGTAGTAGGAGCCAGGGTGGAGCCTGGGCAGAGTCTTAGGCCATGTGCCCACGGGAGCTTTTTGCTGCGGAGTTTGCCGCGGAAAATCTGCGGATTTTTCCGGATTTTCCAGATAAATCCGCAGGTTCTAGCATGTACAGGCACTCCCCATGTTACCCTATGGGACATGGGGAGTGTCTGTGTCCACGCTGCGGAATCTCCTGCGGAGATCCCTCAGCCGCACCTAACTGCATGTCAATTATTCATGCGGATTTACTTGCGGAGATCCCGGCCCTCCGCTATGGAGATAGAGGCCGGGACGTCCGCAGGTAAATCGCGTGAAAATCCGCATGTTTCCCGCAGCTATTCCGCTGGAAACTCGCAGCTAAAAATAGCTGCGGATGCCGGCGGGCAGCTGCGGGAAACATGCGGCCGTACCTGCGAATATATCAGCAGGTACGAGCGCCCGTGGGCACATGGCCTTAAGGGGGTCTGAAAATTTTGCCAGTGTGGGGCCCTGAAATTCCTTGTGGCGACCCTATGTGCACTAAGCTCATCTTTGTTCATTGCATCTAAAAGCAAAACTATAATTTTTTCCTTTTCCCACTCCCTTCAAAAGAATGTAGATTGTAGCCAAAACTGTTGAGTTGGTCATTACTGTATCAAGATTTTGTCTAATTCTTCCTGTTTGACTTGAATGTGAGACGTAATACAAAGAAGTACATCTAAGCTATTTACATAACATAAGGATCGTTCAGTGACACATCAGAGATGGAGAATGGCTTTTGGATTTGCTGGTAAATACATTGTCTTTGTAGCAAGAGCAGTAACTCATAAAAAGCCACTTACAGGTTAAACAGCTATGAAGAAACAATGTGAGTCATTAGTTTGAGGGATTTTCCCTGGTAAATGGTCCTTTACAGAGAAGTCATGTGTTATCTTCCAGGCAGGAATTAATGCTCTGTAGGGCACATTCACACTTGGCAGCAGCATTCTGCACTAGAAACACATTGTAAAATCAAATGAGATCAAGAAATCTTAAGCCTGCTTTACACGTTGCAATTTCGCATACGATATTGTATGCAATTTCCAACGCCCCCATCGTATGTGTGGCACGTTCAATTTGTTGAAGGTGCCACACAAACGATTAACCCCCGTCACACGTACTTACCTACCATACGACCTCACTGTGGGCGGCGAACGTCCACTTCCTGGAGTGGGAGGGACGTTCGGCGTCACATCGACGTCACGTGGCAGCAGGCCAATAGAAGCGGAGGGGCGGAGCTGAGCGGGACATAAACATCCCGCCCACCTCCTTCCTTCCGCATTACCGGCCGGGAGCCGCAGGACGTAGGTAAGATCTGTTCATCGTTCCTGGGGTGTCACACACTGCGATGTGCGCTACCCCGTGTACGATGAACAATCTGACGTACAATTCATGAGGAATGTACGACGTGCGATGAACGTTTTACTGTTCAATCGCACGTACCTGTCACACACTGCAATGTACCTTACAATGCCGGATGTGCATCACTTACGACGTGACCCCGCCGACACATTGTAAGATACATTGCAGCGTGTAAAGTGGGCTTTAGCTGTTTTAAGTGTTTTTCTTTGAAATTGCTGTTTTCTCCATTTATTTCAGATATTTCAACTCTACTGTCTTGTCAATTAAGTAATTCATGTTATGATTTAAGTTGTGCTGCTGTGATAACATAATTTCCCACGGAATCAATAAAGTGTATCGTATCGTATCGTATAAAAACAAAATATACCAAATAATAAACACAAGAAGGATTCAGTACCATTTTAAAAACAACATTTTCAGTGTATAAAGGCAAAATGTATTATAAGAAGTGTAACTGTGAAACTAATCAGTGCAATTAAATAAAATCTTCAATCTTATTCTTTAGATTCGTTAAAGTAAAAAATCACATTAGAAAGAAATGTGTTCACATTGTAATATGAGAGGACACTGGAGCTACGAGGGTTTTATTCTGGAAATTTTAGAATATAAAAGTATGAACTAAGATTGTATTCACCCTAAGGGGTACTTTGCACACTACGACATCGCAAGCCGATGGTAGCGATGCCGAGCGCGATAGTCCCCGCCCCCATCGCAGCTGCAATATCTTGTGATAGCTGCCGTAGCGAACATTATCGCTACGGCAGCTTCACATGCACTTACCTGCCCTGCGACATCGCTCTCTCCGGCGAACCGCCTCCTTGCTAAGGGGGCGGGTCAAGCTGCGTCACAGCGATGTCACACAGCAGGCGGCCAGTAGAAGCAGGGGGGCGGAGATGAGTGGGACGTAAACATCCCGCCCACCTCCTTCCTTCCTCATTGCAGCCAGGACGCAGGCAAGGAGATGTTCCTCGCTCCTGCGGCTTCACACACAGCGATGTGTACTGCCTGCTCTATATTTTATGGTAATTAATTCCTTTTAATCATCTATTGAAATATAAAGGACTCACTGGATTGTGGACGATCCACTGCAGACAAGAAATGTTATGATTACACAAAGAAATTCAAAGATGATAGTTTACAAAATGACAGGAAACAATGCATATGGAATGGCACCATCCAGTGGGATCTCCCGGTAAACACAACAGTATAAATCAAGAAGTGAAAAGAGTATACCTAATGGGGATCACCAACAAAGGCTGTATATAAAAAATAGAAACTTTCTTACAAGGGGAAAAAACACATTACAATATTCAAGCATATAGAAGTATACAACACGCACTTAGTGTCATTAAAAGCATTTAAAAAAGCCAAAGGGCAAAATTCTCCACCAAGCCAGAACCCTCAGAAGTTTGGCAATCAAAAAATGAGGGCATATAATGGAGTTAATTTAGCCTCTCCCTTAGTCATCCAGAAGATAATACAAATCAAGTGTTACGGTCGTTCTGCTAATCCCATAGCCTAATAAATATATTCACAATATAGCAGGCAGGGTTAGTACATAGACAGTCACGGTAAAAAAACACAGTTTAGTAATGAGGTAGGTAAGGTTATTTTAGGAGATGAAAACAGCAAAAGTGCAAATCTATAATACAAGATAGAAAAAGGTACTGTGCAAAACCATTAATAACCATTGATAACTGATATCCGGATTTAAGGGTTTGTGGTTAACATCGGTTGCTGTGTACCTGGAAATATTGAGTCCATATACCACCATGTATGCATACAGTGGATTAAACAATTTACCCAGAGAATGGCTAGACTAGTTATAAAGCCAAAATCAAACATACAGTGACGTGATAGCCCAAAGTCACTACAAAATAATAGGGTTTCACAGCAAATAAGAGGTTTGTGGATATCCACATAGGTGCTTACAGAGGAAAGTAGTGATACTCACACCTGTCCTGGGTAAAGTAATGGACAGCATGTATGGCACAGCGAAACCTTAATTGCGGCTTGTCAGACCTATATTCACTACCTAACCACATGGGAATGGAATGCAGGGAGGGCGGGTTACGGTGTGGTTACCCCACGCGTATCGCCACCGTAATGGTGGCTTCCTCAGGGGAGAAGATGAGTGATACAGGGGCTAAATGTGTGTCTTTAAATCATAACAGTTAATTAGGAAATTGCTTACCAAGAAGTAGCTTTAGGAGGCGCAGCGTCAGGAAAGTCAGTGTGATGGCAGCCGCCATCTTGGCTGAGTCATGAGTCTAGTGTACGGTGTCCGGCCTGCCGTAGGGTGTGGACTGGATAAACCATTTCCTCAGCTATTGGTGTTTCTTGGGAGTAGCATTCCTCAGGTCGCGTTGGTTCATCTCGGCATATGTTGACTGGTTGGAGTGGCAGACAGGCTCCAAGAATGCGGCCTCGGTTTTGGAGACAATCTTTATCTATATGTCCATGGCACCCACATGTATAACAGCGCCATAGATTGGGCAAGTCACCGGCCCTGTTTGTAGTCCTTTGTTTTGGTGCAGCTTCTGCTGAGTAGTGGGACCATCCTTCCCGAGCGGCTGGTGCTAGCAGTACGGCAGCTGGAATCCCATAAACATATTCCAGAACCCAAGCCCTCTCTTCTCTGGAGGATCTAGGCCCCAATGCATCCAACAACGCTGTGGCTTGGGCCATTTTGGACAAAGTTGATTCCCGATTGTCACTAGATCCATGATGTGGCACATAGTGTAAATCCTCTGGGTCAATATCGGCAGGATCCTCATCGTCCTCTGCATCATTCTGGGCATCCCAACGGACTAATTTCTGGATTAAGTCTGACCGAGTCTCAGCGTTCCAGTAGATAATCTTTCGCCTCTGGCACAGATCCTGTAGCATCCATTTCCTGCTGCGGTCGAAACTCCTCTCTGGTCCTCGTCCCATGGCTGAGCTGGTGGGGTTGGACATGGCAGCGTCCGAAACCTGAATGCCTCCCCTATGGCCTGCTGGGTATGCTTATGTGCCTCCCTGGTTGTTGAGCCCTGGACGGTGTCCATGAACACCAGTCTGCTGCAGCTCTCCTGGGTAAACAAGGCTGAGTAGTATCCCACTGCTGCCACCAATTGTGGAGACACGGGGCTCAGTGGGTGCTCTCATCCACTAAAACCCGCCGCCTTTAGAAAGACAGCGTGGCTCAGGGCTCATCCCAACTGAACGCCGGCCTCCTTAACCGTGGGCGTAACACTACTCAGACAACACAGGGTGAGGGAACCACAATAATTAGACTTTATTGGATCCCCAAACAATTAACGGCACATAACACATAACCAGCAAAACACAAATGTAACAGGCAACAGAGTGTCACCCTCCTGCTGGCTCACCAGGGATTTAGAATGTCCATGCCTCAGAGGTTCCAGGGCTATTTACTCCAATCCAGCAGCACCCCGCTTTTGGCGGGCACCCCCCGAGAAAGGAATAATGCCAGATTTAGGAAGCTGTCTGAGGTCTGCAAAGTCTGTAACAGGTGACTGAACTGTCCCAACCTGAGTGTCCTCCTTAGGTAGTCCTGGTATGATGTTACAATCCTGGCAGCCGGAGTCGAAATCCCTAGGCTGTGGATATGGTCTCCAACCGGAACCGGACTCCCTAGATTGGAGCCATAAGATATCCTGATCCCCTAGTCAGCTCCTAAGAGCTTAGACTGGATCCATCAGCATCCATCAACAACCACCTGGTGGCTTAAAGAAATCCTTTTTATAGCCACAGCCTTCCACTTGGATACACTGCGTCCTCATCGATTGGTTGGACAAGATCGCCTCTCCCATTGGATGAATCTCAAGCTGCATGGACAATGTTCATCCAAATGATGTGGGTAGAAAGACTGAGGATATCTACATGGAGCCTGCAAGTCTCCGACTAGACAATGTCTACTAAGGTAATCACATTAGCAATACACAACTACAATACAATGATTAATGGAAGAGTCTGGAGAAACAATACGTCTGGCTTTCAGTGGCCAACACAATTACATGAGTCAACAAGAGTCTTGTAAAAACAATGAGGGACTTATCCCCCGTCTATAAACAATCTATCATCCTGTCTGGCTGAATTTTAAGAAACTTTAACCCATGAGAGTCCATGTTGTCACAGTGGTGACTGGGCATCTGGTACTGGGGCACTGCAACGGACATAAGGTCTCGAAAATCATCTGTGTCCACCAGGCTGAAAGGCAGCATTTCTGTAGCCAACAGCTTGCAGAGGGTGAAAGTCAACCTCTTAGCTTTGTCATGGCTAGGAGGAAATGGTCTTTTATTTGTCCAAATCCGAGGGACCGAGGGGTGGCTGCTGTGCTGAGACGGCATTGAGTAGAGTGTCCCTGGAAAACTGCTGGTCTGTGAGGAAAGTGCAGGCGGAGACATACTGATGCCTTCATCCAAAGATGGTGCTCTCGATGTCTGAGAGAGCTCAACACCAGCAGCTGTTTCCACTTCTAAAACAACTGAAGACCTGCCAATCACACTGCCTGTTGCGGTTAAAGAGGTGGTAGGTCTGCGTCGCAAAGCATGTGTGACTGCTGTGCCCACAGTCATAGAGGATGAAGAGCGCGTGGATGCACTTGAAGGGGCAGACATTGGATGGCCCACTCCGCTAGGCCGCATTGTAGCACAGTGAGCTTCCCACTGGGACTTATGCTTCATATCCATGTGACGGTTCATGGACGAAGTAGACAAACTATGAAGAAGAAAACGGCACTTCCTTCGTATATATTTTCAAAACATGTTGGGGTGCACTTCAGGTTCCAAAGCCATAAAACAAGAAGTAACAAGGCACTCCCAAAGTGTGATGAAAAAGTGTATTTATTGTGCTTGAAGAACGTTTTCGGTCCAAATTGGACCTTCCTCAGTAGCACAAATGTGAGGAGTGATGTGGCATGGACTGCGGGCGCGGAATCCACCGCTGCAAGCTATACAATGCAGAGGTGGTATCGCTTTCTTGTCAGCAGAAGAACCCTCACTGACTAACTTTCCCTGACAATGAAACTATGCCCCAAGGAATTGCTTGAGCTGATTTAGACAGACGCTGTGATAAACCCTTCCACAGCGCTGCCACAGACCTGCCTAGCAACAATGGCTATGAAGTGCTGTAATATAGCCCTAAAAAAGGCTGAAATTACAAGTAGTCACTAATCCCTAAACCGATGTGTAGATTGCACTGTATAAGTCTATAGCGCACACATCAGCAGCAGCAGCAGCGGGAGCGTTGACTGTCGCACACCCGCAACAGAGAGATAATGGCGGCGATGGGAAAAATGGCCGGGTCTTATAGGGCAAGGACATGTGACATGCACAGCCTATGACACATGCCCTTGCTTGTCTGGCAAAAACCCACTTTGCTGTGTGTGTGTCTGTGATTGGCTGACAGCCTGGCACACCCCACTGTACGCGCGGTTAGGAGAAAAAAAAAATGGTGATCGCCATTCTTTCAGCACTCAGCAGCACTGATCTAAACCCTGTCCCCCCCGCACATTATACGCTTAATTTAGCTACTATCATTATTAACAGTGACTGACAGTATTATAGTGAAAAGTCAGCTATAACTAGCTACTAGAGATGAGCCACCCCCGGGGAGTTCGAGTTCGGTTCGGTTCGTCGAATGGTGCCCCGTTCGACGAGCCGTTCGACGAACCTCTCGAACCCCATTGAAAACAATGGGAGGCAATCACAAACACATAAAAACACATTATAAATGTACACATACAGTTAATAAACATTGCCATAACACTTACCTGTCCCCGTGATGCGTCCTGCACTCTGTCTCCTGCCGCTTTTCCATCGGTAGGTCCTGCATCACTGCTGGTTACCGGGAGGACGCAGCGATTATCGTGACGTCATAATAGCCATGTGACCAGTCACGTGTCTATTATCTCATTGGCTACAGACTGGTCACATGGCTTTGACGTCATGTCCGGTCCTAGGTCCTGTCATTGCACTCTCCGGTACACGGTGCACGTTTGTGTATCGCCGTGTACCGGCGACATGCTCTGGCACATGGTCGACTCCCCATTCTGCTTCCCCGCTCCATTATTGACCGGCTGACACAGCCGGTAAATAACGGAGATCACCGTTGCCATAGCAACGCGCCTGTTAGCGGTGACGTCACCGCTAGCAGCGGCACTGGGAATCACGTGATCGGAGCACCATTGCTATGGCAACCCGTCTGTCAGCGGTGATGGTTCCGCTAACAGCCAGCAGCACTGATCACTCACGGAGTGAAAACCCTGCACGGGGAGCAGCGTCTTTCTCCCATGCAGTGCTGCTGATGGAGCAGAGCTGCATGTGTTGAAGGAGAAAGAAGACCGAAGACCATGGATCGTGGAGGGATAATAAACATGGAGTCTCTAAGTGTGTCTGTGTATTTATTTCTATTAAAGTATTTTTTCTCTGTGTGGTGTCTTTTTTTTAATCCTTTATTGGAGATTCTTAAAGGCCGAGTCAAACTTGCCTGACATTAAGAATCTCTGACTTAATACTAGCTAGTAAAACAAAGCTAGTATTAACTCATTATTACCCAGCGAGCCACCGGCATCTGGGCAGTTGGAAGAGTTGGATACAGCGCCAGATGATGGCGCTTCTATGAGAGCGCCATTTTCTGGGGCGGCTGCGGACTGCAATTCGCAGCAGAGGCGCCCAAAAGCTCGGGCTAACCTGTGTTGCGGATTCCAATCCTCAGCTGCCTAGTTGTACCCGGGTGGACACAAAAATGGGGCGAAGCCCACGTGTTTTTTTTTAATCATTTCATGAAATTCATGAAATAATTAAAAAAAGGGCTTCCCTATATTTTTAGTTCCCAGCCGGGTACAAATAGACAGCTGGGTGGGGGTTTGGGGCAGCCCGTACCTGCCTGCTGTACCTGGCTGGCATACAAAAATATGGTGAAGCTCACGTCTTTTTTTTTTTTTTAGTTTTTTGGGGAAAAAAAATAAAAAATGATTTCCCTGGATTTCGCATTCACAGTGAAGGTAACACCAAGCAGTGGGGGTTAGCAGCCAGTAGCTGTTTGGATTACCCTTATCTAGCAATACAAAAAATGCAGCGGGAGCCCATATATTTTTTTTTTATTTATTTAAATAGCTAAAAAAAAATGGGCTTCCTTGTATTTTGATTGCCTGACATGACAGTGCTGTAAAAATAAATCATTAAAAAAATGACGTAGCGCCCCGCTGTATTTTTCATTCTCAGCGCAGTTAAAGCAGACAGCTACGGGTTGCCACCCCCATCTGCCTGGCGTTACCTTGGCTGGCAATCAAAATACAGGGAAGCCCATTAATTTTTTTTATTTAAAAAAATAGCTAAAAAAAAATGACGTGGGGTCCCCCCATTTTTGATAGCCAGCTAGGGTAAAGCAGACGGCTGTACCCTGAAAACCACAGCTGGCAGCTTTACCGTGGTTGGGGATCCAATGTGGAGGTCACCTGAGGTTCTTTTTTATAATTATTTTATAAATAATAATAATTACAAAAAAAAGTAGGGTCCCCCCCAAATTGGATCACCAGCCAAGGTAAAGCGGACAGCTGTGGTCTGGTATTCTCAGGGTGGGAAGGTCCATAGTTATTGGCACTTCACAGCCTAAAAATAGCAGGCCGCAGGTGCCCCAGAAGTGGTGCATCCACTAGATGCGCCAATCCTGGCGCTTCACCCCAGCTCATCCCGTGCCCTGGTGTAGTGGCAAATGGGGTAATAAATGGGGTTGATATTAGCTGTAAGGTCACCTGACTTAAAGTCCAGCAGTTTGTGATGTCATGGCGTCTATCAGATACCCAACATCACAAACTGTCAGTACTAACAAAAAAATAGACAAAAAAAAATGTATTTGAAAAAACACTCCCCAAAACATTCCCTCTTTCACCAATTTATTGTAAGGAAAAAAAATAAGGGGGTCCCACGATGACTCTGGACCATCTAGAATATGGGGAGAGACGCTCAGGGAACGTATCCCCCATTTTCTAGGAGTGTAGACCCTCCATGTGAGGAGTGTGGGTTCAATGAATCTGCACCCACTCTCCCCGGGTCCACAGCAGCAGAGTCCATGTCGCAAGTGTTGCTACCAAAGCTGCAATGCCCTGCTCATGAGGTAAGGGCATGCCTAATCAGGAGAACTATTCTACATTTCCAAATATTGGTATTTGCTGATATTATTGCTATTCCACCGACTATATATTGGGGATAGGATCTTGGAGATGGAATACCCCTTTAAAGCCTGCTTTACATGTTACGATTCTGCATACGATATCGTATGCGATCGTAACTCCCCCCATCGTATGTGCGGCATGTTCAATTTTGTTGAATGTACCGCACAAACGATTAACCCCCGTCACACGTACTTACCCGTCCATACGACCTCGATGTGGGCGGCGAACGTCCACTTCCTGGAGTGGGAGGGACGTTCGGCTTCACGTCGACGTCACCCGGCAGCCGGCGGAGAGGAGGGGCGGAGAGGAGCGGGACGTAAACTTCCTGCCCACCTCCTTCCTTCCGCATTACCGGCCGGGAGCCGCAGGACGCAGGTAAGATGTGTTCATCGTTCCCAGGGTGTCACACACTGCGATGTGTGCTACCCCAGGTACGATGAACAACCTGACGTTCAATTCATGAGGAATGAACGACGTGCGTGCGATGAACGTATTAACGTTCAATCGCAATCGCACGTAGCTGTTACACACTACAATGTACCTTACAATGCCGGATGTGCGTCACTTACGACGTGACCCCGCTGACACATTGTAAGATATATTGTAGTGTGTAAAGCGGGCTTAAGTCCAGTTATCCTGCTGAATGAATACTACACAACAGAGCTCGCTATTTAGACATGTTTTCTTGTGGCGTTAACGGACTCTCATGTTTGGTAGTCGTTCAGCAGGGCAACTATAAAATCAAATACCTCCATTTGGAAATATAGTATAGCTCTCCTGATCAACTATGTTCCTTACCTCATGAGCAGGGCATTGCAGTTGCTTACAGATGCATGGTTACCACCACTCACTGTGTCTGAACACAGGAAGCTGAGCTGACAGCCGCTCTGTGCATGCAGCAGCGTCTATTGTGAAGAAGGGGGCTACGGGGGATCAACTCTGCACAGGTACGGGGGTCACCGGGGAACACCGGTGGGGCTATAGGGGGTGACCTGGCAGGGCCTGGCGAGGAGTTTTCTGTCGCATGTGTCATGGTACATGCGACAGAAATCAGAGGAGTAGGGTGAATGTGGCCGGCGCGCTGCTGTGCGCGTGGCCATCTTGGATTTCCGGGAGGGGGTCGGGAGGGGCACTTTGGCGACAGCGGGGGACCGGGGAGGAGATTTATCTCCCATCTGACATGTTTGTTCATGCCAGATGGGAGATAAATAATTTTTTACCGGCGCTGTCATTTACTGTAACGTGATCATCGGTAGACGTATACATGTGATTACGTGAGCGGGGCCTGGAAAAAATGGCCTGAATCATGATTTCCAGGGTCTCAGCTACCCCTGAAACCCCGGAGATTTTCTGACGCTGGGGGGCGTTATTCACTTATTTCTGCCTGCTGTGTATAAACGGCAGATCAGAATAAGGCAACATTCACACAAACGATCCGTTTTTGCGGTCTGCAAAAAACGGTCCTTTTTTTCACGGGTGCATCCGTGTGGCATCCGTTTCCGTTCCGTATACGGTCCGTATGTCATCTGTTTGTCATCCATGTGCCTTCCGTTTTTTTTTGCGTACTGCAAAAAAAATGAAGGAGGGAAAATACATACATTTATCCAGGATCCATCCACCCCAAACCAAACAACCAAACCCCTCCCTTTCCAGAGCGACGTGGCCCCCGGTCCGGAGGCGCTTGAGCCACCGACAACCCGAGCCCGGATCCGAGCGGCTCGGCGGAGAGCAGCCGAGCCCCCAGGGCGGTACAGATCCATAGCTTCAACCTACATGAGGCGGTCACATGTTCACTCCAGTGCCATTTTCTCCTGCTTTTCACAGCGTAGAGCGCTCTGGTGATTTTCCTGTGCTTGTACACTTCATAACAGTCTTTTCTGTCATTATGATGGCAGAAAGACACATAATGTCCCACTCTCCTGCATTTTGTAATTTTGCACCCTTTGGTGCCTTTCACGTGGCACTAAGGGGTGCTTAACCTTGTATTTACCAAAAAAAATAAATAAATTTAAAAAAAAATGACGTAGGGTTCCCCCTATTTTTCTAGCCAGCTAGGGTAAAGCAGACAGCTGCAGCTTGCAGGCCACAGCTGGCAGCTTCACCTTGGCTGGTAATCCAAAACTGAGGGCACCTCACGCTGTTATTTTAAATTAAATAAATAATTTTTAAAAAAAAACACACGTGGGGTTCCCCCCAAAATTGGATCACCAGCCAAGGTAAAGCGGACAGCTGGGGTCTGATATTCTCAGACTAGGGAGGTCCATGGTTATTGGACTCTCCCCAGCCTAAAAATAGCAGGCCGCAGCCATCCCAGAAGTGGCACATCCATTAGACGTGCCAATCCTGGTATTTCGCCCCAGCTCATACCGTGCCCTGGTGTGGTGGCAAACGGGTTAATATATGGGGTTAATACCAGATGTGTAATGTCACCTGGCATCAAGCCCTGAGGTCATGAGGTCAGGCGTCTATCAGATACCGACATCACCAACCCAGTCAGTAATAAAAAAAAAATAGACGACAAACGCATTTTTATTTGAAAAAACACTGCCCAAAACATTCCCTCTTTCATCAATTTATTAGAAAGTAAAACAAATCCAGGTCTGCTGTAATCCAAGGGGTTCCCATGACGATCCATACCATAGTCACTGTCCCAGTCAATGAAGAACAGAATGTTCCCCATTGGCTGGGAGAGTAATGCAGTGACCTGAGCTAACATCAATAGGTCAGCCCAGGTCACTGCAGGGCATGACAAGTGCTGCTGTCAGGAGCGAGGTACATTACCTGCGGTGACAATCTCCTGCACTGCTGACAGCAGAGCTGCCACTGACTTCAATGACTGCTGCCTTCACAGCCAAGTATCGCGGAAGCCTGTGACGTCACCGCTAGTCACAGTCTCGGGTCGACAGCGAGAGGAAATGTGAAGCGGCGGCCATGGAAGACAGTGACAGCGCTGAGGTCGAGAGGGTTGGACTTCATCACCGCAGGTAAGCCGAGCGGGCCCATGTGTGCGGAGTGCGAGGTGGGTGGAGCCTAGCTGGGTAATGTGTGCAGAGAGCCAGGTGGGTGGAGCCAAGCGGGGTAATGTGTGTGGAGTGCGAGGTGGGTGGAGCTAAGCGGGGTAATGTGTGTGGAGTGCGAGGTGGGTGGAGCTAAGCGGGGTAATGTGTGCGGAGAGCCAGGTGGGTGGAGCTAAGCGGGGTAATGTGTGTGGAGTGCGAGGTGGGTGGAGCTAAGCTGGGTAATGTGTGCGGAGTGCGAAGTGGGTGGAGCCTAGCGGGGCCATGTGACGCTGAGGACGTCAGCGCCGGGGACTGCATGGCTGGGGACAGGTGAGTGTGTGTGTGTGTGTGTGTGTGTGTGTACATGCCGAGTGCAGGAGGGGGCGGAGCCCAGCGGGGAAGTGTCTGCTCCCTGCACACGTAACTAGGGTAAATATCGGGTTACCAAGCAAAGCGCTTTGCTTGGATACCCGATATTTATCTTGGTTACCAGCTTACCGCAGGCTGCCAGCGATGGCTCCCTGCACACTATAGCTGTAAAAAGCCCTGCTTTTGGTGATCGAACCGTTCTCGAACGTAACTCGAACTATCGAGCTTTTAGCAAAAGCTCGAGTTCGAGTTCGATCTAGAACAGCCCCCAAAATCACTCGAACATGAAATTGGCGAACCTCGAACATCGCTCAACTCTACTAGCTACGCTTTTGGTGATCGAACCGTTATCGAACGGTAACTCGAACTGCCAAACTTGAAGCAAAAAGTTCGAGTTCGTCGAACGACTCGAACACCGCTAAAAATCACTCGAATTTGAAATTGGCGAACCGTTCGAGTCGAACATCGCTCATCTCTAGTAGGAAGTTGCAGCTCTATTTGTATACATTTTTGTAACAAATCTGCCTTGTGTAAATATACACTTATACACGTCATGACTGAGTAAGTGACACATATGAAAGATACATTGCTATTACAATACTTTGCTTTACAATAGGTCATGTCCATTACATGCTCAGGTCACTAAAACTGACATCAAGAGTCTCTAATAAACAGTAATGTGACTAAACAAAGAAGAGACAGGAAAAACAAGATAAGCGCCTGAAACTTCATTGTCCAGCAAAACCCAGACACTCCTAATAGCAGATAATAAAATAACATTTCCTTGTAGTATCACAATGGTTTATGGGCAGAATATTGGTAATCACATTGGAAATGAGTAAGAATAGGGCTATGTGCTCACGCTGCGTTTTTTCCCACGTTTTTGCGCGTTTTTCGAGTGCGTTTTTGCTCTAAAAACTGCCTGAATCTCCTTCCCCAGCAAAGTCTATGAGATTTCATTTTTGCTGTCCGCACAGTGCAGTTTTTTTTAGCTGCGTTTTTGTGGTGACCACAAAGATGAAACATGTCAATTCTTTTTGCGTTTTTCCCTGCGTTTTTCACCCACTGAATTGAATGGAGAAAAACGCAGGAAAAAATGCAGCAAACCCCAGCAAAAAAAGCATAAAAACGCACAAAAATGCATGCGCTTTTTTATGCGTTTTTGCCGCTGGTGCGTTTTTGTGCATTTTTTTGGGGCCCGAAACGCTGCATCTTTGTGGTCAGAAAATAATGCAGCGTGCTCACATAGCCTAGGAGTCTAGCTCAGATCATTAAGATAAGAATGTATTGCTGGATTTTACAAGATACTTTCTATTTTAGGCATTTTCTATTTTAGGCATTTTATATATTTCAAAGTATTTGACATCATTATCTGACATTATTCATTATATATGATATTTCGCTAAGTATTATGCATGTACCTCACTCATACATGGGTAACAGAAGTAGTAAAGCCTACAACACAGAGAAGCTGGACCCATGCCCTACTGGCTCCTGTACAGATTAGAAGAACCCTAGATGCACAAGTAAGAAACACCACTTCGGACCTGGCATCCTAAAAGGCCATTGAAGAATCTCGTACCTCCTGAGGAACCAGAGGGGAGGCTGCTGCACACAGCTAAGGAAGAGTATACAGGGACCCAAGGTGACAAAACCTAAACCATGTGCACAAAAAAGAATAAAAACTAAATAAAAATAACCTCACATCAACCTGAGGAGAGAGGAAAGGTATTGGGAAGTCAAACGAACAAACACACAACCAAAAAGCATGACCAGCTGAGGGAGTATTCTCCGGTCGTGATGTCTGTGTTACCAAACCCCTTATACTATAAATAAACATACGGACTGCATGCGACTTGGTTCAAAATGGCCACAGCAGCCTTTTATTGCCTATTGTTCACAAACTAAGCACCTTAGGGACGCCGTCCAACGGGCGACCCAAAACAACACACAGATAACAATAGACAATGCCAATTACATGACCCTCCCGGGGGCAGGCCCAGTCCATAACTACTACTCCCCTTGCCCCTGGCCGCAACACACCGACCCAGAGACGAGGTGCCAATCACCCACGGATTGACACCCCCACACTTTGGCAGAACCCCGTGCCTGCCACATCCCGGAACCGAGAGCCACCATACCGAGACAATGACTCCCGGTCCAGTTACCAGTCACTTCCAACCTCTGGACCAGACCTACCCCCCCCGCCACAGGACAGACCACGTGACACCTTATGTGGCCTGGACCCGCCACACACCAAAAGCTCGCTCAACACCATCCTGCAGGCCCAATGCCCATAAATCCACTCCAATGTCGTTGAGGTGCACTCCGTCACCCCTCCGAAACCGCCAATCTGCCGGCTCCAACTCCCTGTGCCTCACCACAATCCCACCGTTCCTGATCACAAACCTGGCAACCACCCGATTCACCTGGGCCCTGGCCTTATTGACCTTTTCCACCGACCGAGCCCCCCTCCATGACAACCTGGTCACTATGTCTGACCACACGACAATCAAACCCGGGTACTGCTTCCACAACCGCAGTAAGTCAATCTTTATATCCCGGATCAGATCCCGTGACGCCCGGACTCCCAGATCATTACCTCCCACGTGTAATACCAGCACATCCGGAGGCCGGTCAACCTTACAATAACGACCAAATTCTGGGACCACCCTGCCCCACTCCATGCCCCGAACACCGATCCACCGAACAGTCGCCTGCCCACGATACAGCCCTAGCTGCCGACCATTCGGGCGAACCGCCGCCCGCCGAGCACCCCAGAACACGAAGGAATGCCCCAGAATCCAGATTAGGCACATCCCTACAACAAAGAAAGACAACGAAAACAGAAATTAAAAACCAATAACATCACCACCATCAACGCCTCTCAGAAAAAAATCATTCTACCTCCGTCCTCTAACACTTGTACATTACCCCCTCTTTTTTTTTTTTTTTTTTTACATATATAAACCACTTCCAAACCGCCAAACCACCTGTACCTAGACCAAAGTTACCATAATGCTACAACAGCTGCGGCCTCACGTACCGCCGAAAACAAGAAGATTCCCATCTACCAATACGCTTTACCACCTCATCTCCAAGCCCCCAACGAGCGGCCTCCGTAGCTGCCCCTATCCGAAAGGAATGCGACCCAAAATCCTCCGGGCGCTCCCCCACATTCTGCAAACTTCGCCGCAGAACCGCTACAAACTGAAACCTTGATAAAAAGGACCCATCCACGTGCCGCAAAAATGGGCCCGGTAAACCCCCCCTCACGGCCATGAATTGCTCCACCAAACGTACTGGGCACAACTCCTCCCCCGGGTCCGCGTATAACACCACCAACCTACCCCGACCCAGCTGATCCGTTTTCGACCGACTAATCCGGCACTCCACCTGATCACCGCCCACTCGCACATCCTCAAGCAGCAACCCGCCGCCTGTCACCCTGGACGGACTTACCAACTCACCGATCCGGAAAGCCCCATAAAAAGCAAGACCGAAAGCTGTTGTAAACAAAACAGTCTCGTAAACTGACTCACAAATGCCGCTCAGGCCCCCCACCAACCGCCTCAACAAACCAAACGATACGGGACGCCTCTTGTCCCTCTCCCGCACACCGCGGCGGAACCCCCGCAAGGCCCGTCGAACCCGAAAATCCTGCGAAACATCTTGTTCCCCTCTCATTTTTAACCAAAACGCCACCGCCGCCACCCGATGCGCCACGGCCGACGCCGATCGCCCGGCCGAGAAATCCACACTCACTAACGCCAGTAATGCCACCAAGTAATCCACGCTTACCCCATCAAACATCCGACCCAGCAACTCCTCCCATTCAGCCCACACCTTAGCATATCGGCACCAAGTCACCTCAGTCACCGAATTCCGAATCAATTCTGAGATCACCGCCTCACCAGATTCCATAAATCCACGGGACACTCCACTCCGACTTCGTCCGCCCAAGGCAGTAGAGCCCGAAACCTGCTGAACTGAAAACGAGACAAAGCGTCAGCCACCCCATTGTCAACTCCCGGAACGTGCTTTGCCACCACCTGTACATTCAGCTGCAGACATCTCAACACTAAATGCCGCAAAAACACCACCACTGGCTCCGACTTAGCCGACAAGTTGTTAATAGCAAACACCACCGCCTGGTTATCACAATGGAAGCAAACCTTCCTCCCGGCAAAACGCGACCCCCACAGCTCCACTGCTACCACGATAGGAAATAGCTCCAACAGAGCCAAATTCCTGACCAAACCGCTCTCCCGCCACGCCTGTGGCCACTGACCCACACACCAGTGACCTCGAAACACGGCCCCAAACCCTGCCGACCCAGCCGCATCGGTGAACAGCTGTAACGCCCCGTTAGACGCCACCTTCTCCATCACCAGGGCCCGGCCATTGAAACACTGCAAAAATTGATCCCATACCAAAAGATCGTCCTTGATCGCCTTCGTGATTCGCACGAAATGTGTCGGCGACCACACACCTGCCGTCGCCGCTGCCAAACGTCTCGCAAAAACTCTCCCCATCGGCATAATCCTGCAAGCGAAATTCAATTTCCCAAGCAAGGACTGCACCACCTTAAGCCGCACCTTCTTTGCCGCCTTCACCCCTGCCACCGCGGCCCTCAAATCACGAACCTTCTCCTCCGGCAACCTACATTCCATGGCAATAGAATCAATCTCAATCCCCAAAAAACGCATCACAGGCGCCGGGCCTTCCGTCTTATCGGGGGCCAAGGGAATTCCGAAGCTGTCTGCGACTTTCTGCAACGCAAATAACAACCCCGCACAAACCATTGAACCCGCCGGCCCAACACAAAGAAAATCGTCCAAATAGTGAATAATGGACATAAGCCCAGACACATCCCGAACCACCCACTCTACAAACGAACTAAACGCCTCAAAATACGAACACGAAATTGAACAACCCATTGGCAAACAGCGATCAACATAATAACTGCCATCCCACCAGCAACCTAACAAATGCTGACTATCTGGATGAACCGGTAACAACCGAAACGCCGCTTCCACATCAGCCTTTGCCATCAACGCACCCCGACCCGCAGCCCTGACCAGGTCCAACGCCTTGTCGAACGACACATAATATACCGCCGCTAACTCCGGTGCAATGCCATCATTCACCGATAACCCCTCTGGGTAAGACAAATGATGGATAAGCCGAAATTTGTTCAGCTCTTTCTTCGGCACAACCCCCAACAGCGAAACCACCAACTTCGAACACGGCGGGGCGTCATAAGGACCGCCCATTCTGACCAAAACCACCTCCTTTCTCAGCTTCTCATCCACCACATCCGCATGATCCCGAGCAGAACGTAAATTACGGTACGGCGGGGGCGATGGACTAACAGCCGACGGGATACGGAAACCGTCAGAAAAACCAAACCATAACAACGCCGCTGCCTCGCCGTCCGGATACCTATTTAAAAAGGGGGCCATCGCTTCTACCTTCACCGGCGTCATCCCTTTTTCCAACCCCGTCACCCGCTTTTCCTTTCCCCTTTTTAAAGCACTTGGACAGGCTATGTCCTCCCCCACAACTTGAGCATTCATGCTTAAACCGGCATGCCGCTGCAAACCTGCACTGCCCCTCATTATATTGCCAACAGAAACCTTTTTTCTGACTTGCCGGGGACCCGGCCCCCGGTCCCCCGGCACCCCCCCGAAAGGGCTGAGTCGGTGCCGACATCAGTCGCTTCCATAAGGAAATATCCTTATGGTCCCATCGCATATCCGGCCGCAACGCCTTCCGCTGCCGGAATTGCTCGTCGTAACGCAGCCACGCCAGCCCGCCATAAACCCGATAAGCCTCCCCTATCGCATCCATGTAACCAAACAAGGCCGAACAATGCTCCGACTCCTTTTCCCCGACCACGCTCGCCAAAATCGCAAACGCTTGCAACCAGTTTGCAAAAGTCCGAGGAATAAGCCTATAACGGCGCTTTTCCTCCTCGTCCTTCTCCTTTTTGGAGTCGCTCGGCTTAACCCTATCCAAATTAAATTTCTCCAGGGGAAGCAGAGAAAAAATCTCCACATATTCCCCTTTCCAAATTTTTTCCCGCACCTCCTTCTTTAAATGAGCCCCCAGCGGGCCCTCAAAACAAACATAAACTTTGCTTTTAGCCCTATCATCTAGGCGCACCACCTCATCCTCCTTCTCCTTTTCTTTTTCCTTTGCCCCCTCCGCCGCACTCCCCCCTGCGCCCCCCCCTTCCGCCGCGCCCGATCCGTCCCCCCCTCCCACCGCCGCCGCCCCCCGACCTGTCGTCCCCACCCACGCCGCCGCCGGCGCCTGCGCCGCCCCCCCCCCAGCCCCGGCAACCGCCGCCAACCCCTGCAACAGCCCCAACAACTGGCTCCACACTGCTACTCCGCCAGGCGCTGCCGTGTCCACAGCCGCCCTCCCGCCCCCGACACTCCCCGCCAGCGCAGCCCCTGCCGCCCCCGCTGCCGTCTCACCCAACCGCGGCTCAGCGTCCCCCGATACCGCAGCCTCGCTGTCCTCCGTCTGCCGACCATCCGACTCTTCCGACAGCACGACCTCCTCATCCTCGCCGCTGACATCTTCTTCCATCCGACATCCGGGGGGCGCCGCCGCGGCACCCCCCCCACCACGGCCGCCAAACCGGGCCGCCACGTGGGCAGTGCTGTCCCCGCTCCGTCTCTTGCCCTGGGGCGACAGCCCAGGAGACCGTCCTGTCCCCCGCGCCGGCACCCCAGGCCTCGACCTCTTGCGCCCGCGCCCACTGCCAGGGGACTCTGGACGCGGACTGATGGACGCCCGGCTCTGGATCCCAGCCGTCGCCGCCTCTGGCCCTCCTGGGCCGCCGCAGGCCTCCTGCCGCTGGGTCCTCTCGCTCCCACGGGACACCGCCACATCCGGGGGCTGCACAGCGGTCCTGAGTGACCGGGCGGTCGCCGCATGGCTCACGCCGTCACCCCTGCTCACTGCCGCGCCAGGGTCAGGCACCACAGACCTCCCCCTGGCGCTGGACCTACCGCCGCCTGCAGCCCCTCGGTCCCCCCGCCGACTGCAGGGGGAACTGCTGGCCTCCATCCCTCGCCGAGCGCACTGCCGACCTGGAGCCGCTGCTGTCACTGGAAATCCAGCCCGGAGGCCGGGACCGGAAGTAGGCCCCACGCTGGCCACTCCCACCTCCCGACCACCGCGGCTGGAACGCAGATTCCTCCCGCTGCTGCTGGGAGCAGCAGCCGGACTGCGCTGCTGCTCGGCCCGCTGCGGAGGGTCCCTGGAGGGGCTCTGGCATCTCCTCCTCGCCCCCCCCCGCACCCGGGGAATACCTGCGGGGGGGCCGCGACTGGCGCACACCACGGCTGGGGGAGCGAGGGGCAAGCGCCGACGGATTAACCCCGGCAGCCCTGATGTGGGTCTGCACTGCCAGGGGCCCGTGCGCTGCAATGGCTGCTGCAATCAGGCGCTGAAGTTCCTGGAGATCAGCCATGGTGACTCGTGCTGCTGATCTCTTGGCGTCCGGAAGAAGAAGAGGAGGTAACCCCCTCCTCTCCCAGACTAACCCTTTCCCTACTCCTCCTCTTCCTCCCAAGCTAAAACCACCCCTTAATGCCATATTAGGCCTGCCAAGCAAACTGTCCCTATTAACCCCATCACTCCCTAACTCCCCCTTGGTCATGTCGCCCCTCCTCCCCAAGGGGGGATCCATGGCTGTCTAATGGTGTCTGCTTAGCGGGGAAAATTCCTGTCGTGAAGGGCTGGAACTCCTTAGCAATAATCCACTGTGAAGATGTAATTTACCCTCTCACTGTATATGCTGTGATACTATGTCATGATATGTATATTTCCCTGGTTGTATTAGTTGTAATTCATGTATTTCCTTGGGGGAGCTACTGGTCTCAATGTGTCTCTCTCATACAATTGTAGTCTTGGCATCTAATGTGATTATGTAAATAGCCTGTCCTCTTCTTTCCAGAGTTGTGTATCTAATCTGTAATTGCATTGGCCAGTGAAGGAATAGTCATTGTTCTTTACAGCAGGGGATCCCTTCATCTACTGTGGCTGGCAGACATATTGGAGCCCTGTGATGGACCAAACCATTGATGATAGGATGTGTGACCCCTAACCCCTGAACAAACATGGTGGGCTGGTCAAGCAGCACAGACAATGCATTTCCCTTTTTGAAACTTCAGAGTGAGCTGAAACTTGAAGAGAGCAGGAGCCCCAGCCTGGGTGGCTGTGGACACGGACGGAGCTAGGCCTGTGTGGCGGCCCGTGGGATTGTGTGGAACTCTTTGGACTACTGTAAGGACGATTGCTTTGTTATCCGGTCCGAGGATTGTCGGGAAGGGCCCCCGAATCTGTTTTACGTGGACTTATCGTGTGCTGTTCCAGTGTTCTTGTGAATAAACCTGTTGGATCGTCCCTCGGCCTCGTCCATCCTTTGCTCTCTTGTACACCCCCGTCACATCCACCTAGTAGTATAGCCAACAAGGAAGTGTATTGAAAGGAGAATACTTACTGACAAGCAAAAGGGTAACAATGCTTTGAACTTTTGACTTTCAGGCTCCATATCTCACCATCCATTACAGCTTTGAGTGTGAGACTTCCTTCTTTTCATAGACCATCATCTTGTTTATCTCACACATATATTTAACTTGCATCTATTTAGCATAGGATTAGTTATGCAGATTCTTTCCATGTCACTGCATTGTTACTGTTTTGCTCCTGGTGTTTGAAAAATATTTTTTTTCCTCTATACTACAAATTACAATCTGTTCTCACATTCCCTAATAGGTCAGATTGTTGTTAAGATTATTCCTAAGTGAAAGGTCACTGGTTCGCATCGAGGAGCAGCCATTAAGAAGATTTCCCAAGAAAGGAGAAACAGCATCATCCAACTCATCGATAGCGATCTCTCGGCTAAGGAAATTCACAAACTGCACAATATGAGTGCCAGGACAGTATGAAGAATATGAAATGAAGTCTGTCCATTAATTCAAAAGCCAAGAGGTGGACGTCCAGGCAAAATATCAGAGTCAAATAGCTGATTTATCACAGGAAACAGACCAAACACGTACCAGAGACACGGACATGTGAAGGAGGCCTCAGAAACTTAAAGTAGCACTTCTCATTTTTCTTTTTTTAACTCATTCTTTCATTTTGCTACCAGTCCCCCAATGTATAGAAATCATGGAAATGGAATGGAATCAGGAAATTCATGAATACTTTCTCTTTAAGGCTGCTTTACATGTTACTATTTCACATGCGATCTCGTATGTGATGTGACACGCCCCCATCGTATGTGCGGCACGTTCAATTTGTTGCCCGTGTCGCACAAACGATTAAACCCCGTCACAAGTACTTACCCTTCCATACGACCTCGCTGTGGGCGGCGAACATCCTCTTCCTGAAGGGGGAGGGATGTTCGGCGTCACAGCGACATCACACAGCAGCCGGCCAATAGAAGCGGAGGGGCGGAGATGAGCGGGATGTAAACATCCCGCCCACCTCCTTCCTTCCGCATTGCCGGCAGGACGCAGATAAGATCTGTTCATCGTTCCCGTGGTGTCACACGGAGCCATGTGTGCTGCCTTGGGAACATTGAACAACCGGACGTTCAATTTTTAGATAATGAACGACGTGTATGCGATCAACGGTTTTTCGTATAATCGCAATCACATGTAGGTGTCACACGCTACAACAACACTAACGATGCAGGATGTGCGTCACTTATGATGTGACCCCGCCGACACATCGTTAGATATATTGTAGCGTGTAAAGTCCGCTTTAGTGATTTATGTGATCTGACCCCTCCACCTGGACTTATGTGCTCTTAATGGGTCACCATCTCAGTAACTACATCTGCCTGTATAATGAATCTGTATATGCTGAACCTAATATTTTTTCCACAGGGGACAGAAACTACTATCACATCATACAGCTCCTGTCACATAGTTATAAAGCAGAGGATGACAGTTCTGCCTTCTTGACTGTATATGTCGCGGGCGGAGGGGACGCGCTCACCACGCTCGGGTGCGGGGCTTCTGCTGCTGCTTGGTGGCTTGAGTGGTGGGCCGGACTCGGGGACTCGAGCAGCACTCGGATTTGACTGTTGTCGGCGGCTCTGGAGAGATTCACTAACTCCTAACTCTTGCAGACGGCCACCACCGTCTGCCAACCTTGCTGTCCGTGCCTGGGCTCCAACCCAGACACTTGCAGTTTCTGACCTCTCACTTTCACTTCCAAACACTAACTAACTGCTTTTCCCACCTCCAGGCCTGTGAACTCCTCGGTGGGTGGGGCCAACCGCCTGGCTCCGCCCCACCTGGTGTGGACATCAGACCCGGGAGGGAGGCAACAAGGGTTTTTGTTTGACTGGTGTAACTGTCTAGGGTAAGGGGTGTGTATGGTGTTATGTCTGTGACTACCTTGCTAGTCCAGGGCATCACATTCCCCCTTGGTGAAATGCAGACCGTCCGCGGGCTGCCCGTCCATCACCGGTTTTATTTTTCTGTAAAAGATAAATTAACATATCAAACATTCAACATAAGCATATTTTTCAGTTCTTCCCTTACGGGAGGAACTTTAAAGTTTCAAACATATAAAAACATTTTTATTACTAACGACGGGTTCATGGTCTTCCGCTCCCCCACCCAAGCAAGCTAAACCTTGATGCTGCCCCTAAGAAACGGACAGCACCCCTCTTCCCCAGTCCTGGTCCAGGTTACCCGAGCAGGAACGGGTACAGTGTCTCGGACCCGGCTGTCACTTCAGGGGACCCCACGTCCAGGGGGACCCCTGACCCCCGGAGGATGGCCACCGGTCCAGGTGGTGGCCGGGCTCCAGCCTACTCTGCTGCGGGCCCTTCTTCCAATCTACCTCTCCGGCGGCAGCACGGAAAACGGCCCACAAACTATTTACAAACCCAAAAGTTCGTGGTTGGCCTGCAAGTTCTCAGCCATGTTCATCAGCAGTTCCTCATGTGGGCTGTTTTGGGTAAACACACTGATGGTCCCAACGGGGACAACTTGTCTTGCAACGGACGGCAATCAGGTGAGACTTCAGATTGATTAGTATTCATTCAACGGAAAACAAGGTGCTGAGGGTCCCAACGGGGACAACTTGGTTGCAACGGTGGACCGCTGCCATTATTTGAGGTCGCCCTCCTCGTAGGCCTCCTCCAACTCAACATCCGGACGGCACGGTGGGGGAGGGGACTGGGACCGCTTCTGGGCACTGCGGCCTACCCTCTGCTTGACATCCAGGGCAAACCAGCCCCTCTCCCCGCAATGTCAGGTGTAAGTCACTAAGTCGCCCGGTTGTAGATCGCGACCAGGATGCCCGGTTGGCAGGTGAGAGTTCACATCTCGGCGGGCCACGAATATCTCGGCCTCCAGGCCCGGTTAATACACGAAGCCGTATCCCCGCTGAGGATCAAACCGCCTCACCTGGCATTCATACACCAGGCTCCGCACCCGAAAGGTGGCGTTGCGGAGATTGTCCTTCTCCTTCATGACGCGTGCCAGCACTTTGGCCTTCTGCTGCTCCCTAGCGGCAATTTCATGGCCCAGCTGGCTCAGCTCCCTGTCCCAGTAAGGGGCGTTTGCATGCCGCTGCGCACGGGTCGGGCCCCGCTGGACTTCGCCCACACCGGCCACGACCGGTAATCTCTTGTGGGGGTTCTGCGGTGACGCGGCCTAGGCTGCTGCTTTGCAGCGACGACCCGGCGCAGCCTCAGCCGAGGCGTGGGGTGCAGGGACAGCAGACCTCACCTGCTGGGCCTTCTGGTTCACGGCTTCCACCTCTCCAGTAGCCGGACTGCCGGGGCCGGGACAGTCTCGGGTGCGGCCGCTTCTGGGGCCGACGGCTTCTTTTCGCGGACGGGCACTTCCCGCGGGATTTTCCATGGCAGCGGGAGGGACACGGGCCGTTCACGGACAACGCCTACAGGCTGGTCCTCCAGGGCGGACGGACTGGATTACGCTGCCGGTGTCGTGGAGAGCGAGCCTAGTGGCGAGGCGGCAACAGCCGGTGCAGGTGGTGGGGGAGCCAGCCTGGTGAGTGGGCGCAGACCGGGCCCCTCAGCCGCAGCGACCGGTCCTTCAGGGACACAGGAACGTGGGTCGCTTACCCGCTCCACCAACACTGCCTCCACCTCGCGTCTCCGCACGGCCGCCGCCACCTCCTCCATTTCGGCCACCCACCGCTCCATCAAGAATCGGACCTGGGCCTGCAGGCGGCAGCACATTTGCGCGGTCCGGGCATCCACCCACGCCGCTGTTCCTGGCGTGGGCTCCGGGATCTCTGCGTGGCCGTACGGGGCGGACATGTCAGCGCTTGTGCTTCCAGGAACCGGATGTGTCACAGAGTCCTGGTGTCCCTGCTCTTTATACCCTCGGTTACATGAGGCAGAGGCAAACTTCAATTTTTTGGCCGGACGCCGCCAGCGGGGACTACAAGGCGCACTTCTACCGGTAGGCAGACTGGTTCTATCCTGTTCGTGACGCCAAGTTGTCGCGGGCGGAGGGGACGCGCTCACCACGCTCGGGTCCGGGGCTTCTGCTGCTGCTCGGTGGCTTGAGCGGTGGGCCGGACCCGGGGACTCGAGCAGCGCTCCTCGTCCACGAGTGAAAAGGGGGTGGTTTTTTTTGGGAGATAGTTCGTGACGCCACCCACGAGTCTTGGTGATTATTTTCACCACCGCTGCTGATGACAGGGATCCCGGGAGCGATGGTAGGGAGCAGCTAGGATGTTGTCCCCTCTGTGGGTAGGGTTGGTGATCCCGGGGCCCGGTGGTGATACGGGGAGGCTGGATGGCTGGGATGCAGGGTTGCAGGGGCAGCGCGGCACGGTGCCGGATGGCACTGGTGTACTCACTCAGGCAGTCAATGACAGAGTCTCTGGTAAACCAAACGGCTGGATGGACGGGTCCCGCAGCCGGCTGCAGTGTTGTGCTCTCCCCGGACGGCTGATGGTGGCTGTCTTTCCCTGCACCTGTTAGAATGTTCTGACTCCTGTGGTTGCCCACTGGTAGTCCGCTCCCCGGCGTATAGGTGCCGTAGGAGCCCATTTTGCCCGCAGGCGCTGGCCCTTGGATCTCTAGCCTATGGCGGTGGCTGTATATCCTCACGGTGTGGACTGTTGCCTTCTGTCGGGTCTTGGTTGTTGGGAAACCCCTGGGGTTCCTGTCACACTCGGATTTGACTGTTGTCGGCGGTTCCAAGCCAGAGCAAGGTCCGATGGCCCTGCCTGTGTGCTTAGCTTCACTCCGCTCCCTGGTTTGGTACCGGCGGGCCAACGCCCGACCCCGGTCCTACGGCTCTGCAGAGATTCACTAACTCCTGCAGACGGCAACCACCGTCTGCCAACCTTCCTGTCAGTGCCTGGGCTCCAACCCAGACACTTGCAGTTTCTGACCTCTCACTTTCACCTCCAAACACTAACTAACTTCTTTTCCCACCTCCAGGCCTGTGAACTCCTCGGTGGGTGGGGCCAACCGCCTGGCTCCGCCCCACCTGGTGTCGACATCAGACCCTGGAGGGAGGCAATAAGGGTTTTTGTTTGACTGGTGTAACTGTCTAGGGTAGGGGGTGTGTTTGTTGTTATTTCTGTGACTACCTGGCTAGTCCAGGGCGTCACATTTACTTATAATATGGTAGCTTATTTAGAAGACTTTAATACATAATCACAGTATCCTTTTAGCAGGAAAATCTGGCTCTGGCTGCCCATGTGATGCTGTCCTGAAGTGTTATGGAATTGATAGAAGTGTACATAGGAATATAATGCAGGATGATAGATAGGAATAAGATGGGATAAAATATTGATCACATTATTGTATGATGCCGTCAGGGTTTTATCACTTTATGTAAATAGCCATGTGCTAGTCATTGGCAGAGGGAACAGGAGGAAGATCAGTCATTTCTAAAGCAAAGTGACAAAAAGCATCATTATTACAGTAAATTGTATGTCTCCTGATCCTCGCCAGCTCATTATTATTTCATCAGACAATGGTAATTTTCACTTATTGATCTTTACAAGTCAAAGGTCCCTAAGATAACACAGACGTCTTAGGTAAAATCCAGAATAACCCGATGAGTAAGTTACTAGGAAGGTTTTATGAGGTCGCTGGAAAATCCTTATTGCATTATAATTAGCCACGTTCCCTGAGGCATCACATACAACTTCATTAAGATCATGGTCACATCAGACCAAGACTCTGGAGCAGGAACAGAAACCTGAAAAGCAGAAACCTACAAGATAATGATTCTAGTGCCGCGCCCGGAGGAAAAGCTTCTGGTGACATCGGCCACTTTACATCGTGCAGAAAATGCCACAATTATTCTCTGTTTCCTGGGCGGATTCTTCACTTAGCTCCTCCTGTTTCCTTTGACATAGCAATGATGTAAGAATACAGATATATATATATATGGCCAAAATAAATATCTCTGGACAGAACTAAAGACACAAGACAGCAAAACAGCCATCAAAAATCCCAGCTGAGACGTCTCAAGTGTCGTCACGATGCTTTCTGCACTTGTCAATGTAAGTGACATATATACGAGGATTCAATTAACTGTCTTAAAACATCCTTTTATCTCCCACATTTTGGTCCATTGGCAAAGACGTATACATAGATAGATATACTGATTTTTATTTTTCTGAAATCCACCTGTGGATATACTACGGATATATTTCAGGCTTGCAAAATAAGATAATAATAATAATAATAATTAATAATTTATATTATTTTATACATGACACTTTTGTTTTCAGCATGATATCACAAGACCTTAACTCTTACATATTTATTTGCTATATTTCTTTCTTGTACATTTATTTTGGAAATTCATGTTATATTTTAAACAATTTAACCAAAATATTCACAGTTTATTTTGTTAAAACAAATTGATATAATTGTTACAAACACTTTTCAAACGTTTTAGAAATATTTCCATCTCCTGCATTTTACAAGTGATGTGAGGATGGAGCGGCCTCTACTGGTTGGATCAAGCATTACACTCACAGGCAGTTTTCTCAGTTTAGGACAAATAAGTCTTTTGCTTTTCATATAGAATCACTGATATTTTACAGAATAAATTGCATTATATTGCTTTTACATTAAAAATTGAAAAAATATTGTAGACATTAAACTATAACCTGATTTATATAAATTGTGTGATGTCCTCTCTATTCTATATGCAGTTCCCCCTATAATTGGTTTATAAGACATTGATTTGATAGGTAATTCAGTTTAGCCCATTACTAAGCCTTATTTCCCTACAGTGTAAGGCTATGTGCGCACTTTGCGTTTTTTAATTTTTTTTTTTCGTTTTGAACTGCAGCATTTTAATGCCAAAATGCATGCGTTTTGATTATCAAGCAAAGTCTATGGGAAATTGTGATATTTTTTTGTGTGCGCACAATGCTGTTAAAAACGCAACCATATTTTTAGCATTTTTGTGATCAAAACCAAATTTGACAAAGACAATTTCTGCCAGAGAATGCGTTTAGAACTGCAAGAAACTCAACGCACAGTGTGCACACAGCCTTAGAGGATCGTCAGCTTTCCTGACCTGTGTTAGTAAATACTTCTATTCCTCATGAAATGTTTCTTCCTTAGATCTCTGATTTGTGATATTTATCTGTGATTCCTCCTGTGAATTTATGAGTAATCTGAACACTAGTGGCCGATTCAGAAAGCAGATTTTCCTAAAATTATAGTATAAAACTGATGTTAAACTTTGTGTCACTTGAAGGTGCTCACAAATGTAGCAACTTTTGCCATTTTTACATTGGTAAAGGCCGGGCCCATCCTCGTTCTGAAAAGTGAGTGGAGATTGGTATGGACGGGGCGCAAAGAAGCCCAATAAATTCATCATAATTTATACTACAGATGCAGATCAGCTTACAATAGAATATACGACGCATACATTTCTGCTGGTGGCACATAGTGGCTGAGAGATATCCCAAACTCATTAAAGAGGCGCACACTTCCTTAAGAATCTGTCAGATCTTACTCCAGAGCTCCCTTCATTAAGACAAGTGTAGAAACGCCAGTCTTAAAATGGAACCTATTAGATGTATTCTGCCCAAACCACAAGCAGCATGAATCAGAGCCCATCTGTGCGACTACAGCCAGATATATCTGGAAACGCTGCAAAGTTTCAGGAAGAACATAGTATGAAAAGCCGAGGAGAGACCTGAGGAGTCGATAATGGCCCGACTTCTTCTCTCCTGCTCCATAAATGCATATATGGGAAAGACCTGTCAATCAACAGGAGCGGGGCGGGTAGAAGCCGGCGGGGGGCACCGGACTGGTCCTCAACCGGATATTCAATCTATATTCTCTCTGTAACACTGCAGCATTTCATAGAGAGACTTACCTGGCTACAGTCACACAGTTTGGCTCTGATTCATGTGGACTGAGGTTCTGGAAGCATTAATCTAATGACAGGCTCCCTTTATGGAATTGGGGATTATTGTTACAATTTTCACTTTTGAAACTTCACTCTACACAACTAAATACTGATCATTCAGTGCTGCCATTGTCACACAGGACATAGACGCGTCCTGCTGGGGTAACACTCAATTCTCAATGGACTAATACATTTACAAAAATAATTATGGAAGAATAAGGGACAAATAGCGGAGGAATATTAGAGGAATAACAGGAGAATAAAGGAGGAAGAATGGAGGAATAATGGAGGAATAGCGGAGAAATAACACAACACTTAGTGCATATGTGCCCAGTTCACATACAGTTAACATTAGAGAATCACAGTTGTCAGTGTCTCATACTAGAAGATTTATCCCGCGTATTCTATAGTAATGTGATCTCCAACACATGTTCTAGTTACAATGTTTCTTTCTTGCAGAAAACTGAGAAATTTCATAAACTATCGAGACATCTTCACAAGTCTGCAGTGAAAGGTAAATATTTTTCATCTTACCCCCAACGTTCTCTCTTTCCCCTGAAAATGTGACCTTCATGTGACCTTGCACCATGAGGCCAGAATGATAGTAATGCAGAGATTGACTTTATAAGACGTTGTATCAGACACAGATAAAACAAACAAATGTAAGAACAAAGTAAAATCCCCTGAACAATAGAGGGTCAGGACACTTTACTAATGATACGTTTCCTTCTAGTGATTACTGGAAACCAGTTGGAAGACACAGTAACCAGCAGTTTTGCTTCATTTATCGATGGGATCCGCCCGGAGCATCTGTCTGATGTCGTCCGTCACAGAAGTAAACGCATGGTCCTGGACAACATTGGTGTGGGACTGGTTGGCAGCACAACACATGTCTTTAAGATTGTGGTGAAATACTGCCAGGTAAATACCCACAATTTTCCATTCTTTACATGGATTATTCTTGTCAAAATAGGAGAACAGGAGTCAAAAGGTGCCAATAAAGTAAATGTAATTTTATTAGTTATAATCATAAATGTGCAAACAGCAAAGAAGAGGATAAAATCACAGAGGGGTGTGAAGATGCATAGTCAGGATCAACAAAGTAAATGATAATAAGGAATGGCCAGTTGTAATAACATGAATAAAGCAGAAGGGGGATATCAAGGCAAGCACAATAGAAAAAATACATATAAAGTGCATGTGCATAGATACATGTAATAGCCTGCTCAGGCACCCCCAATGCATAAATATGACATGATTCAATCCAATAAATGTTACAATAAATACAGAATAAAGTGGCCAATGCGTATTAAAGTGGCCAGTGCATGATCCTGAGAACGCAAAGAAGAGGCTCCCCCATACCCCACCAACGTACGTTTCGCCTATGTGAGCACCGTGCTCAGATTCGGCTTCCTCAGGGAGGGAGAAGGCAGCGCCATGCTCGTTGCAGCCCGGGGGTTTTTGTTATAGAGCGCGCACATGCTTCCGCATACGTCACATCCTCAGGTGACGCGCGCGCACGTCGGCAGCATCCCGATAGGGGCGGGCCAGCCGCCGGGCGGCAACGCGCACGCGCGGGAGCAGGGACGCGTCATCCCACTCCCGCGAGAGCGCGGCAACCATAGCGACGGCAAGCACGCCCACAGCAGGAGGAAACAGACGTGCCGTGCGTACGGAGGTAAGTGACCATGTAAACACAGGACCAAAGAGGAATACACAACCCAAACAGTAACAATAACAGTGTAGAGAATAAAAGAACAATACAAGTAACAGATCCGATGTCCTCATATGCTTGATTATCGTTAGGTACAACGTATCCGGGGTGGTAAAAAGGTCCAAGGAGGGGAAGGTAATAGTCCAAAGACGGAATACTGGAAAAATGTACATAAAAAGCATAAAGGTTAATGGACGCATAAGATGCGTGCGCTATATGGTGCAACAAAACTAAGCATAGCGTATAGAAGAGAGAAAGGGAAAGCACAACAAGAATAAAAAATGGTTAAAAAATAGAATATAAAAAACACACAAACCCTAAAAGATAAAATTAAGGTAAATCCTGGTGATGATGAGATGGAAGGTCATGCATGTCAGAGGAAAGGGGCGAAACTCATTGTTTCGTTGAGTCCCTTTGGGACCAGCGTATCCAGGCGGTGGATCCAACGGGCCTCACATTGGGCAAGTGTCTTTTTAAGGTTACCACCCCTGGACCCGCTGCTCACCATGTCAATGCCCCTCACCTCCAACAATGCAGAATTGCAGTTGTGATGGATCTTGAAGTGCCGAGGCAACGTTTTAAGCAATGTGATGTCCATAACAGATTTCGCTGCCTCAATGTCACGAACATGCTCCCTGACCCTAATGCGGAGCTCACGGGAAGTGAGCCCCACATAGATCAGGGAGCATGGGCACACAGCAAAGTATACCACATGTGTAGATCCACATGTGATATATTTCCTGATTTGAAATGTCGTATTCTGGAGGCGGCACTGGAGAAAGGCATCATAGACCAGAGGATGTGTGACGGACTCTCCAACAAGACACCTAAAATTCCGACTTTGTATTTTCTACCAAAAATCCACAGGGATCCCGTCAATTCTCCGGGGCGTCCTATCGTGTCCGGCATCGAGGGGTTGTGTGAACCCATTTGTAAATTAATTGATTTCTACCTTAAACCTTTGGTCGAGACACTCCCCTCGTATGTTAAGGACACGACGGACGTCCTTAACAGGATTGACGGCATCTTTGTGGAAAATGATGTATTGTTGGTCACTGTCGATGTGGAGAGTCTGTACACATGCATCCGACATGTGGACGGTCTGGCAGCGGTCCGTTTCTTCCTGGGGATGGACAGTCGGTGCGGTAGGATGGGGGATTTCATCCTCGAGTTGCTCCACTTTGCCCTCACCCATAATTTTTTTATTTTTAATGATCGGTATTACCTTCAGGGGCGCGGCACTGCGATGGGCGCGGCCTGCGCGCCTTCGTACGCCAACCTCTTTTTAGGATTCTGGGAGAGGTTGGTTTTTGGTGACGATGGTGCGGGGGCTGGCGCCCATGTGCAGTGCTGGCTAAGGTATATCGACGATATTTTAATTTTCTGGCAGGGCACTGTGGAGCAGCTCGAGACATTTATGGGGGAACTTAATAATAACATCTTCAACATTAAATTAACGCATAAGCATAGCAGCAGTTGCGTTGACTTTCTGGACATTAAAATCTCCGTCGGTTCTGAACGAACCATTCAGACCGACGTCCATAGGAAAGAAACGTCAGTCAACGCACTGCTGCATGCTTCCTCTGCACATACCCCCTCCACCATCCGAGCTGTGCCTACTGGTCAGTTCCTCAGGATGAGGCGGATCTGCTCGTCGGACATTGCCTTCGAACAACAGTCTGCTGATCTCCAGTGTCGTTTCCGGGACCGAGGCTACAGCAATCGGGCTATCAAAAAGGGTTACCTTCGTGCTAGGAACACCCCTAGACCTCAGTTGCTCTCATATAAGTCCAGGGAGGGTCCCTCAGAGCCCGAATTGCGCTTCATTGGTACCTTCAACCATGAATGGAGCACCGTGAGAGGTATTCTGAATAAGCACTGGCCGGTGCTTTTATCGGATCCTGTGCTCTCGGACTTCCTACCGCGTGCTCCGCTGGTTGCAGCACGCCGGGCTAAAAATCTGCGGGACATTTTAGTGGCTAGCCACTATGTTCCCCCTGTTCGCAACCCATTTGGCTCTAGAGGTCCAACTGTGGGCTGCTATAAGTGTGGCCACTGCATGGCCTGCAGAAACGTGGTCCGATGCATGACGTTTTTTTCGTCTGACAGGGCTCAGACATTTCAAATCAGGAAATATATCACATGTGGATCTACACATGTGGTATACTTTGCTGTGTGCCCATGCTCCCTGATCTATGTGGGGCTCACTTCCCGTGAGCTCCGCATTAGGGTCAGGGAGCATGTTCGTGACATTGAGGCAGCGAAATCTGTTATGGACATCACATTGCTTAAAACGTTGCCTCGGCACTTCAAGATCCATCACAACTGCAATTCTGCATTGTTGGAGGTGAGGGGCATTGACATGGTGAGCAGCGGGTCCAGGGGTGGTAACCTTAAAAAGACACTTGCTCAATGTGAGGCCCGTTGGATCCACCGCCTGGATACGCTGGTCCCAAAGGGACTCAACGAAACAATGAGTTTCGCCCCTTTCCTCTGACATGCATGACCTTCCATCTCATCATCACCAGGATTTACCTTAATTTTATCTTTTAGGGTTTGTGTGTTTTTTATATTCTATTTTTTAACCATTTTTTATTCTTGTTGTGCTTTCCCTTTCTCTCTTCTATACGCTATGCTTAGTTTTGTTGCACCATATAGCGCACGCATCTTATGCGTCCATTAACCTTTATGCTTTTTATGTACATTTTTCCAGTATTCCGTCTTTGGACTATTACCTTCCCCTCCTTGGACCTTTTTACCACCCCGGATACGTTGTACCTAACGATAATCAAGCATATGAGGACATCGGATCTATTACTTGTATTGTTCTTTTATTCTCTACACTGTTATTGTTACTGTTTGGGTTGTGTATTCCTCTTTGGTCCTGTGTTCACATGGTCACTTACCTCCGTACGCGCGGCACGTCTGTTTCCTCCTGCTGTGGGCGTGCTTGCCGTCACTATGGTTGCCGCGCTCTCGCGGGAGTGGGATGACGCGTCCCTGCTCCCGCGCGTGCGCGTTGCCGCCCGACGGCTGGCCCGCCCCTATCGGGACGCTGCCGACGTGCGCGCGCGTCACCTGAGGATGTGACGTATGCGGAAGCATGTGCGCGCTCTATAACAAAAACCCCCGGGCTGCAACGAGCATGGCGCTGCCTTCTCCCTCCCTGAGGAAGCCGAATCTGAGCACGGTGCTCACATAGGCGAAACGTACGTTGGTGGGGTATGGGGGAGCCTCTTCTTTGCGTTCTCAGGATCATGCACTGGCCACTTTAATACGCATTGGCCACTTTATTCTGTATTTATTGTAACATTTATTGGATTGAATAATGTCATATTTATGCATTGGGGGTGCCTGAGCAGGCTATTACATGTATCTATGCACATGCACTTTATATGTATTTTTTCTATTGTGCTTGCCTTGATATCCCCCTTCTGCTTTATTCATGTTATTACAACTGGCCATTCCTTATTATCATTTACTTTGTTGATCCTGACTATGCATCTTCACACCCCTCTGTGATTTTATCCTCTTCTTTGCTGTTTGCACATTTATGATTATAACTAATAAAATTACATTTACTTTATTGGCACCTTTTGACTCCTGTTCTCCTATTTTGACATTGTTAGTTTGAGTCTGTGCAATGGTCTTATTGACCAACCTAGGCTAGAGTTTGCCCAGCATGACTTTTCATACTGCTGTATGGGGGTCCCTATATTTAACATGAATTATTCTTGTAGTATATTTTTGTGAGTCCACAAGAGGTAGTAATGGCAGATACTATAACAGCTTTTAAAAAAGGGCTGGATGATTTCCTCACTACACAAAACATTGTTGGTTATAAATGACTTAGTGACTAAATGTAGAACTGGTGGAGGAAGGTTGAACTAGATGGACCTAGGTCTTTTTTCAACCTATGTAACTATGTAACTATGTAACTATGAGTCTGAATTATATTGAATAGAGCCCAGATATGGGTGTACAGGGAGTGATACTGATAATGGGGGAAGTATTGAAGAACATTGGTGTATTCGGTATATTAATGCCACGTTCTGGGATACACATGTGATCGGGGCTCTGATATTTTGTGTCAGAGGTTCCATTAATACTTGTAAGTTATCATAAAATTATTATTTTGGTTATATTATTGTGTATGTTATTGATTATTTTAGGACCTGCACTTCTCATCCTATGGAAATTCCGCCTTTTGTTTAGTCTACGGCCAAAAAGGTTTAAAGCTTTCACCAACCCTGGCAGCCTATGCTAATGGTGTCGCTGTAAGTATATAGTATAAAGAGCCATAGTAACAGGAAATATAAGATTGTATTCAGCACTAACTGATCATCATTTGTCAATAAATAGGTTCTCCTGTCTTGTGATAAAAGTTTGCGGTTACTCTACATGACTGTTGTCTTCTGAATTCTTACTGCACATGCACCGCACACTGTCAGGATTCTCCGGTGAGAGCTGATGGTCATGTGGCCGTGAGTATACAGCTATGTGCCAACTAGACGTGCTCGGCCTCACTCAGTTCACTTGTATTGAGCACGTCTAGTGTGAATGTGGCCAGAAGGATGCAAATCTCAAACTTGCGGTCACATGACGATCCCAGCAATGGAGAATCTTGATAGTGTGCGGTGTGTGCGCTGTAAGGGGTACTTTGCACACTACGACATCGCAAGCCGATGGTAGCGATGCCGAGCGCAATAGTCACCGCCCCGTCGCAGCTGCGATATCTTGTGATAGCTGCCGTAGCGAACATTATCGCTACGGCAGCTTCACATACACTTACCTGCCCTGCGACGTCGCTCTGGCCGGCGACCCGCCTCCTTCCTAAGGGGGCGGGTCGTGCGGCGTCACAGCGACGTCACATGGCAGGCGGCCAATAGAAGCAGGGGGCGGAGATGAGCGGGACCCCGCCCACCTACTTCCTTCCTCATTGCAGCCATGACGTAGGTAAGGTGATGTTCCTCGCTCCTGCGGCTTCACACACAGCGATGTGTGCTGCCGCAGGAACGAGGAACAACATCGTCACATTGGTCTTTCCGAAATTATGGAAATGACCGATGCTACACCGATGATACGATTTCGACGCTTTTGTGCTCGTTAATCGTATCAAAAACGATTTACACACTCCGATGTCGACAGCGACGCCGGATGTGCATCACTTTCGATTTAACCCCACCGACATCGCAGATGCAATGTCGTAGTGTGCAAAGTACCGTACCCCTAAGAGTTCAGAAGTCTGCAATCATCTAGAGTGACTGCAAACTTTATCACCAGACTGGACAACCACTTTAATCATAACACAAAAGAAGGCTTATATAGATAATCTGTCTATTCACACAGGTGCACTCTATGGACTTTGACGATACATGGCACCCTGCCACCCACCCATCAGGCGCTGTGCTTCCTGCCATTCTGGCACTGTCTCAGATGCTTTCACATGACAGAAGAGTCAGTGGTGAAGATCTCCTGACAGCGTTCAATGTAGGGATTGAAATTCAA
The DNA here is from genome assembly GCF_048569485.1 of Anomaloglossus baeobatrachus. Lineage (NCBI taxonomy): Eukaryota > Metazoa > Chordata > Amphibia > Anura > Aromobatidae > Anomaloglossus > Anomaloglossus baeobatrachus. The sequence goes on along the minus strand of NC_134361.1, from coordinate 115,982,683 downwards.
GGAAGACTGATGGGTTTCTCTAGTGAAGCAAAGAATATTCCTAAAAAGTGAGTAGTTATCTCTATAGAGCGCATAGTGACCATTGCTTAACCCTAGAACACGCAACCATAGAAATCTACCATACAAAACAAGTAACCTATCAGGCCTTCGAGGCCCCAGGTATGCGTTCTAGGGTTAAGAAAATTATGTTACATTGTATAATTTATTAGAATTAGTTCATGAAATGTTTTCTTTTTTACAGATTTCACCCACCCTCTGTCGTTGGCACCATGGGAAGTGCAGCAGCTTCAGCCAAACTTCTTTCTTTAGACAAAGACCAATGTACCCATGCCTTGGCAATCGCAGCCTCTCTCGCGGGTGCTCCAATGGCAAATGCTGCCACTCTAGCCAAGCCATTACACATCGGCAATGCAACTAGATTAGGGCTAGAAGCTGCCATTCTGGCTGCTAATGGTATGGAGGCCAACTCTCTCATACTTGATGATGTGCCCGGATGCTCTGGTTTTAGTGCTTTTTATGGTGACTATCAGCCTAAAGCTCTTGCTTCACCTGGAAATCAGTATGAATTTCTTCTTGAGACGCAAGACATTGCTTTCAAGTCCTTTCCAGCACATTTAGGAATGCACTGGATCGCTGACGCTTCTGTCTCAGTGAGGAACAGGTTTGAAGAGCAATATGGTTCATTTGACCCATCTGCCATTCAGACTATTGTTCTTAGAATTCCAGTCTCCAAATACATCAACAGACCCTTCCCTGACTCCGAGCATCAGGCTCGTCACTCCTTCCAGTTCAATGCCTGTACAGCTCTACTGGATGGGGAAGTCAACATTAAGTCTTTCCATGAAGATAAAATGTTTCGTAAGGAAATCCATAATCTCCTGAGCAAAGTGGTAGTGGAGCACCCACAAGACAATGAGGCCAACTTTGATAAGATGTATGGAGAAGTGGCCTTGCTGCTGAAAAATGGAGATGTGATTATTGGAAAATGTGACACTTTTTATGGGCACTGGAGGAAACCTTTGAGCCGAGAATCTCTACTGAAGAAATTCATGTCCAATGCTGGTGACATCCTACAGAAAGACCAAATTCAGGGGGTAATCCAGATGGTAGAGAATCTAGAGAGTATCTCCGATAGCTCACAGTTACCCCTCCTGCTCCAGTAACTTCAGAAAATGGTTCTTATTTTAGAGCTGAAAAGAAAAGACTGAATTCAGATGTTTACAAAGATTCCTGTAATCTGCCCAATCCAGCGGTGACCAATGATGGTCAATGTATGTTCAATAAGTCTTAGTTTGGATGTGAATATTTATGTATATTTATATTTTGTAAGTGAAGTGTCTGTGTGTTCATCGGAGACAGGATAGCCGTCAGATTGGGTTTACAAGACAACATCTGTCATAGAAAGATATGTGATTTATGTGTGCGCCGTGTGCACAAACCCTAAGTCAATGGGGCCGGCTGATCACCGCTGAGATCTCTCATCATATGGATCCAGCACAGTGTTGTGGCTTCGGTAATAAAATATCACAATTTGTATTATTTGTACAGTAACTAATCATGTATGGATTATCTGATTAACGGAATTAGATAAATGATTCAGCAACTTATGTCCAGTCTGGAAAGTTGGTGAATTCTGCTTCTGTGACCCGATCACAAGTTTCTCCTTTCTTTGTATATAAAACTTGATGAAAGTATCTACAATGATGTTTTTTATTTTGTATATTATTTGTAAGTTATTTAATAAATTTTCATCAAACAGTATTTAATATCCAGCTTGCATTCTTTATCACAGGCCTTTAGAAAATATATTTTTGATATCATAAAAGTTTAATGAGATGTTGTGATGCACCTTTACAAGAGAAAATGCATTAAATCCCCCACACAGGGGGCAAATTTACAACATAACCGGTAATAGAATAATTGGGGAAAAAAGCAGGAGGGAAGGTGCACGTAAATGCTTGCCATGCCATGACGCACCGAGCGCCTGTACTTGGTTTAAACAGTCATTCTGTGCAGAGTCCCTTTAAAGTCAGGACGTTTGATTTGGACATTCTAAAACTTTAACTTTTTCTTTATTCATTAGTAGAGTGACTTGTGTTTTGTGGTCATTTTCTTGCTACATGACGCACATTCTCTTGAGATTCAGCTCATGTACAGATGTTCTGGCATTTTCCTTTCAAACTTGTCTTAAGTCAGAATTCATTCCTTGATCAACTCGTTCTGGCCGATATGAAGTAAAAAAGGCCCAAAACGTGATACTATCATCAGTGGATGGCTGAATGGCAAAGTTTGGTCTTGAAGCAATCACAAAGCAGTGGCCCTTGAGTTATGTCAACCCACCTTTAGCCTGGTTATCTCTGGCCGCCACAATAAAGCAGCAGAGGTAACTGTCTTTCAAGATAATGGTGGCTGGAAAATAGATATGGAAACAGAACAGAGGTTACTACATAAATACAGTACCAGAACTGAGCCTACTACATAGATATGGAAACAGAACAGAGGTTACTACATAAATACAGTACCAGAATTGACACAAAACACGAGAGGCACCATTAGGTAAACAACCTGGGTATATTGAAACAACGCTAATAAATAATGAAAATATCATAGAATAAATTCAAAATATTTTTATTCCATCATTTTTTATTCAAACATAAACCACACCACAAAGGAGATCATGTTACATCCAAAAACCTGTCTCAGGTTGAAAAAAGTTTGGCATTAAAAATCTTATTGAACATTTAGGCAAAAAAATTTTTTTTACATGATGCGATAATTCATCATCAAAACGATGTACTCTTACTATACGTCGTTCCCAGATTTAATTAATTGGCTGTCTTAGGAGTATATCTCCATCTTGGTTATTTCTTAGGAAATTTTTATACAGATTTATATAGAGATTCAAAAGGCAAATGACTGTAAAATGTATCTTTACCTATCTACAGAAAATACATATACGCATATTTATTTTGTTATTTTTACTCTTATTGTACATCTGAATTACTCTCTGAAAATCTCCATTTTGTCAGAAAAAATCAATGTCAACCGATTAATTCGTTTATAAATTATAGAAAGGCAGCCAAGTTTCACATATGGGAAGTAATGAATACATGCACAAAAAAAACGAATTCTTGTTTTTAATAAATACAGACATATATCAGGAACATAAGGCCCAGCGGTTTAGAGGCAGGGTCACTGTGCCATATCAAATAAATCTCATATATGTATTTTTTAATTTTAATAGAATCTCAATGGCACAGAAAATCCCAATATCAGCGGTTAAGCAGATAGCATTTTGCAAATGAACCTAAACTTAGGCATATGTACTAATGACACGCCTCTACCACACAGCCGACTAATCAATTCTTAGCCAGCTAAACCGCACACGGCTATGATCTATGTGGCCATAACTCACTACAAGCTCACACTATATCAGGGGGTGAAACCAGCAGAATGGGGGAGAAATTGCCGTGCCACCTATAGTGAATCGGATCTCCACCCATCAGCTGGCTGATCAATTCCGTCAGCCTGAGACCGCAAAAGGTTGCAGTTGGTATGGCCCTGACAATATAGAATTCACGAGGAGTGCCTGACAATATCATACAGCATCATGCGAATCGCATACATAACATAACATCACTCTTCCACCGCAATCGGCAATGCTTGTGATTGAGCATAAACCAAACTCTAATGAATACCTGAGCAGTGGATGACTCTCTCCTTTCCCCGACGTACGTTTCGCGCCAGCTTTTTCAAGAGGGGCATGTCGGGTAGGGAGAAAGTTGCTGCTAATATATCAGTCCGCAACCAATAAGGAAAAAAGTGGGTGTGTGGCAAGTGTCCAATGAACAACATGAGAGGTGTGTAAAGTACACGTCACCATTGTAGTTACGGGAAGTGTCCAATGAGCGACTTGAGAGGTGTGTCGGGTACACGTCACCATTATAGTTACGGCAGGTGTCCAATGAACAACATAAGAGGTGTGTAGGATACACGTCACTATTATAGTCACGGTGAACGCTATCACTGTCTCCCCAAGGCTAATCAATGTCACAGGTACATCATTCCCTGCTATACGCGCTGAACCGCACATCTAAACCGCATGTCATCCACAGAAAACCTTGATCTGACAGCCTTAAAACTGCATTAAGGTAAATGCCCATAAAGATATTGCTAACACCAGTTCATACCAAAGTATTGCAGTCTATATATATATATATACATGCACATATGCAGTTCCCTGATTATATTGCTGAAACCAGCAGAGAAGACAGTTAATATCATATAGTTGCTGCTATCAGGATTGTCGGTACTTAGTGTTCTATCAGCAATATCATAAACCCAAAATCATTCATATAATTTTTATAACATTCATATAATTTTTATAACAATTCACATATATATGTCACATGTATGAATATAGCTGTTATTCAATGAATGAATGAATGAATGAATGAGTAGATGAATAAATGAATAAATGGATGGAGAGGTCTAGACTTTACAAATATTACCTTAGTGAATCATCACTTCTTAATATGTAAAGTCATTAACCCATAAAACTCCGACAATCGTGATATGCAACCATATTATCCTTATATTACATCACGCAGGAATAATTGTAATAAACCCACAGGGCAAGTTGTGAAAATCATGTAAATCACCCCCTTATTTACATTGACAGTGACTCAGCCCAAAGGAGGAAGAGAAAAGAGTCATAAATGCAAACTACCGGGACACCCACAGGTCGCTCCTGCAGTAGCCACCCAATGGGCAATCACCAGAGAGTGCAAAAATGGCCTCAATACCTCACACCACAAGCCAGGGCAACAGCAGTGCTCTAAATATTAATCATATTGATATAAGTCTATTTCCAACAAATAAACCAATAAATAATATTCTGGATAAATAAATATATAAATACATATAAGGAATCCCATCAATTTATTGTCGCAAGAGGGTAGTTTTAAACCAAAAATTGCCTCACAAAAAGTATTTTTTCTCCCAAAGAGTTGAATACAGCCACATTCTTTTTCTCTTTTATTATTATTTTTGACGGAAGATTTCTCATCTATTATTCACCACTGATGCCTTGTTGATAAGAATTGGTTTAGAACGGACCTAATATTAGAGAATTATCTGAAAGCAAACACAAAAATGGAATTATGAACTTAAAAACAACAACTGAATTAAAATCACCCACCCATAAAAAGACTACCAGAATCTTTAGTTTTTTAGCTATGCAAGAGAAAATTAGGACAACCCTTGAACTGCACAATATTGGGTTTCCTACACTAATCCTATGAAAATCAACTACAGGGATGAGATTTTTATTAATTTTTGACTTCACATGTTTATTTAATTCCCAAGAAAGGATCCATATCCATGGCTTTCATTTAACCCTTGTGGGAACATGGAGCCAAGGTAATAGATCCATTTACACTCAACCCTGGCTAGAGCCTGACCAATATTCCCTCCCCTTGGTCCAAGGCTGACCTGGTCAATGGCTGTAAATTTCAGACCATTGGGATTGCATTGGTGGAATGTTTTGAAATGCCTTGGTATGCTTTTCAAGAGAGTATCATCCTCACTGGTTTTTGCATTTTTGATATCTCTTAGATGCTCCAGGACTCGTACTTTCATTTCACGCGTCGTAAGGCCCACGTACATTTTTGGACATGGGCATTCAGCCACGTATACAATTCCCGTGGATGAACAGGTCAAAGTTTTGCGGATGTCATATACCACAGATCTATCAAAATTCCGAAAAGTTTTTGCCTTAGTACAATTGCCACACGCCTTGCAAAGACCACATGGGAAAAAAACCCCACAAGGCGGTATTAGATTTTTTATGACTTTGTTTTTTCTCATAGTGGCTATGTACAAGCAAATCTCTCAAATTTTTCGAGCGTCTAGCCACAATCGATGGCTTTGTGGGAATATAATTTTTCAATATAGGATCTGTCAATAAGACACCCCAATGTTTTTCAATTATTGATCTAAAATCACTCCACTGAGAATTGTAAGTGGTGATTAGTCGGGTGATTTTGGACGAGTCCTTTTGATCACCATTTCTTTTACCAAAAAGAAGATCATCCCTCTTGGATTGGACAGCTCGTTTATAGCCACGCCTAATACATCGCCGGCTATACTCGCGGTCCTCAAATCTTCGAGCTATATCCGTGGCCTGTCTGTGAAAATCATTATCTTGTGTGCATATTCTCCTGGCTCTAAGAAATTGGCCAACGGGAATCCCGTTGACTGTAGCCAGGGGGTGGGACGACGTGGCATGAAGCAACGAATTTGTTGCAGTTTTCTTCCGAAACATGTCAGTCACCAAATCCCCATTCTCTAAGGCTGAAATTTTGATGTCCAAGAAATCTAATTGTTTGCCATACTTATAAGTAAGCTTGATATTGAATTTGTTCAAACAAGGAGCTCCCACAGTCGTACCTAAGACTACCAGTGATCATAAGGATAATCTCAAACAATATAAATTTTGCTTGCAGAAGAAAACGAAATTATGGTGGAACAAAACTTCACTAGATAATTATTTAATGCAAAAAATTATTCCCAGAGGGTTGAGGATTCAGCTCTTTCCTTCCTTTGAACTGCACAATGAGGAATTGGTCAACAGATGGATCAAGGCGGCAGAGGGTTGTTCCCTTGAATTCATCAAAATTATCATTGACAATAATACACTGTCACTTAATAAATTGGATGAAGAAATTGAAAATCTTATGCAAATGATTAAAAAAGACCTCTCTCTGGAACAGCTTAACAAATATATGAATGAGCTAGAGAAAGATATAGATAAATGGGAGCTGGATATCAGCCAATTTAAAGCTAAAAAGTACCAACGAGATATGGGAGATTATGAAAGCAAGATTATTTATAGATGGCAACAACAGAAAAGTAATAGTCTCAGGAAGCCGTCTATACAAACCAGCGAGTACAATGCCACTGCCTCCATATCGGACAGTTGTGCCTCCTCTAGTGATCTGGATGATGCAGGCGATATCTACCAACGAACGCGTACACGCAGCAAACAATTAAATAAATATCCGGATATTTTTGACTCACGAAAAAAACGTAAGGACAAATATGATCAGTATAAGGTAATCAATTTGTCCGAGCATACGTTGTCTGATATTCAGCTGCGAGTCTTGGAAAGAGGTTTGACATTTTCTCCCTCTCAATTTCTAGATGAATTCACGGCGGTAAAGGACGTTAATCTATTTGCGCGAAAACTGGTCCTGCGTCGCCTGCACCATAAATCAAGCAACCAGGAGATTTTTACTACAGAAGTTGAAAGGGAGGCCTTGGAAAATCTGGAGGCATTGGCATTGGAAAGTGAATCTTCTAGTGGTAAGTTCCCAAAACATTTATTTGAAAAAAGTAAAACCTTTCCGTCATTGAGCCTATGTTCAGCAACTGAGGTGTTTACAAAACTGGTCATAAATGACATCAAAAATCTTAAAGCAACGAAAGCCAGTGGGACATCTAATTTAAATTATAAAGCAAGGGAAGCCCTTAAACAACTGCAACAGCTGGATGATGTCCTATTTAAACCCGCCGACAAGGGCGGCAACTTAGTTGTCTGGCCTTGTCGGCTATATGAAAAACAAGCATATCATTTGCTTAATGATTCAAAATGTTATAAAGTGTTAGATAGGAATCCAACTGTAGAGTTTCAGAACCAATTGGTAGCTATATTAGAAAGAGCCTTATTTGAAGGTATAATTCCTAAGACCTTTTTGGACAGCATAAAGAAGTTATTACCCCGCATGCCTACATTATACCTAATCCCGAAGATTCACAAAGATCCGCTTGACCCACCAGGGAGACCGATAATTTCGGGTAATGGCAGCCTGAGTGAGATCGTCGCCGTCACCATTGACCACTTCCTCAAACCTCTAGTATCAACACTTCCATCGTTTATAAAAGATACTACTTCAGCATTGCAGAGGTTAAATCATATTCATTTGGAGGAAGAGATGGTCATGGTGACGGCTGACGTTGAGGCTCTCTACACCTCAATTAGGCATGAGGATGGGTTGCGGGCTGTATCATGGTTTTTGAATGAAAGCAACATGGACGCATCCACTTCTGGTCTCCTGTTAACATTGCTGGAATACATTTTATATCATAATTTTTTCACATTTAATGGGCGGATTTATTTACAGCAGCAAGGAACAGCAATGGGGGCGGCATGTGTCCCCTCATATGCTAATTTATTTTTAGTTTTTTGGGAACGTCAGATTTTTTTAGGTGATTTTTTGCCAGCAATGTCGGGAGTCCAGGAGTGGATGCGATACATAGACGACATATGGTTCTTGTGGTCTGGACCCATTTCTGAACTGGAAAGATTGATGTCCAACTTAAATAAAAACAAATTCAATATCAAGCTTACTTATAAGTATGGCAAACAATTAGATTTCTTGGACATCAAAATTTCAGCCTTAGAGAATGGGGATTTGGTGACTGACATGTTTCGGAAGAAAACTGCAACAAATTCGTTGCTTCATGCCACGTCGTCCCACCCCCTGGCTACAGTCAACGGGATTCCCGTTGGCCAATTTCTTAGAGCCAGGAGAATATGCACACAAGATAATGATTTTCACAGACAGGCCACGGATATAGCTCGAAGATTTGAGGACCGCGGGTATAGCCGGCGATGTATTAGGCGTGGCTATAAACGAGCTGTCCAATCCAAGAGGGATGATCTTCTTTTTGGTAAAAGAAATGGTGATGAAAAGGACTCGTCCAAAATCACCCGACTAATCACCACTTACAATTCTCAGTGGAGTGATTTTAGATCAATAATTGAAAAACATTGGGGTGTCTTATTGACAGATCCTATATTGAAAAATTATATTCCCACAAAGCCATCGATTGTGGCTAGACGCTCGAAAAATTTGAGAGATTTGCTTGTACATAGCCACTATGAGAAAAAACAAAGTCATAAAAAATCTAATACCGCCTTGTGAGGTTTTTTCCCATGTGGTCTTTGCAAGGCGTGTGGCAATTGTACTAAGGCAAAAACTTTTCGGAATTTTGATAGATCTGTGGTATATGACATCCGCAAAACTTTGACCTGTTCATCCACGGGAATTGTATACGTGGCTGAATGCCCATGTCCAAAAATGTACGTGGGCCTTACGACGCGTGAAATGAAAGTACGAGTCCTGGAGCATCTAAGAGATATCAAAAATGCAAAAACCAGTGAGGATGATACTCTCTTGAAAAGCATACCAAGGCATTTCAAAACATTCCACCAATGCAATCCCAATGGTCTGAAATTTACAGCCATTGACCAGGTCAGCCTTGGACCAAGGGGAGGGAATATTGGTCAGGCTCTAGCCAGGGTTGAGTGTAAATGGATCTATTACCTTGGCTCCATGTTCCCACAAGGGTTAAATGAAAGCCATGGATATGGATCCTTTCTTGGGAATTAAATAAACATGTGAAGTCAAAAATTAATAAAAATCTCATCCCTGTAGTTGATTTTCATAGGATTAGTGTAGGAAACCCAATATTGTGCAGTTCAAGGGTTGTCCTAATTTTCTCTTGCATAGCTAAAAAACTAAAGATTCTGGTAGTCTTTTTATGGGTGGGTGATTTTAATTCAGTTGTTGTTTTTAAGTTCATAATTCCATTTTTGTGTTTGCTTTCAGATAATTCTCTAATATTAGGTCCGTTCTAAACCAATTCTTATCAACAAGGCATCAGTGGTGAATAATAGATGAGAAATCTTCCGTCAAAAATAATAATAAAAGAGAAAAAGAATGTGGCTGTATTCAACTCTTTGGGAGAAAAAATACTTTTTGTGAGGCAATTTTTGGTTTAAAACTACCCTCTTGCGACAATAAATTGATGGGATTCCTTATATGTATTTATATATTTATTTATCCAGAATATTATTTATTGGTTTATTTGTTGGAAATAGACTTATATCAATATGATTAATATTTAGAGCACTGCTGTTGCCCTGGCTTGTGGTGTGAGGTATTGAGGCCATTTTTGCACTCTCTGGTGATTGCCCATTGGGTGGCTACTGCAGGAGCGACCTGTGGGTGTCCCGGTAGTTTGCATTTATGACTCTTTTCTCTTCCCCCTTTGGGCTGAGTCACTGTCAATGTAAATAAGGGGGTGATTTACATGATTTTCACAACTTGCCCTGTGGGTTTATTACAATTATTCCTGCGTGATGTAATATAAGGATAATATGGTTGCATGTCACGATTGTCGGAGTTTTATGGGTTAATGACTTTACATATTAAGAAGTGATGATTCACTAAGGTAATATTTGTAAAGTCTAGACCTCTCCATCCATTTATTCATTTATTCATCTACTCATTCATTCATTCATTCATTCATTGAATAACAGCTATATTCATACATGTGACATATATATGTGAATTGTTATAAAAATTATATGAATGATTTTGGGTTTATGATATTGCTGATAGAACACTAAGTACCGACAATCCTGATAGCAGCAACTATATGATATTAACTGTCTTCTCTGCTGGTTTCAGCAATATAATCAGGGAACTGCATATGTGCATGTATATATATATATAGACTGCAATACTTTGGTATGAACTGGTGTTAGCAATATCTTTATGGGCATTTACCTTAATGCAGTTTTAAGGCTGTCAGATCAAGGTTTTCTGTGGATGACATGCGGTTTAGATGTGCGGTTCAGCGCGTATAGCAGGGAATGATGTACCTGTGACATTGATTAGCCTTGGGGAGACAGTGATAGCGTTCACCGTGACTATAATAGTGACGTGTATCCTACACACCTCTTATGTTGTTCATTGGACACCTGCCGTAACTATAATGGTGACGTGTACCCGACACACCTCTCAAGTCGCTCATTGGACACTTGCCGTAACTACAATGGTGACGTGTACTTTACACACCTCTCATGTTGTTCATTGGACACTTGCCACACACCCACTTTTTTCCTTATTGGTTGCGGACTGATATATTAGCAGCAACTTTCTCCCTACCCGACATGCCCCTCTTGAAAAAGCTGGCGCGAAACGTACGTCGGGGAAAGGAGAGAGTCATCCACTGCTCAGGTATTCATTAGAGTTTGGTTTATGCTCAATCACAAGCATTGCCGATTGCGGTGGAAGAGTGATGTTATGTTATGTATGCGATTCGCATGATGCTGTATGATATTGTCAGGCACTCCTCGTGAATTCTATATTGTCAGGGCCATACCAACTGCAACCTTTTGCGGTCTCAGGCTGACGGAATTGATCAGCCAGCTGATGGGTGGAGATCCGATTCACTATAGGTGGCACGGCAATTTCTCCCCCATTCTGCTGGTTTCACCCCCTGATATAGTGTGAGCTTGTAGTGAGTTATGGCCACATAGATCATAGCCGTGTGCGGTTTAGCTGGCTAAGAATTGATTAGTCGGCTGTGTGGTAGAGGCGTGTCATTAGGACATATGCCTAAGTTTAGGTTAATTTGCAAAATGCTATCTGCTTAACCGCTGATATTGGAATTTTCTGTGCCATTGAGATTCTATTAAAATTAAAAAATACATATATGAGATTTATTTGATGTGGCACAGTGACCCTGCCTCTAAACCGCTGGGCCTTATGTTCCTGATATATGTCTGTATTTATTAAAAACAAGAATTCGGTTTTTTTGTGCATGTATTCATTACTTCCCATATGTGAAACTTGGCTGCCTTTCTATAATTTATAAACGAATTAATCGGTTGACACTGATTTTTTCTGACAAAATGGAGATTTTCAGAGAGTAATTCAGATGTACAATAAGAGTAAAAATAACAAAATAAATATGCGTATATGTATTTTCTGTAGATAGGTAAAGATACATTTTCCAGTCATTTGCCTTTTGAATCTCTATATAAATCTGTATAAAAATTTCCTAAGAAATAACCAAGATGGAGATATACTCCTAAGACAGCCAATTAATTAAATCTGGGAACGACGTATAGTAAGAGTACATCGTTTTGATGATGAGTTATCGCATCATGTAAATTGAATCGTATTTTATACAAAAAAATGTTTTGCCTAAATGTTCAATAAGATTTTTAATGCCAAACTTTTTTCAACCTGAGACAGGTTTTTGGATGTAACATGATCTCCTTTGTGGTGTGGTTTATGTTTGAATAAAAAATGATGGAATAAAAATATTTTGAATTTATTCTATGATATTTTCATTATTTATTAGCGTTGTTTCAATATACCCAGGTTGTTTACCTAAGGGTGCCTCTTGTGTTTTGTGATAATTGCGTTTTGAAGGCTAAGTTGATGTTTGGACTTTGTGTGTTTCTAAGTACCAGAATTGAGCCTACTACATAGATATGGGAACAAAACTGAGCTTACTACATAAATACAGCACCGGAACTGATTTTACTACATAAATATGGGAAGAGAACCGAGCCTACTACGTTAATGCATGAACAGAGTCAAGCGTACTACATAAATACAGTTCCAGAATTGCTGAGCCTACAGAGATATGGGAACAGAACATGATGTCAGAATAAAAAATATGTAAATTGGAAATTGCAAATTATTCCCATAGTTTTGCCTAAGTCATCCAACAGCAAGTTCTATTGACAAAAACTGAACACTATACAAAAGTTATATGGTGAGGCTTTTTTGATCACCACCTTTAAAAAAACCCCTTTGGTCAGCTTTATTTTTACCATCAAAATATATATTCTGACTTTCTTTTCGGATTAAACTGTTTTCTTACCCCCTGTGCTCTCCACATTAGCGCTCCTTATGCAGATTGCCTACTTACTATCATGTGGCAACTTTTCTCTTCTGCCTTTCTCAATTGAAGCAATAAGAGAAGCAAAAGATAAAGCAATTGACAAGTAAGAAGGTGGACCTATGGTGGTGTTTTCCTTCTAAAGAAAGCAATCGCGTAAGAACAGTATAATGTAATGCATGATAGAGAAAAGTGTTAGTAATATAAGATAGGAATGTATAATGTGTAAGATGTAGCAATGTTAATAATGTAATGTGAAATATTCCTGTATAATGTAAGGCAGGGGTGGGGAACCTCCGGCCCGCGGACCGTATGCAGCCCGCTATGACCTTTCCTGCATCCCCCAAGCAATCCTCAGGCAGCAGCTGTGTCTTACTAGCTGCTGGCCCTTTAAACCCCGCACGCAATACATGCCTACCAACCGGGAAGCAGCCCATACATATGACCCGCCCCAGGGCCGTGGGGTACTCGGTTCCGGGTGTTGGTTAATGGGATTATGTCACGGGGGCCTGTGCCCGGTTCCGTGGCCCTGGTGGTCGCTGAAAGTCAATAAATAATAAAATAAAAAAAAATTATAAAGAAAAAAATAAATAAATAAATAAAAGTATTTCGTGACGCCACCTACGGTTCCAGTATGGTTACTGGGGCTGCAGGTCAGACCTGTGGGGTGATGGTTAGGCAGCCAGTTGTTTACGCTTCCCGTAGGTGAAGCGGGGTCCCCAGGGCAGTTTTAGTAGTACACAGATATGGCGGTTTTTCTTCACAGCCTTTTCAACTGTCACTTTAGTGCAGCAGCCTATAGCTCCTCAGATGAAGACATAAAGTGCGTCACACCAATTCATTAACTCTGACCAGATTTTACTTGCAGGTGTTAAAAAGGGCTTCAGTTTCTGATGGTACAGTTTTTGGTGATCTGGGAACAGTTCAGGATCTCTGCACCAGGTCAGTTGTGAAGCCTCCATGCTGCGTTGTGTCTCTCCTTGGTACTAGGCAGCCTGTAGCTATACCTTGTCCCTCTCTCACTGTCTTCACCTGTATGGCAGGCGGCGGGAGCTTCTCTAAGGGGCACTGCTGTACTCACTGCGGTCCCTAAGCTCTGTGTAGCGGCTTTGCCTTCAGGTGCTGCTGCGGCCAGGAGATCTGCAGTCTCCCTGGCCCCCGGTCTTTATTGCTGGGCAGATTAGATCCCTCATAATCTCGGACGCCGGTGTCCGATAATCAGCGCTGTTCCTTGGGGATGAACCGGTCAAGCTCCACCTCCCCGGTCTCTCCTCTTTTGCCTCACTCTTGATCCCTCAGGCGGTCACACAGTTACTTGTGCGGGCTAAGCACTGCCCTCTCCATTTTGATGTCTTACCTCACTCTCTGCTCGCACAGTCTCCTTTTCTCCAACTGTCAACTGTCTCTCTGACTCCGCCTCCAAACCTGGATTTAAAGGGGACCTCACCTGAACTCGACTTGTAGAGCTCCCCCTCCAGGCTTGGAGTGGAAATGTTGTATGTGGGATTACCTAATGTGGAGATCCTTCCCTGCCCAGGTACAGGAATTTTTGTGGCAACTGAACCCTGGGGTGCCACACATACATAGGCTCAAGCATGCACATACACAGGAGGACATACTTTGTGGGCGGGGTAAGCCTGCAATGTGCTCTTGTCCTAAAGAAGAGGAGCTGCTGCCCCAGCGTCCCTCAGGTTTGTGCCCCCAGGGCTGTGTGCGCTCCTCTGCAGCTTGCAGAGGAGCACAGAGATGCCTGGGGAGGCTGCAGAGGAGCACATATAGGCCTGGGGAGGCTGCAGAGGAGAGCACAGAGGCCTTGGGAGCCTGCACTGGAGCACACAGAGGCCTGGGGATCCAGGGATATTATAAAAAAGGAGGTGGAAGGTACACAAAGTATACAACGTAGTCGGATCAGAATGGTGACCAGGAGATTTAGCAACTGGGGTAGTTGGTTCCTCATGCAGGACGCTCAGCATCAAGGCCCCAGACAGTCTATGTTTAAAGAAGGTGAATTAATAATAAAAAACTTAGACTATAGCACAAATGAATAAAAAATAATGAAAAATGGGTTTCTTTCAATGCTTTAATAGTGAATTAGTGAACAGAAAAATCCGAAGGTAGTATTCGTCCTACGTTAACGTTTTGACCCAATAATTGGGTCTTCGTCAAAGGATTTTATCTAATAGAAAAAAAACGGAGGTTTGAACAATGAATAATGATATCGGGTTGCTTAACAAACGTCTAAAGCCTTAAATGTAAACCTCTGTTATATGTAATACACTTTTTATTTTTAATTAATACTTTTAATTTTTATAGCTGGGAGGCGGAATTTCTTAATATTGGTAGCACATTGAAAAAACATGCCTGAGAAGGATGAATACCTGTAAATCCCTCTACCTTGAATGGTTAATTCTCCCTTTTGTTGTACCAAATGGTAAGTATACAAAAACAGCCAAAGCCCCCCTCTATATTTAGTTCTACTGTATAGAACGCAGTGGTGGTATAAGGAGGACCCCCACCACCCTCATCACCACTGCATTACTAGCGTTATTGGGTTTAGTTCTATTGGCATTGTACCAGAGGAGAGACACTTCACTATACTTTATACCACCACTGCGCTCTATTGAACTAAATATAGAGGGGTTCTTTGGCTGTTTTTGTATACTGCACACACAAAGACAAGCAACATACAATATGCAGAGAAATTGAATATAAATAGGTTCAGGTCACCTCTTGTGCAACCATGGCCGGTTTTGAAGATCAGTGCACGGACAGTAAGCGGGCCGGTTCCTGGGAGCTTGAACAACAAAGTCTATGAGTAGGAGCTCAGATAGAGCTTGAAACGCGTAAGACGCAAATGTTTTAAATTGGATATTTTTTATGTACACCAATAAATGATTTAAATTTTATCAAGACTCCAGAAGAAAAAAATCTTTGGGACTGGATAATTAAAAGCGTCAGGTGCTGGATTAAACCTCCTTTGTTATACAATAGGCAGACATACACGCATGCAGTACACAGACATCAACACATACAGCATGCAGACAAGCACACATACAATATGCACACATGCACACATACAATACGCAGACATGCACACACACAATATACAGACATGCACTCATACGCAGACATGCACACATACAGCTCGCAGACATAGTTACAGACATACACTCACATATGCAGATATGAACACACACAGTACACAGACATGCACACACAGAATACGAAGACATGCACACATACAGTACACAGATATGTACACACACAGTACACAGGATTGCACACAAACAATATGAAAACATTAACTCATACAGTATGCAGAAATGTATGTACCGCCCCAGGGTTATGGGGTACACGGTCTTGGGCCGTATATCTACGGGGACAATTCACTGGGTAGCCATTACCCGGTTCCGTGACTCTGGGGGTCGCTTGAAGGGGGTTATGTACAGGGGAAACTTTATAAAGTTTGTATCGTGACGCCACTTGCGGGTTGCGGTTATGGTGATGGAACCGCTGCTGCACAGTTTCTCACCGCTGGGGCTGATGTTAGTGGCAGCCTGGTTTTTGGGCCCTCCGCAAGTAGGTCCAGGGCCCCAAGGGGGTAGGTGATGGAGTTAGGCACAGAAAGAAGGTAGGCCACACAAGGGATTGAAGTGTAACTGGGTTCTTTCCTCACAGCAAGTTGATAACTGGTACCCGGAGGAAGGCTGGTGCTCACTGCTGGTTCCCGTAGTCCCAGTGGCGGTTTGGTGACCTGGTGGCTTCTTTCCTCTGCAACCTTCTCAAGTTGGTGTGTCCCTGTGGCTTGGAGCATCTGAGGGTCCCCTCCTTGTAGTCTCTAAGTCTTTAGTCTGTACGGCGGCAGTTTGAACCCTGTAAGGTCGGTGTTCCATTCTGGTCCCTGGTTCTCCCGTCACTGCTGGTGCCCCCGGACTTTACGGTCAGTGAGGTCCTGGATGGTCCCCTCACTGTGCAGATTTTATCAGGTCTGCTTGGAGCGTTTGCCTGACCTAGGGCTCTGTACCCTGTCGGTGCTATGGTTCCTGGAGCACTTCACCGTACTCCACCGACAACTACACGCCTGGGCCCTCAGGTCACCGTCACACACTTCCGTCAGTATGGTTGTCGGGGGCGGGGGCCAGTCCCCCGTCGCGGGGGCTGCTCGGGGAGATCACGCTCTGTTATCCGGTGCCTTCTCCTCGGTGGCTCGAGTGGGCCGGAACCGGGGCTCGAGCAGCACTCTTCACCCACGAGTGAAAAGGGGAATTGGATTTTTGGGATATATAGAGTTCGTGACACCACCCACGGGTTGTGGTGATGGTGGGCACCACCGCTCCTGGTAACAGGGTTCCCGGGAGCAATGGCGGGGAGCAGCTAGGTGTTGACCCCTCCGTGGGTAGGGGCTGTTGGTCCCGGGGCCCGGTAGGAGGGAGGGTTCCGTAGGATGGGGTTTGCAGGGTGCAGTGTTGCGGTGCAGCACAGCACGGATGTCGGATGGCACAGGTGTACTCACTCAGACACAGATGGACAGAGTCTCTGGTAAACCAAATGGCTGGATGGACGGGGCCCGCAACCGGCTGCAGTGTTCTCCCTGGATGGGTTGATGGTGGCTGTCGTTTCCCTGCACCTGTGTTTTGTATCTTGACTCCAATGCCTAGGCACCGGTAGTCCGCTCCCCGGCGGATACGTGTCGGAGGAGCCCGTTTGCCCGCAGACGCTGGCCCTATGGATCTCTGGCCCTTGGCGGTGGCGCTTATCCGGAACGGTTGGGCTGTTGCCTTCAATCGGGATTTGGGTGGGAATGAACCCCTGAGGTCCAGACCACAATCAGTAAATTTGACTAAAGGGCGGCTTCAAGCCTAGTCGGGGTCTGAGTATCCTGCCTGGTGCTTGGCTCCAATCGGCTCCCCGGTTCGGTACCGGCGGGCCACCGCCCGACCCCGGTCCTACGGTTCCGCTGACCGTCACCAACTCCTGCAGACGGCCACCACCGTCTGCCTACCTTGCTGGAAGTGCCTGGGCTCCAACCCAGACACCAACAGTTTCACTCCTCACTCTCTACTGACCACAACTGGTGTGTTTTCCCGCCTCCAGGACTGTGAACTCCTCGGTGGGTGGGGTCAACCACCTGGCTCCGCCCCTCCTGGTGTGGACATCAACCCTGGAGGGTGGCAACAAGGATTCAATGTGTGACTGGTGTGACCTGTCCAGGGAAGGGGGGGGTTGTGATGTTGTGTCTGTGACTACCTGGCTAGTCCAGGGCGTCATATGGTCACGTCCATCTCCTCACTCATTGACTCTCCACACTGTTCTCACTGTGTGCCCCCTCTCACCTGGTTGTCGTCTAGTGGACTGGATCGGCTACACCCCTGGGTGGCCATCCATTGGGTCCAACTGTAGTCTGTCACCAGTCTTTGGGGATGGGGAAAACTGGGATTATATTGTGTTTTGCTGTTAAATACTCACAGACTAATGGCAGAAGATGCAAACTGCCGAGGACAAAAAAACAAATGCACTGCCAGGATGCAGCAAGACCTCAACTAAACGGAGACATCACAGGTGCAAAAGGAGCTTGATGGTAAAATTGCACACTTGTGGCTTGCATAGGGCACGGTTCACACATGCAGGTTCAAAGTATCTGTTAAGCAGCCTATTAATTACGCCTCATCACAATAGATGCAAGCGGGCTGCGCCAGTACTAAACATGTGCTCCCTGCAGGGACAGTGACTATAGTATGCAAGGCCTAACAAAAAGAGGCCTGGCTGTAACCTGTATAAAATATTCTGTGCAAAAGAATAAATAAATATATGAGGTATTGGTAGGTAATTGCAGGGGTGGGATTCAAAGTTTTAACAACAGGTTCTCTGTAAACCCCGCCCATTTGAAAACCACACCCATTCTGTAACCACACCCACTTTGTTAGCCACACCCATTTTCACGCACTTTCCTCAACCAAAAATACAAGTAATTTAAAGTATCATCTCTTTCTCCTTCTTCCCCTCCTCTACCGTCACTCTCCTGTCCAGCACCAGATGTTCCAGTCACTGTCAGTCATATTGTATTAAATGGTTTTTCTACAGTTTTTAAAAATTATTACTAAAAATTATTGCTAAATTGGAACGGACGACCTTCCCCATACAGATCCCATCCCATGTGGTCTCTCCCCCCCTGCAGATCCCATCCCATGTGGTCTCTCCCCCCCTGCAGATCCCATCCCATTATGGCCTCTTTCCCCTGCAGATCCCATCCCATTATGGCCCCTTTTCCCCTGCAGATCCCATCCCATTATTGCCTTTTTCCCCTGCAGATCCCATGCCATTATGGCCCCTTTTCCCCTGCAGATCCCATCCCATTATGGCCTCTTTCCCCCTGCAGATCCCATCCCATTATGGCCTCTTTCCCCTGCAGATCCCATCCCATTATGGCCCCTTTTCCCCTGCAGATCCCATCCCATTATGGCCTCTTTCCCCTGCAGATCCCATCCCATTATGGCCCCTTTTCCCCTGCCGATCCCATCCCATTATGGCCCCTTTTCCCCTGCAGATCCCATCCCATTATGGCCCCTTTTCCCCTGCAGATCCCATCCCATTATGGCCCCTTTCTCCCTGCAGATCCCATCCCATTATGGCCCCTTTCTCCCTGCAGATCCCATCCTTTTATGGCCCCTTTCTCCCTGCAGATCCTATCCCATTATGGCCCCTTTTCCCTGCAGATCCCATCCCATTATGGCCCCTTTCTCCCTGCAGATCCCATCCCATTATGGCCCCTTTCTCCCTGCAGATCCCATCCCATTATGGCCCCTTTCTCCCTGCAGATCCCATCCTTTTATGGCCCCTTTCTCCCTGCAGATCCCATCCCATTATGGCCCCTTTCTCCCTGCAGATCCCATCCCATTATGGCCCCTTTCTCCCTGCAGATCCCATCCCATTATGGCCCCTTTCTCCCTGCAGATCCCATCCTATTATGGCCCCTTTCTCCCTGCAGATCCCATCCTATTATGGCCCCTTTCTCCCTGCAGATCCCATCCTATTATGGCCCCTTTCTCCCCTGCAGATCCCATCCTATTATGGCCCCTTTCTCCCTGCAGATCCCATCCTATTATGGCCCCTTTCTCCCCTGCACATCCCATCCTATTATGACCCCTTTTCCCCCTGCAGATCCCATCCTATTATGGCCCCTTTCTCCCCTGCAGATCCCATCCTATTATGACCCCTTTTCCCCCTGCAGATCCCATCCTATTATGGCCTCCTCTCCCCCTATAGCCACATATAGTAACAGTTCCCATCTTATGCGGCCCCTCTCCCTGCAACTTCGGCTCACTGAGCGGCTTACCTGATACAAGCAGCACCGGCCTCTCCTGTGTCTCCCGTCCTCCTCCGCGGCTCTCTGCAGTCACAGTGACGCTGACAGACGGCAGGAGGAGGAGCTCCCTCCTCTCACTGCCGTGACCTGTGTCTGCAGCGTCATCGCGTCACTGCACGCCGGGTCAGAGAGCCGAGGCTGCACTAAACCAGGAAGTGCGGCACGGAGGTATGCAGATTCATTTGTGCTAGAGTCTTAAAGAGACACTAACACAAATGAATACAGCAGGGAACCGGATCTCCAGAGCTGTTTCTTGCCGGTTCTGGGAACCGGCTGCTATTTTAACAACCGGTTCTCCAGAACCGGACAGAACCGGCTGAATCCCACCCCTGGGTAATTGGTATCCTTTTGCACCTGTGATGTCTTCATTTAGTGGAGGTCTTGCTGCATCCTGGCAGTGCATTAGCTTTTGGCCTGGGCAGTTTACATCTTCTGCCATTAGTCTGTGAGTATTTGCTTAGCTTTTAGAGGATTTAATTCCTCTTTTTTGCTGTGTTTTGCTGTTACCGGCCCTGGTCTTCCAGGTTCCTGGGGGTAGGCCCTGCGTCTTTGACAGGATGCCGTACCTTATAGCTCCCTGATGGGTTCAGGGGCGCTACATGTACACATACAATATGCAAGCAAGTACACATACAGTATGCAGACATGCACACACATACGCATGCATGCGCACACATTCTGTATGCAGACAAGGGAGCACACCCACACAGATGCACTCATACACAGATATGTGAACCGCCCCAGGGCTATGGGGTACACCTGTGGTGTGCGGCCAGGTAGGGGGGCTGCTGCTGCAGGGTTCTTCTCAGGGCCGATGTTGATTGCAGCCAAGATTGAGTCACTTCCCACAGGTGCAGTGGTTGCCCCGAGAGGGTGGCCGGCTGGCTGATAGATGGCCGTGGGTGCCGCAGCGCAGAGCGGCGTCACCGGTAAATAATGGAAATGAGGCAAGAGCTCTGGTTCAGGTATTTTACTCACTGGTTAGGATATTGCCCGAGAGCATACTGATTCACTGCTGGTAAAGGCGGCGTTACACGCTACGATTTATCTGGCGATATGTTGTCGGGGTCATGGATTCCGTGATGCACATCCGGCATCGTTAGCGGCGTTGTTGCATGTGACACATACGTGCGACTCCGAACGATCGCAAATAGGTTTCAAATTGTTGATTGTTGACACGTCGTTCAGTTTCAAAATATTGTTCATCGTTTGGAACGCGGCAGACATATTGGTAAGTTTGACACCCTGCAAACGACGAACAACATCCACACGGCCGCTATGGTCAAACAATATATCGCTGAACAATTTTGCGTCAATTGTGAGATCTTTACGCGTGACCGCTGATAAACGACCTATGTGCGATCTCGGCAAATCGTAACTACGATCTGGGCGTGTCACATCGCTAATGAGATCGTCAGATAAATCGTAGCGTGTAAAGCGGCCATAAGTCTCTGGTTATCCAGTGCAAGTTCCCGGCAGTTACCGGTGTCAGTGTTTGTCCCCGCAATCCAGCGACTGGCTGAGGGAACCTGGGCTGAGCTCCAGCTCACAAGCCTCAGGCTCCACAACGGAAAGATAAGCTGTGTGTCGTCCCATCAGCACTGGTGCTCTGCTGCACCCAGTCTGGTCTCATGGGACGTCCCTTCAGAAAAGCTCACTATGCGTCATGGCTACCTCCTCTTATAACCCATGTGGCACCCGCCCCCCAGTGGTTGTCTTGGTGACTGGGAAGTTCCATACTACTGGATGGCTAACTCTCCCTGTCCACCCCAGTCCACTCCCCCCTGTGGGGAAGGCCCCTAACTGCATGTGTAACGTGTCTGGTGTGAGCACCGGCAAACCACCTGTCACTTACCCCAGATAGATACTGCTCCTTAAAGGGGTGGTTCACCCATTTTTTTTATTTTCTGTAGAAGTTCTACTTACAATTCTAGGTATTTTCTCCATTGGCTTGTATTTCCATTTCTGGCACTGAGCGGCGCTATGCTGCACGCTCAGTGCCTGTTACATGACCCCCTGGAGCTGTGGCCGCCAGCATCCTCTGACGTCCCGGCATTTCCGGGCTCTCAAACAAGACGGGTACGTCACAGGAGGCAGGCACCACTCAGATTGAGTGACAGGGCTGTGGGCGGTGACTACCGCACGTCACAGCTCAGCATCGAGGGGAGGATCCGGAGGACGTCAGTGTGGAGCCGGCTAAGCGTCCTGCAGATGGTGAGGCACGGGGTGCCAGTGTGCAGTACAGGGGGGGTTCTTCAGCTGAATCCCCCCCTGCATGTAAGTATGTGCTCACACTCTCCACCCGCCCGCTCTGCTGCGATGTCAGGAGAGCGGCCGGTGTCGGGCAGTGTGATCATCTGCTCCTCCCAGCAGCAAGACACTGACAGGCATGTCACCGCTGTGCTCTGCCACCTGTCCTGCTGCATGGGACCAACTGTCTGCACTCTGTCACCTGCACCACAAGTCACAGAGTGGAGACAGTTGGTGACAGAGCACCTCTGCCCCCCCCCTCTTCTCTCCCCACTCTCTTCTCTCCCCCCACTCTTCTCCCCCCCCTCTCTCTCTTCTCCCCCCTCTCTCTCTTCTCCCCCCCTCTCTCTCTTCTCCCCCCCCTCTCTCTTCTCCCCCCCTCTCTTCCCCCCCCTCTCTCTTCTCTCCCCCCTCTCTCTCTTCTCCCCCCCTCTCTCTCTTCTCCCCCCCTCTCTCTCTTCTCCCCCCCTCGCTCTCTTCTCCCCCCTCACTCTCTTCTCCCCCCCTCTCTTCTCTTCCCCCCTCTCTCTTCTCCCCCCCTCTCTCTTCTCCCCCCCTCTCTCTTCTCCCCCCCCTCTCTCTTCTCCCCTCTCTCTCTTCTCCCCTCTCTCTCTTCTCCCCTCTCTCTCTATTCCCCTCTCTCTCTTCTCCCCCCCTCTCCCTCCCCCCTCTCTTCTCCCCCCCTCTCTCTCTCCCCCCCCTCTCTCTCTTCTCCCCCCCTCTCTCTCTTCTCCCCCCTCTCTCTCTTCTCCCCACCCTCTCTCTCTTCTCCCCTCCTCTCTCTCTTCTCCCTTCCTCTCTCTCTTCTCCCTCCCCTCGCTCTCTTCTCTCCCCCCCTCTCTTCTCCCCCCCTCTCTCTTCTCCCCCCCTCGCTCTATTCTCCCCCCTCACTCTCTTCTCCCCCCTCGCTCTCTTCTCCCCCGCTCGCTCTCTTTCCCCCCCGCTCGCTCTCTTTCCCCCCCCGCTCGCTATCTTTTCCCCCCCCCGCTCGCTCTTTTTCCTCGCTCTCTCCTGGCATGGTCAGTACAGAAATCTCTCCATCGTGGAGGGGTGAGAGGGAGTAATAAACATGGAGTCCCTACTGTGTCTGTGTCTGTGTATTTATTTCTAATAAAGTATTTTTCTCTGTGTGGTGTCTTTTTTTTTTTTTTTAAACCCTTTGTTGGAGATTCTTAATGGCCAGGTTAAACTTGGCCTGACATTAAGAATCTCGGGCTTTATACCAGCTGGTAAAACATAGCTGGTATTAACCCCTTATAACCCAGCGTGCCACCTGCCACCAGGGCCACTGGAAGAGTTGGATACAGCGCCTGAAGATGGCGCTTCTATGAAAGCGCCATTTTCTGGGGCAGCTGTGGACTGCAATTCGCAGTGGGGGGCCCAGAAAGTTTGGGCACCCTGCACTGTGGATTCCAATCCCCAGCTGCCTAGTTGTACCTGGCTGGACTCAAAAATTTGGCGAAGCCCACATCATTTTTTTTTTTTAATTATTTCATGAAATTCATGAAAAAAAAGGGCTTCTCTATATTTTTGGTTCCCAGCCGGGTACAACTAGGCAGCTGTGGGTTGGGGGCAGCCCGTAGCTGCCTGCTGTACCTGGCTAGCATACAAAAATATGGCGAAGCCCACGTCATTTTCTTAAAAACGTTTTCAGGGAAAAACCTTTATAAAAAAAAATGCTTCCCTGCATTTCTATTGCCAGTGAAAGTAACACCAAGCAGCGGGGGCTAGCAGCCAGTAGCTGCTTTGGTTACCCTTAGCAATAGAAAATGCAGCGGGAGGCCACAAACAATGTGATTTTTTTGTTTTTTTATTTTAAATGAATTTTTTTTAAAAAGAATCGGCATGGGCTTCGCCCATCAAGCACCAGAGCATTTTACTTCTCATTCATCCCAAGTAATCAGATGACTCCAGTGTCGGCCGATTACTTGTTCTGTGTCCCCCTGCATCCATCGCAGCGTGTACGGGCTGTGAGGTCAGCGGAGTGGAGACAGTGACATGCTCTGCTCTGACACATAGTGTGCTGCATGTCACTATCTTTCTCCACTCTGGTACTTGTTGTGCAGGTGACCGGATGCTACATGTCACTAACTGTCTCCACTATGGGACTTGTTGTGCAGGTGAGAGTGTATACAGTTGGTACTATGCAGCAGAAATCACAGAGTGGGGCAGTTAGTGACATGTATCATCCGGTCACCTGCACAACAAGTCCCAGAGTGGAGACAGTGACATGCTCTGCTCTGACACATAGTGTGCTGCATGTCACTATCTTTCACCACTCTGGGACTTGTTGTGCAGGTGACCGGATGATACATGTCACTAACTGCCACACTCTGAGACTTGTGCAGGTGAGAGTGTATACAGTTGGAACAATGCAGCAGAAGTCACAGAGTGGAGCAAGTTAGTGACATGTATCATCCGGTCACCTGCACAACAAGTCCCAGAGTGGATACAGTGACATGCAGCACACTATGTGTCAGAGCAGAGCATGTCACCAACTTGCTCTGCTCTGTCACCTGCGGTGCTGCATGTCACGTTTTTGCGGCGATTTGGTGCGTTTTTTGCTGCGTTTTTGCTCACTGCGTTTTTAATCAGTGCACAATGCCATTAAAGATTGTTGATGAAAAAAAAAAAACAGGTCTGATGTCAATTCCTTATTCAAAATGTTCATTGTATGCAGGAGAGCAGACAGCAGCTGCAGAACTACAAGGCTCAGCATCCTCCATTCACTAGTGTATGCAGGAGAGCAGACAGCAGCTGCAGAACTACAAGGCGCAGCATCCTCCATTCACTAGTGTATGCAGGAGAGCAGACAGCAGCTGCAGAACTACAAGGCTCAGCATCCTCCATTCACTAGTGTATGCAGGAGAGCATACAGCAGCTGCAGAACTACAAGGCTCAGCATCCTCCATCCAGGACTGTATGCAGTTTTTTACCCAAAAAGAAAAAAAAATGACATGGGCTTCGCCATATTTTTGTATGCTAGCCGGGTACAGCAGGCAGGTACGGGCTGCCCCCAACCCCCAGCTGCCTATTTGTACCCGGCTGGGAACCAAAAATATAGAGAAGCCCTTTTTTTTTTAATTATTTCATGAATTTCATGAAATAATTTAAAAAAAAAAAATGACGTAAGCTTCGCCTAATTTTGGTGTCCAGCCGGGTACAACTAGGCAGCTGGGGATTGGAATCCACAGTGCAGGGTGCCCAAGCTTTCTGGGCACCCCCACTGCGAATTGCAGTCCGCAGCCACCCCAGAAAATGGCGCTTTCATAGAAGCGCCATCTTCTGGCGCTGTATTCAACTCTTCCAGCTGCCCTGATGCCGCGTGGCTAGCTGGGTAATAATGGAGTTAGGGCTAGCTGTATATTATCAGCTAGCCCTAAGCCCGAAATTCATGGTGTCACGCCAATATTAGACATGGCCACCATGAATTTCTAGTAATGATAAAAAAAAAAACACAACACCCAGAAAAATATTTTTATTAGAAATAAAACACAACACAATTAGTGACTCCATCTTTATTGAAATAAACCCCCCTCCGCAGTAATCCTGGGTTAGGGTCCCGCGCCGTCCAATCAGGATCCAATATCATCTGATCGGTTTGCTGGAAGGCAAAGCGATCAGATGATGTGTCAGGTTAAACTACATGAATCACATGACACATCAGCTGATTGTATAAAAGCCGATTATACAATCAGCTGATGCATCAGTAGAAAAAAAAAATAAATAAATAAATACTCACGTCTGTGCTGATTACCGGCAGCTCCTGCAGCAGAGTCTGATCCTGGCCCATCACTGCAGGAGCTGCCGGTAATCAGCTGATGAAGTCCCCTGACGGCAGGATCAGCTGATAGCCGGCCGGGCGCGAAAAAGCAGGCGACACCACGAGAATCGATCAGCTGATGCGTCAGGTGACTGCATCAGGTGATCCACCGCCAGGTCCTGCAAGCTTCGTACGTACCCCGGGGAGACTGCACACAGCCGAAGCGGCGGTACCGAGACAGGAGCTGGGAGCGGGCATGGCACCGGGACCCTGCAGACAGGTGAGTATGACATACACACACACATACACACTCACACACACACTGTATATATACACACACACACTGTATATACGCACACACACTGTATATACACACACACTGTATATACGCGCACACATACACATACACTGTATATACGCGCACACACACTTTCTTCCCCTGGCTGTGCAGAGCTGCTGTATCTGTGATTGATCTCAGTGCATCCACTGGGAAGAGGCAGGGAGGAGGGTTTGGGTGGGAGCAGAGTGGGTGTATTAGACACAAT
This sequence comes from Anomaloglossus baeobatrachus, assembly GCF_048569485.1. Classification (NCBI taxonomy): domain Eukaryota; kingdom Metazoa; phylum Chordata; class Amphibia; order Anura; family Aromobatidae; genus Anomaloglossus; species Anomaloglossus baeobatrachus. The sequence continues at coordinate 115,955,994 of NC_134361.1, read as the reverse complement.
GGGTGTGTTAGATAAGCTAGACACCGCCCTAGAGCCACAAAGAATTCTGGGACTTGTAGGAACTGAACACAGGAAGTCAGAGGAGAGATTAACCCCATCAGAGCTGGAGCCAGCAATGAGCATGTGCTGCTAGTGCACAATAAAAGGTAATTTTGCTGAAAAAACATAATAGATGTGTTGAGGGGCACATATTAGCAAGATTTATCAGAAAAAAAAAAATCAGTTTTGGTAACTGGACAACTTCTTTAACTCAGTTGCTGTAGGGGCCAGCGCTACACATGCACACACATGCAGACTAAACGCACATGGTACACAGACATGCACACCCAAAAATGCATATACACAAACATATATGTAAATACACATACACAGATATGTACACAAACAGGCATAAACATACTTGAATACATGTTCACAAAAAGACATAAACTGACAGAAATATACATGCAGTCATATACACTGACATACTGTACATACACACAGACACATTTAGATGCATTTTTTATATGTCTGAAGCCCGTAGCAAGCCTCGCTCACCTCTCCTGCTTGTCTGTTGACTGGGTAGCAAGACCTTCAGGAGAAGGCCAGTGGCCCATGTTAATCCTTACATGGTGTATGATGTGGTTAACAGGGATAATAGTTGTATCCAACTATGGTAGCTAGCATCTGTAGAGACAGTCGAAAGCTGCACGATCTGTGCTGCTTAGTAATTTAGGGAGAAATTGGGAAGAGACAGTCTCCTAAAGCCCGCTACACACGCTTCAATATATCTCACAATCCGTCGTTGGGGTCAAGTTGTAAGTGACGCACATCCGGCATCGTTTGTGAGGTATCTGCGTGTGACACCTACGTGCGATCAGGATTGAACGCAAAACCGTTGATCGCAAACACATCGTATCATTCTCTACAATTGAGCGTTTTGTTGCACGAACCTAGTCAATTGTAACGTGTGACATCCCTCATACGATTTCGGTGTCTGATGCTATGTGCGCAGGTGTGCGCTCTGCACCGCAGCTTAAAAAAGGTCTGCTTCAGAGCGCAGCTGAAAAGCTGCGTTCTGAAGCGCCTCACAATGTCTGTCATGCACTAATCTCTGTCAGTCCGTCACTATCTCTGTCCCTCACTCTCTGTCCATGTCAGTCTATCCCCCTCTCTCATATACTCACCAATCCCCGATCCCCGGCGCTGCACAGCATTCACACTGCTCCGGCGGCTTTTACTGTTTTGAAAAAGCCGGCCGCCCATTAAACAATTTCGTATTCCCTGCTTTCCCCGCCCACCAGCGCCTATGATTGGTTACAGTGAGACACGCCCCCACTCTGAGTGACAGGTGTCACACTGCACCCAATCACAGCAGCCGGTGGGCGTGTCTATACTGTGTAGTGAAATAAATAATTAAATAATTAAAAAAAAACGGCGTGCGGTTCCCCCCATTTTTAAAACCAGCCAGATAAAGCCATACGGCTGAAGGCTGGTATTCTCAGGATGGGGAGCTCCACGTTATGGGGAGCCCCCCACCCTAACAATATCAGCCAACAGCCGCCCAGAATTGCCGCATACATTATATGCGACAGTTCTGGGACTGTACCCGGCTCTTCCCGATTTGCCCTGGTGCGTTGGCAAATCGGGGTAATAAGGAGTTATTGGCAGCTCATAGCTGCCAATAAGTCCTAGATTAATCATGTCAGGCGTCTATGAGACACCCTCCATGATTAATCTGTAAGTTACAGTAAATAAACACACACACCAGAAAAAATCCTTTATTAGAAATAAAAACACACACATATACCCTGGTTCACCACTTTAATCAGCCCCAAAAAGCCCTCCTTGTCCGGCGTAATCCAGGATGATCCAGCGTCGCATCCAGCGCTGCTGCATGGAGGTGACCGGAGCCGCAGCAGACACAGCCGCTCCGGTCACCTCCACACAGCAAATGAACACAGCCGCGCGATCAGCTGCTGTCACTGAGGTTACCCGCGGCCACCGCTGCATCCACCGGTGGCCGCGGGTAACCTCAGTGACAGCAGCTGATCGCGCGGCTGTCTTCATTTGCTGTGTGGAGGTGACCGGAGCGGCTGTGTCTGCTGCGGCTCCGGTCACCTCCATGCAGCAGCGCTGGATGCGACGCTGGATCATCCTGGATTACGCCGGACAAGGAGGGCTTTTTGGGGCTGATTAAAGTGGTGAACCAGGGTATATGTGTGTGTTTTTATTTCTAATAAAGGATTTTTTCTGGTGTGTGTGTTTATTTACTGTAACTTACAGATTAATCATGGAGGGTGTCTCATAGACGCCTGACATGATTAATCTAGGACTTATTGGCAGCTATGGGCTGCCAATAACTCCTTATTACCCCGATTTGCCAACGCACCAGGGTAAATCGGGAAGAGCCGGGTACAGCCCCAGAACTGTCGCATATAATGTGTGCGGCAATTCTGGGCGGCTGTTGGCTGATATTGTTAGGGTGGGGGGCTCCCCATAACGTGGAGCTCCCCATCCTGAGAATACCAGCCTTCAGCCGTATGGCTTTATCTGGCTGGTTTTAAAAATGGGGGGAACCGCACGCCGTTTTTTTTAATTATTTAATTATTTATTTCACTACACAGTATAGACACGCCCACCGGCTGCTGTGATTGGGTGCAGTGTGACACCTGTCACTCAGAGTGGGGGCGTGTCTCACTGTAACCAATCATAGGCGCTGGTGGGCGGGGAAAGCAGGGAATACGAAATTGTTTAATGGGCGGCCGGCTTTTTCAAAACAGTAAAAGCCGCCGGAGCAGTGAGAAAGCCGTGCAGCGCCGGGGATCGGGGATTGGTGAGTATGAGAGAGGGCTGCTAACTTCAGTTACTCAGGAGATTAGCGGTCACCGGTGAGACTTCACTGGTGACCGCTAATCAGGGCGCGACACAGACAGAGCCACAGCATGACCATGAAGTCGGGTGAAGTTCACCCGAGTTCATTCTGACAGTGCGGCTCTGTCTGTGTCTGCTGTCATCTGCCATTCAGCTCTGCTACATGGCTGTCTGTGTCTTCTGTTAGCGGCCATGTAGCAGAGCTGAATGGCAGATGACATAGTAAAAACGCATCCCTACACATTACACATGCTTGTCAAGTCAATAAATAAAAAAAAAAAAAAAGGTGCCCAATGCATACGTCACAGAGCACATGATCTAAAGGATCGCACATAACATTGATCAATTTAACATAGACTACTAACGCTCGTGTGACAGCAAATGAACGACCAACGTGAAATCTCATAGATCCCGTATGCAACCTGGGAATTCTACTAATTACAGTGGAACCTCGCTTATCGAGTAACCCAGTTCGTGAGTATGTCGCTTAACGAGCAAACTTTGCTGTAAATTTTTAACTCAATTTACGAGCAAGCTTTGCTGTATGAGCAAAATACTCACCACACACACTTCCAGTTCCGTACATCCACCGCACTCTAATCCGCTCTTGCAGTCCACACAAACTCACACACACACACACACAAATACGCACAAGCACAAACACACACATAATATGCTCACCTTACCTTCCGTAATAGGAATAGCCAGCCCCCGAGATTACGGTGATGTAGGAAAACACGATACAGAGATAAGAAAAATAGATTTAGCAAAGGCAAGGCCCGACTTCCTAAATACATAGTAAAGAAAAGGAAACTGGTTGCAGTCAGTACAAACCCTGCAGAAAAATACCAATCTCCTGATAGTAAAAATGGTCCTGGAGGTCACACGACCTTACCCCGACTATATCAGGTACTCTTATAAATAATGGGAGAAGCAAAATACCAAAAAAAACTCAAAAATACAAAAGTGCAAATAATCAAGTGTGACAGGAAGAATCTCCCTTTTCTTGCAGAAGAGCTAACAAAGGGGGAACCCCCATGCTCATCAAACTAGAAAAGCAAATCTTCACCTGCAAGAAAACAGATTCCAAACAAAACAAAAAGAAAAACAAACACCCTTTGATGTAAACCAGGAAGCAAAGCAAAAGCTTGCAAACATATCTGCAGGGGTCTTGCACAGGAAGACAGGGAAGACAGAACTCCAAGCCAGGTTCAGAGACTGAAGAAAATTCAACTATCAATGGCACCAGCAAGGCAAAAAGTGCTCCCCTATATACACCAGACTTGTCTGCAATAGGACTTCCTTAATTCCCAATTAACGCTGACGCCTGTCTGAGTCACAGACTCAGACTCAGCTTCACTACCATTCCTGGCCACCAGAAGGAGCTCCAACACAGCACCCACACCTAGAACATTCACAACAGTAGCCCCCCCTTCAGGAGGGGTCACCGAATCCTCACGAGAACCACCGGATCTGTCAGAATGGGCATGATGGAAGTCACGAACCAATCTGTCAGCGTGAATGTCAGAAGCAAAGACCCAAGAATTTTCCTCCTGACCATAACCCTTCCACTTAACAAGGTACTGGAGTTTTCGTCTATTAAAATGGGAATCCAAAATTGTCTCTACCTCATACTCCATACTCCAACGTGAAATCTCATAGATCCCGTATGCAACCTGGGCGTGTCACATCGCAAATGCGATTGTACAACTAATTGCAACGTGTAAAGTGGGCTTTAGTCATCTTTATCTAGACATAGTTGTGTGTACAATCCTGGGGCATTTGTCTTCACAAACAAAAATAGAAAGTATACAATTTATATTTGCAGAAATTCTAGCTGAAATTGGGATCTGTAGGGAATGTAAAAGTTAACTATATATAATAATATTTATTAATATAGCGCTAATAATTCCACAGCACTTTACATACAATGGCAGCACTGTCCCCATTGGGGCTCACAATCTAAGTTCACTATCACTATGTTTTTGGAGTGTGGGAGGAAACCCACACAAAGATGGGGAGAACATACAAACACCTTGCAGATGGTGTCTTTGGTGGGATTTGAACCGAGGACACCAGGGCTGCAAGACTGTAATTCTAACCACTTAGCCACTGTGCTGCCACTAGGGAGAGATCTGATTTTAAATCTCCTGGCCAGGAGAGGAAGCGCATGTACCGATGGAAAAGTTCATTGGGAATTCTACTAATTACAGTGGAACCTCGCTTATCGAGTAACCCAGTTCGTGAGTATGTCGCTTAACGAGCAAACTTTGCTGTAAATTTTTAACTCAATTTACGAGCAAGCTTTGCTGTATGAGCAAAATACTCACCACACACACTTCCAGTTCCGTACATCCACCGCACTCTAATCCGCTCTTGCAGTCCACACAAACTCACACACACACACACACAAATACGCACAAGCACAAACACACACATAATATGCTCACCTTACCTTCCGTAATAGGAATAGCCAGCCCCCGAGATTACGGTGATGTAGGAAAACACGATACAGAGATAAGAAAAATAGATTTAGCAAAGGCAAGGCCCGACTTCCTAAATACATAGTAAAGAAAAGGAAACTGGTTGCAGTCAGTACAAACCCTGCAGAAAAATACCAATCTCCTGATAGTAAAAATGGTCCTGGAGGTCACACGACCTTACCCCGACTATATCAGGTACTCTTATAAATAATGGGAGAAGCAAAATACCAAAAAAAACTCAAAAATACAAAAGTGCAAATAATCAAGTGTGACAGGAAGAATCTCCCTTTTCTTGCAGAAGAGCTAACAAAGGGGGAACCCCCATGCTCATCAAACTAGAAAAGCAAATCTTCACCTGCAAGAAAACAGATTCCAAACAAAACAAAAAGAAAAACAAACACCCTTTGATGTAAACCAGGAAGCAAAGCAAAAGCTTGCAAACATATCTGCAGGGGTCTTGCACAGGAAGACAGGGAAGACAGAACTCCAAGCCAGGTTCAGAGACTGAAGAAAATTCAACTATCAATGGCACCAGCAAGGCAAAAAGTGCTCCCCTATATACACCAGACTTGTCTGCAATAGGACTTCCTTAATTCCCAATTAACGCTGACGCCTGTCTGAGTCACAGACTCAGACTCAGCTTCACTACCATTCCTGGCCACCAGAAGGAGCTCCAACACAGCACCCACACCTAGAACATTCACAACAGTAGCCCCCCCTTCAGGAGGGGTCACCGAATCCTCACGAGAACCACCGGATCTGTCAGAATGGGCATGATGGAAGTCACGAACCAATCTGTCAGCGTGAATGTCAGAAGCAAAGACCCAAGAATTTTCCTCCTGACCATAACCCTTCCACTTAACAAGGTACTGGAGTTTTCGTCTATTAAAATGGGAATCCAAAATTGTCTCTACCTCATACTCCATACTCCAACGTGAAATCTCATAGATCCCGTATGCAACCTGGGCGTGTCACATCGCAAATGCGATTGTACAACTAATTGCAACGTGTAAAGTGGGCTTTAGTCATCTTTATCTAGACATAGTTGTGTGTACAATCCTGGGGCATTTGTCTTCACAAACAAAAATAGAAAGTATACAATTTATATTTGCAGAAATTCTAGCTGAAATTGGGATCTGTAGGGAATGTAAAAGTTAACTATATATAATAATATTTATTAATATAGCGCTAATAATTCCACAGCACTTTACATACAATGGCAGCACTGTCCCCATTGGGGCTCACAATCTAAGTTCACTATCACTATGTTTTTGGAGTGTGGGAGGAAACCCACACAAAGATGGGGAGAACATACAAACACCTTGCAGATGGTGTCTTTGGTGGGATTTGAACCGAGGACACCAGGGCTGCAAGACTGTAATTCTAACCACTTAGCCACTGTGCTGCCACTAGGGAGTGATCTGATTTTAAATCTCCTGGCCAGGAGAGGAAGCGCATGTACCGATGGAAAAGTTCATTGGGAATTCTACTAATTACAGTGGAACCTCGCTTATCGAGTAACCCAGTTCGTGAGTATGTCGCTTAACGAGCAAACTTTGCTGTAAATTTTTAACTCAATTTACGAGCAAGCTTTGCTGTATGAGCAAAATACTCACCACACACACTTCCAGTTCCGTACATCCACCGCACTCTAATCCGCTCTTGCAGTCCACACAAACTCACACACACACACACACAAATACGCACAAGCACAAACACACACATAATATGCTCACCTTACCTTCCGTAATAGGAATAGCCAGCCCCCGAGATTACGGTGATGTAGGAAAACACGATACAGAGATAAGAAAAATAGATTTAGCAAAGGCAAGGCCCGACTTCCTAAATACATAGTAAAGAAAAGGAAACTGGTTGCAGTCAGTACAAACCCTGCAGAAAAATACCAATCTCCTGATAGTAAAAATGGTCCTGGAGGTCACACGACCTTACCCCGACTATATCAGGTACTCTTATAAATAATGGGAGAAGCAAAATACCAAAAAAAACTCAAAAATACAAAAGTGCAAATAATCAAGTGTGACAGGAAGAATCTCCCTTTTCTTGCAGAAGAGCTAACAAAGGGGGAACCCCCATGCTCATCAAACTAGAAAAGCAAATCTTCACCTGCAAGAAAACAGATTCCAAACAAAACAAAAAGAAAAACAAACACCCTTTGATGTAAACCAGGAAGCAAAGCAAAAGCTTGCAAACATATCTGCAGGGGTCTTGCACAGGAAGACAGGGAAGACAGAACTCCAAGCCAGGTTCAGAGACTGAAGAAAATTCAACTATCAATGGCAGCAGCAAGGCAAAAAGTGCTCCCCTATATACACCAGACTTGTCTGCAATAGGACTTCCTTAATTCCCAATTAACGCTGACGCCTGTCTGAGTCACAGACTCAGACTCAGCTTCACTACCATTCCTGGCCACCAGAAGGAGCTCCAACACAGCACCCACACCTAGAACATTCACAACAGTAGCCCCCCCTTCAGGAGGGGTCACCGAATCCTCACGAGAACCACCGGATCTGTCAGAATGGGCATGATGGAAGTCACGAACCAATCTGTCAGCGTGAATGTCAGAAGCAAAGACCCAAGAATTTTCCTCCTGACCATAACCCTTCCACTTAACAAGGTACTGGAGTTTTCGTCTATTAAAATGGGAATCCAAAATTGTCTCTACCTCATACTCCATACTCCAACGTGAAATCTCATAGATCCCGTATGCAACCTGGGCGTGTCACATCGCAAATGCGATTGTACAACTAATTGCAACGTGTAAAGTGGGCTTTAGTCATCTTTATCTAGACATAGTTGTGTGTACAATCCTGGGGCATTTGTCTTCACAAACAAAAATAGAAAGTATACAATTTATATTTGCAGAAATTCTAGCTGAAATTGGGATCTGTAGGGAATGTAAAAGTTAACTATATATAATAATATTTATTAATATAGCGCTAATAATTCCACAGCACTTTACATACAATGGCAGCACTGTCCCCATTGGGGCTCACAATCTAAGTTCACTATCACTATGTTTTTGGAGTGTGGGAGGAAACCCACACAAAGATGGGGAGAACATACAAACACCTTGCAGATGGTGTCTTTGGTGGGATTTGAACCGAGGACACCAGGGCTGCAAGACTGTAATTCTAACCACTTAGCCACTGTGCTGCCACTAGGGAGAGATCTGATTTTAAATCTCCTGGCCAGGAGAGGAAGCGCATGTACCGATGGAAAAGTTCATTGGGAATTCTACTAATTACAGTGGAACCTCGCTTATCGAGTAACCCAGTTAGTGAGTATGTCGCTTAACGAGCAAACTTTGCTGTAAATTTTTAACTCAATTTACGAGCAAGCTTTGCTGTATGAGCAAAATACTCACCACACACACTTCCGGTTCCGTACATCCACCGCACTCTAATCCGCTCTTGCAGTCCACACAAACTCACACACACACACACACAAATACGCACAAGCACAAACACACACATAATATGCTCACCTTACCTTCCGTAATAGGAATAGCCAGCCCCCGAGATTACGGTGATGTAGGAAAACACGATACAGAGATAAGAAAAATAGATTTAGCAAAGGCAAGGCCCGACTTCCTAAATACATAGTAAAGAAAAGGAAACTGGTTGCAGTCAGTACAAACCCTGCAGAAAAATACCAATCTCCTGATAGTAAAAATGGTCCTGGAGGTCACACGACCTTACCCCGACTATATCAGGTACTCTTATAAATAATGGGAGAAGCAAAATACCAAAAAAACCTCAAAAATACAAAAGTGCAAATAATCAAGTGTGACAGGAAGAATCTCCCTTTTCTTGCAGAAGAGCTAACAAAGGGGGAACCCCCATGCTCATCAAACTAGAAAAGCAAATCTTCACCTGCAAGAAAACAGATTCCAAACAAAACAAAAAGAAAAACAAACACCCTTTGATGTAAACCAGGAAGCAAAGCAAAAGCTTGCAAACATATCTGCAGGGGTCTTGCACAGGAAGACAGGGAAGACAGAACTCCAAGCCAGGTTCAGAGACTGAAGAAAATTCAACTATCAATGGCACCAGCAAGGCAAAAAGTGCTCCCCTATATACACCAGACTTGTCTGCAATAGGACTTCCTTAATTCCCAATTAACGCTGACGCCTGTCTGAGTCACAGACTCAGACTCAGCTTCACTACCATTCCTGGCCACCAGAAGGAGCTCCAACACAGCACCCACACCTAGAACATTCACAACAGTAGCCCCCCCTTCAGGAGGGGTCACCGAATCCTCACGAGAACCACCGGATCTGTCAGAATGGGCATGATGGAAGTCACGAACCAATCTGTCAGCGTGAATGTCAGAAGCAAAGACCCAAGAATTTTCCTCCTGACCATAACCCTTCCACTTAACAAGGTACTGGAGTTTTCGTCTATTAAAATGGGAATCCAAAATTGTCTCTACCTCATACTCCATACTCCAACGTGAAATCTCATAGATCCCGTATGCAACCTGGGCGTGTCACATCGCAAATGCGATTGTACAACTAATTGCAACGTGTAAAGTGGGCTTTAGTCATCTTTATCTAGACATAGTTGTGTGTACAATCCTGGGGCATTTGTCTTCACAAACAAAAATAGAAAGTATACAATTTATATTTGCAGAAATTCTAGCTGAAATTGGGATCTGTAGGGAATGTAAAAGTTAACTATATATAATAATATTTATTAATATAGCGCTAATAATTCCACAGCACTTTACATACAATGGCAGCACTGTCCCCATTGGGGCTCACAATCTAAGTTCACTATCACTATGTTTTTGGAGTGTGGGAGGAAACCCACACAAAGATGGGGAGAACATACAAACACCTTGCAGATGGTGTCTTTGGTGGGATTTGAACCGAGGACACCAGGGCTGCAAGACTGTAATTCTAACCACTTAGCCACTGTGCTGCCACTAGGGAGAGATCTGATTTTAAATCTCCTGGCCAGGAGAGGAAGCGCATGTACCGATGGAAAAGTTCATTGGGAATTCTACTAATTACAGTGGAACCTCGCTTATCGAGTAACCCAGTTAGTGAGTATGTCGCTTAACGAGCAAACTTTGCTGTAAATTTTTAACTCAATTTACGAGCAAGCTTTGCTGTATGAGCAAAATACTCACCACACACACTTCCGGTTCCGTACATCCACCGCACTCTAATCCGCTCTTGCAGTCCACACAAACTCACACACACACACACACAAATACGCACAAGCACAAACACACACATAATATGCTCACCTTACCTTCCGTAATAGGAATAGCCAGCCCCCGAGATTACGGTGATGTAGGAAAACACGATACAGAGATAAGAAAAATAGATTTAGCAAAGGCAAGGCCCGACTTCCTAAATACATAGTAAAGAAAAGGAAACTGGTTGCAGTCAGTACAAACCCTGCAGAAAAATACCAATCTCCTGATAGTAAAAATGGTCCTGGAGGTCACACGACCTTACCCCGACTATATCAGGTACTCTTATAAATAATGGGAGAAGCAAAATACCAAAAAAACCTCAAAAATACAAAAGTGCAAATAATCAAGTGTGACAGGAAGAATCTCCCTTTTCTTGCAGAAGAGCTAACAAAGGGGGAACCCCCATGCTCATCAAACTAGAAAAGCAAATCTTCACCTGCAAGAAAACAGATTCCAAACAAAACAAAAAGAAAAACAAACACCCTTTGATGTAAACCAGGAAGCAAAGCAAAAGCTTGCAAACATATCTGCAGGGGTCTTGCACAGGAAGACAGGGAAGACAGAACTCCAAGCCAGGTTCAGAGACTGAAGAAAATTCAACTATCAATGGCACCAGCAAGGCAAAAAGTGCTCCCCTATATACACCAGACTTGTCTGCAATAGGACTTCCTTAATTCCCAATTAACGCTGACGCCTGTCTGAGTCACAGACTCAGACTCAGCTTCACTACCATTCCTGGCCACCAGAAGGAGCTCCAACACAGCACCCACACCTAGAACATTCACAACAGTAGCCCCCCCTTCAGGAGGGGTCACCGAATCCTCACGAGAACCACCGGATCTGTCAGAATGGGCATGATGGAAGTCACGAACCAATCTGTCAGCGTGAATGTCAGAAGCAAAGACCCAAGAATTTTCCTCCTGACCATAACCCTTCCACTTAACAAGGTACTGGAGTTTTCGTCTATTAAAATGGGAATCCAAAATTTTCTCTACCTCATACTCCAGATCCCCTTCTACCAAGACAGGATCCGGAGGCGCCACCGTGGGAACTACTGGCTCCACATGTTTCTTCAACAAAGACTTATGAAAAACATTGTGAATTTTAAATGACTCAGGAAGAGCCAAACTAAAAGATACAGGATTAATAATCACTGAAATCTTATAGAGCCTAATAAATCTAGGCTTAAATTTAGGCGAAGAAACTCTCTTAGGAACAATCCTGGAGGACAACCAAACCATGTCCCCCACTTTAAACCGGGGACCAACTGTCCTACGTCGGTTGGCAAACCTTTGAGCATTCTCCTGGGACTGAAACAATTTCTCCACTACTTCAGCCCAAATCTGCTGCATTCTCTCCACGACAGAATCAACTCCCGGAAAGGCCGAAGCCTCAACCTGCCGTGAAGAGAACCTGGAATGAAATCCAAAATTGCAGAAAAAAGGAGACATCAAAGTAGAAGAGTTTGCCTTATTATTGAGAGCAATCTCTGCCAAGGGCAAAAATGAAACCCAGTCATCTTGATCTGCAGATACAAAACATCTCAAATAGGTTTCCAAGTTCTGATTAGCTCTCTCAGTATGGCCATTGATCTGAGGATACCACGCTGAAGAAAAAGACAGTTCAATTCCTAATCTAGAACAAAATGCTGTCCAAAATCTGGACACAAACTGAACTCCTCTGTCTGACATCCCCCTCCATGCACCCCCTTTCCAATATAAGGCGCCCCCTATGGCTGTTGCCCCCTGCCCCATAGAGATCCCCCTCCATGCACCCCCTTTCCTATAAAGCGCGCCCCCTGGCTGCTGCCCCTGCCCCACACAAATTACACTCCATGCACCTCTTTTTCCCATAGAGCGCCCTCTATGGCTGCCCCTGTCCCATGCAGATTACCCCCCGCCGGCTGCTACCGCCGCTATCTTCGGCTCTACAGCGCCTACCTCCCGGCTCCGGTGACTTCTCTCCTCAGCGGCACTCAGTCTGCAGAGACGCCGGTAGTGGTGACTCATCGCGCTGCCGGTGACGTCACCAGTGAGCGCGCCAGGCCAGGGAGCTGATTGCAGCTCCCTAACCCCGGAAGTGCCGGCGAGCAGGGAGCAGAGCAGGTATGGAGGATGACTTTTGTATTAGCGTTTAAGACGCTAATACAAATTAAAAATGGGACCAACTAACTACCCAGCCCCCATCCCCCCCCCCCCACAAAGACTCCAGTTATGGTAATGAGTCTGGGGAGAGAAATTTAAAAAAAATTTTTTTTTACTCTCGCCCTCGGCGCCGCCCCCCCGCAACCCACCGGACCACGGGTGCCTAATGGTAAATACGGCCCTGCTTGTGGGTAATTACATAGTCTGCCCTGGTATTTTTGTATCTCCATCCTCTTCTCTATGTATTGTTTCTATGCGGTATATGTACGTGTTTGTTATTTAATACAGATAACTGCTTTTATTTTAATTTTTCTGGGGGTCTCTTTTTTCGGATTACATTCTTATTTGTGTTCAACTTTTTGATTGCATTTTATTCCACTTTTTTTCTGCAGTATGATGAAAAAGCATTTTTTTGCTGCTTTTATTTTTAAACTTTTAAATAAAGGGGATAAATAGTGTAACAGTTTTACAAATGAGGGTGGGCTGGATTCGGCGATACCAACTACGTGTTATTTTTTTTTTAGTTATTTTTTGGGTATACTATATATATATTTTATTTACATTTTGTCTTTTTTTTTACTTTTTCACCTAGTCCCTATATGAGACTTTAACTTTTCTTAATCTGATCACTGATATAATTCATTGCCCGGTGTCAGGCTACAGATCACCTGTCAGACCCTACTGCAGGCTGAGTCTGACAGGCCACCATACAAAGCAGATCCGGTCAACATGTGACCTCCAGCTGCCTAGGCAACCTTCGGCTCCCCCATGATCATGTCACTGAGGAGCTGGAGAGGTAAGAAAAGCAGTACACTGCTTCTCTGAAACTTATATGTGCTGCGGCACATAAAAGATCATAAAAGATTAACATCATCAGTATCTGATCCAATCAGGTCCTGATGATGTCTCTGGGAAGAATTACCATTCTGCACCGGAAATCCTGCAATAGCGGCGCACAGAGTGTCGCAATACCCTCCTGACTGCCGACTGTAATTATGTAAGCTCTGCACAAAGCCAAGCAGAAGCTGACGTATATTTACAAAAGGTCCTGAACAGGTTAAATAAGATGAAATACTGTTTTTTTTAAAAAAGAAAGCCTCATCAATAGAGATGCGCGATCTTGATTGATAAAGGTTCGCCAATTTCAAAATCATACAATCCTTGGCCGGTTCAGATCGGGCTTGAAAATCCGAACATTTGTCCCAAAAGTCGTCAATGTTCGGCTTTGTTCAGTGACAGCTTTTCTGATACTTGACTACTGTAGTGGGGCTGTATGATGAGCGGGGGGACGTGTTTGATGAGGGGAGGGGTTGGGGAGAGGTCAGCGGAGCTGCGTATTTTTTTTTTTCTTAACTTTATGTGTGGATGCTCTGGCAGCCAATCAGGGTGCAGAAAACATCCACAACGTTCACACACAAGGGCTTGTGTCATTGGCTGTCTAATTCCCATGTCCCTCTGCATATAAATCGTGGACATGCAGCGTTGGCACGATTTTGTGATTGCTAAAGCTTAGGGACGGTTAACCGCCGCTGCTGCTGCTAGACAGCTTAGGTAGGGGTTTATCATAGGTCGTTGAGATAGTTAGGACGGAAGACGACTGTGTAGAATAGGGAAGTGCAGTGTAGGGAACATTGTGTGCCACAAATTGGCATTTCATCTTCTAGTGATAGCTAATTGTGTGCTCCTGCTCCAAATTGTGATTTGTGCATCTAAATAGGGCCACGTCTGTGTCCAAGCTCCAAATTGCGATTTGTGCATCTAAATAGGTGTCATGGGTGAGAGACAGTCCTGCGATCTCCGGCTATAGAAGGTCACAGCATTTGGCTGCACAAGCTGTTCCTTGGCCTTCTATCATTCTTGCTTGGTTTCCATCCTTCTCTGTTTAGAGCTCTGCGGAGTTCCTCAGCCTCTCAGCTGCTGTTCACCAGCACTTTCCTTGTCTATATATACTTTCACTTCATATTACTTGGTGCTGGTGATATTTGATACATCTTTATCAAGTCCTTAGTGCAAGCAGGCGGCTTCCATATATCAGGAGAATCTTGGTTTTTGTTGCAGCTTCTCTTCCTGAGACATCTAGAGATAAGTTGTTGGTTGTTTTCCCTTGTTTGTTATCCCTGGGTGCCCTTTAGTGCCCAGTGGGGCTGACGAAGAACTCATCCCATCCGCTCTTTACTTAGGGCCCAAATCAGGGTCAGCCTAGGGTCAGGTATTTGACTCGGCCCATAGGTGCAGAACCTATCTATAGTGGTGAGGGCCCAGCAGTAGGCTTGGTAAGGAGTCAACATCACCCCCTTCCCTGGACACAGGATTTCCCTTAACTTTTTGCTGTTTGTTTGGTACTTTCCCATAGCTAGCATGATATTATTTCCATGAAAAAAAAACACCTGACACACAGGTTTTGTTTTTTCTTTTTTTTTTCTCTTTGGTTGTTGTTGTTTTGTTGTTTATTTTTCCTCCCATGGACCCCGTTATTGTTTTGTCTCAACGGCTCCGGGGTCTGTTTCTGGAGGTTGCAGACCTTTAGTTAGCTGTGCAGCAGCAGTGGTCACAGACCCCTAATGTTGGGGATTCTGCGGGTAGACAGTTCCAGCCAGAGACCAAAATTACTCTGTCAGACAGGTTTGCAAGGGGGTAGAGCCACATTTTTTGTATCTAAACAAGCCTGTAAACTATACTTTAACCTAAACTAAACTACATTGGTCCAAGTGTTTTTTTCATGGATAGCACCAAACATAAGGTCAGGTGTACGAGCCCTAAGGATGCCTGTAGACATACAGTGCCTACAAGTAGTCTTCAACCCCCTGCAGATTTAGCAGGTTTGATAAGATGCAAATAAGTTAGAGCCTGCAAACTTCAAACAAGAGCAGAATTTATTAACAGATGCATAAATCTTACATACCAACAAGTTATGTTGCTCAGTTAAATTTTAATAAATTTTCAACATAAAAGTGTGGGTCAATTATTATTCAACCTCTAGGTTTAATATTTTGTGGAATAACCCTTGTTTGTTAGCTAATAATCGTCTTTTATAAGACCTGATCAGGCCGGCACAGGTCTCTGGAGTTATCTTGGCCCACTCCTCCATGCAGATCTTCTCCAAGTTATCTAGGTTCTTTGGGTGTCTCATGTGGACTTTAATCTTGAGCTCCTTCCACAAGTTTTCAATTGGGTTAAGGTCAGGAGACTGACTAGGCCACTGCAACACCTTGATTTTTTCCCTCTTGAACCAGGCCTTGGTTTTCTTGGCTGTGTGCTTTGGGTCGTTGTCTTGTTGGAAGATGAAATGACGACCCATCTTAAGATCCTTGAAGGAGGAGCGGAGGTTCTTGGCCAAAATCTCCAGGTAGGCCGTGCTATCCATCTTCCCATGGATGCGGACCAGATGGCCAGGCCCCTTGGCTGAGAAACAGCCCCACAGCATGATGCTGCCACCACCATGCTTGACTGTAGGGATGGTATTCTTGGGGTCGTATGCAGTGCCATCCAGTCTCCAAACATCACGTGTGTGGTTGGCACCAAAGATCTCGATCTTGGTCTCATCAGACCAGAGAACCTTGAACCAGTCTGTCTCAGAGTCCTCCAAGTGATCATGAGAAAACTGTAGACCAGCCTTGACATGACGCTTTGAAAGTAAAGGTACCTTACGGGCTCGTCTGGAACGGAGACCATTGCGGTGGAGTACGTTACTTATGGTATTGACTGAAACCAATGTCCCCACTGCCATGAGATCTTCCTGGAGCTCCTTCCTTGTTGTCCTTGGGTTAGCCTTGACTCTTCCGACAAGCCTGGCCTCGGCACGGGAGGAAACGTTCAAAGGCTGTCTAGGCCGTGGAAGGTTAACAGTAGTTCCATAAGCCTTCTACTTCCGGATGATGCTCCCAACAGTGGAGACAGGTAGGCCCAACTCCTTGGAAAGGGTTTTGTACCCCTTGCCAGCCTTGTGACCCTCCACGATCTTGTCTCTGATGGCCTTGGAATGCTCCTTTGTCTTTCCCATGTTGACCATGTATGAGTGCTGTTCACAAGTTTGGGGAGGGTCTTAATTAGTCAGAAAAGGCTGGAAAAAGAGATAATTAATCCAAACATGTGAAGCTCATTGTTCTTTGTGCCTGAAATACTTCTTAATACTTTAGGGGAACCAAACAGAATTCTTGTGGTTTGAGGGGTTGAATAATAAATGACCCTCTGAATAAACTTTTCACAATTTAAAAAAAAAATAAAAAAAGAAATAACATTCTTTTTTTGCTGCAGTGCATTTCACACTTCCAGGCTGATCTACAGTCCAAATTTCACAATGCCAAGTTAATTCCGAATGTGTAAACCTGCTAAATCTGCAGGGGGTTGAATGCTACTTGTAGGCACTGTATACATCAGACGTGTGTTACCTGATTTTTAATAGGACAGCACACTGACCCATGTTATTCAATAGTGCTGGGCAGATAAACTATTTTTTTCGGTCCAAGGGACTGTGAGAAAAAAATGGCAGCATGTACGACCTTCTTCCGAGTCTTGGATGAGACTCGCCGATTCAAGTCCATGTGTGCAAAAAAAAAATCAGATCCTACACAGACCATCAGATAGTTATCTGAATTTTACTGATAGATTTTTACTATAATCCTGGGAAACTGTGCTAGAACATTTATATATTTTAATGAGAAAAAAGATTTAAGGGCATAACAACCAGTCGTATAGATAATGAAAATATAGGGCCCCTCCCAAATCAATTATCTCACAGAAAGAACAACTCTTGGAATTTGTAAACGCCCCTGTATTGTATAAACTCATCCTGATCTGTCCATACAGTAAAAAGTCAAAAATTGTAAATAATAATTGTATCAATTGCCGGGAAACTTGCAAAAAGCATCTATCAGCAGAAAGTAAGTGACCCCATGATGAACCAACTTTCTACTCACCCATAAAGTGCATCGTGTCTTTATGTGCCACATCCAGGCACGGTGCACTTTATGGGTGAGTAGACAGTTGGTCTCATCATGGGGTCACTTACTTTCTGCTGATACTTGTAGATGCTTTTTGCAAGTTTCCCGACAATTGATACATATCAATTGGAACTTGGGGATATAGCGCCACCTTGTGGATAATGTAGTAATAGAAGTCTGGGTTTCTATATATAATTCTGGGACACATTATCTGGCAATTGTTGTCCGGTTATTTTATGCCCACTGTACAACTTCCCCCTTGGATGTCTTTTTGTTGGGGCAATTATCCCTGTCCTCATTTTTTGTCTTTGGTCATTTTCCTCTCCTTTTATATTTATACAATATTATTGTGTAATTTTTGTATGACTGTCCAAAAGTTTTTCTGATGTAGCAATTATTCAATAAAATTGTTGTTTATACCACTATTGTTGTTTATAACCAATTTTTAACTTTTTTACTGTATGGACAGATCAGGATGAGTTTATACAAAACAGAGGCATTTACAAACCCCAAGCCTTGTTCTTTCTGTGAGGTAATTGATTTGGGAGTGGCCTTATATTTTCATTATCTATATGGTTGTTTATAAACCCCAAGCCTTGTTCTTTTTGTCTGGTAATTTATATATTTTATTGTAGCATGAAAACGGATCCGATGGCACAGGATGAAAATCTGATCAAAATTAGAAAGAAAGTTTCTGGATGAAACTAGGACGATTTTTCATAACCTCGTCTGCAGCCAAACTAAGAAGCAAAAACCTGCTGACAGATCCCTGTAAAAATTCACAAAACTTTCTTTTCTTTGTTTGTTCAGTAATTTGGGCAGTTGTGTGAGTGCGTCAGCGTTTTATACAGGTGTATCTTGTCGTCTGAATGAGCCTTAGGTTCCCATGAGGAGGTTTTGAAGCTTTGTATTTCTTTTCAGTTATACAAAAAAAAATCAGCGTCTTACAGCTCCAGTAAAGTGGATGGGAATTATAGAAATCTCCGGCCCGATGTCCTTTTGTTTTCTATGTAGTGTAAACTTACCTGCGATGTGGTTTTTAAATCCGTAACATATCATTTCTCTTGCAGAAAATATGAGTTTTATTTGTTGAATTTCCCCCCAGAATTGAATGAGATGAGGAAAATCCGCAAATAAAAACTGATGTGTTTTTAGTCCGTTTCTGTAGCAGAAAAGTCAAGTTGGCAATCCTAATTGTGCAAACTAAGGGAATGTTCACATATTGGGCTTTTTCTGTACTTTTGTTTTTTTATTATTATTATTATTATTATTATTATTAATAATAATATTATTACAATTATTGCACCAATACCCAGAATGGTGGCGAGAAAATGCTGTGTCCAATATGGGAGTTACTGTTGCATTTTTATGTGCATATCGTTCATTATTTAACTTGCGTTTTTCAACCATTTATGAGTCAAAAGTGGAGTAAAAACGCTGAAGGAATTGTCACGCTGCGTCCTGGCAAAAAAGCAAAAGGGCTCAAAATACAAGAGGAAAAAAAAAACGACTGCGCATGAGATTTCAGAAATCTCAGGATTATACTGCTGCTATGAACGATACGTATTTTATACACCAAAAACTCTGAATAAAAATGTAGCAAAATCTCTGTGTGAACAAAGCCCATACTTCAGTGAGACGCAGGTGTTAACCCTTTCACTGCAATCATCCAAATGACTATGTCCTGATATCAATTCAGCTGAAGACAATCGAATAGTGTAAAGCCGGGTGTGAGAGCCACAAGCTGCTACATACATTACCGGGATGAGGACAAATCTAATTAAGTGATTTACAAAAGTTTCATAACTTTGAATAATAATAATAATAATAATTATGTTTTTATTTATATAGCACCAAATATATTCCACACCACGTTACAATTCAGAGGAAACATAGACAATATGAGACATTATAGAATAACACAATTCAACAGAAACCAAAAGGAGTGAGGGCCGTGCTCGCAAGATTTCAGTCTATGATTATCCAACTCCTCATGCTGGATAAATTATATCTATATACAGTGGTGCCTCAGTTTTCGTTATTGTTGATTTCGGTTTTCGTTGATTTTTTTTCCCCTGAAAATTTGCCTCAAGTTTCATTGTTTTTGTCAGCATGCCCACGTGACTAAAACCGAGGTATCTCTGTAAATGTTTTTCTTCTGTAAACTGAGTGCCAGGTGCGGGCGGCTCTGAATAATAAGTGACAGGAGCGGGCGGTTCTGGATACTGGGCACCAGGCGCGGGTGGCTCTAGATACTGAGTGACAGGCGCAGGTGGCTCTAGATACTGAGTGACAGGCGCAGGTGGCTCTAGATACTGAGTGACAGGCGCAGGTGGCTCTAGATACTGAGTGACAGGCGCAGGTGGCTCTAGATACTGAGTGACAGGCGCAGGTGGCTCTAGATACTGAGTGACAGGCACAGGTGGCTCTAGATACTGAGTGACAGGCGCGGGTGGCTCTAGATACTGAGTGACAGGCGCAGGTGGCTCTAGATACTGAGTGACAGGCGCAGGTGGCTCTAGATACTGAGTGACAGGCGCAGGTGGCTCTAGATACTGAGTGACAGGCGCAGGTGGCTCTAGATACTGATTGCCAGGTGCGGGCGGCTCTGAATAATAAGTGACAGGCGCTGGCGGTTCTGGATACTGGGCACCAGGCGCGGGTGGCTCTAGATACTGAGTGACAGGCGCGGGCGGTTCTGGATACTGGGCACCAGGCGCGGGTGGCTCTAGATACTGAGTGACAGGCGCAGGTGGCTCTAGATACTGAGTGACAGGCGCAGGTGGCTCTAGATACTGAGTGACAGGCGCAGGTGGCTCTAGATACTGAGTGACAGGCGCAGGTGGCTCTAGATACTGAGTGACAGGCGCAGGTGGCTCTAGATACTGATTGCCAGGTGCGGGCGGCTCTGAATAATAAGTGACAGGCGCTGGCGGTTCTGGATACTGGGCACCAGGCGCGGGTGGCTCTAGATACTGAGTGACAGGCGCGGGCGGTTCTGGATACTGGGCACCAGGCGCGGGTGGCTCTAGATACTGAGTGATAGGCGCAGGTGGCTCTAGATACTGAGTGACAGGCGCAGGTGGCTCTAGATACTGAGTGACAGGCGCAGGTGGTTCTAGATACTGAGTGACAGGCGCAGGTGGCTCTAGATACTGAGTGACAGGCGCAGATGGCTCTAGATACTGAGTGACAGGCGCGGGTGGCTCTAGATACTGAGTGACAGGCGCAGGTGGCTCTAGATACTGATTGCCAGGTGCGGGCGGCTCTGAATAATAAGTGACAGGCGAGGGCGGTTCTGGATACTGGGCACCAGGCGCGGGTGGCTTTAGATACTGAGTGACAGGCGCAGGTGGCTCTAGATACTGAGTGACAGGTCTGGGTGGCTCTGAATACTAAGTGACAGGCGAGGGCGACTCTGGATACTAAGGGCCCACTCACACTTGTGCTATTTTGACGCAAACGGAATCCGTCACTAATGTAGTGCAGTTAATTTATTTACAGTGGAAGCGCGACATCGTGTGGACACAAGCGGGTACTGCATGACACACACACGTGCCATAGTAACGCGCTTCCACTGTAAATAAATGAACTGTACTACATTAGTGACGGATTCCGTTTGCGTCAAAATAGCGCAAGTGTGAAACTAGCCTAAGTGACAGGCGCGGGCGACTCTGTGATACTAAGTGACAGGCGCGGGCGACTCTGTGATACTAAGTGACAGGCGCGGGTGGCTCTAGATACTGAGTGACAGGCACTGGTGGTTCTAGATACTGAGTGACAGGCGCGGGTAGCTCTGGATACTGAGTGACAGGCGCGGGCGGCTCTGGATACTGAGTGACAGGCGCGGGTGGCTCTGGATACTGAGTGACAGGTCTGGGCGGCTCTGGATACTAAGTGACAGGCGAGGGCGACTTTGGATATTAAGTGACAGGCGCAGGTGGCTCTGTATACTGAGTGACAGACGCAGGTGGCTCTGGATACTGAGTGACAGGCGCAGGTGGCTCTGGATACTGAGTGACAGACGCAGGTGGCTCTGGATACTGAGTGACAGGCGCAGGTGGCTCTGGATACTGAGTGACAGGCGCAGGTGGCTCTGGATACTGAGTGACAGGCGCAGGTGGCTCTGGATACTGAGTGACAGGCGCAGGTGGCTCTGGATACTGAGTGACAGGCGCAGGTGGCTCTGGATACTGAGTGACAGACGCAGGTGGCTCTGGATACTGAGTGACAGACGCAGGTGGCTCTGGATACTAAGTGACAGGCGCAGGTGGCTCTGGATACTGAGTGACAGGCGCAGGTGGCTCTGGATACTGAGTGACAGGCGCAGGTGGCTCTGGATACTGAGTGACAGGCGCAGGTGGCTCTGGATACTGAGTGACAGGCGCGGGCGGCTCTGGATACTGAGTGACAGGCGCAGGCGGCTCTGAATATTGTGAGCTTCTCACCTCGCTCTCATAGTGAGTTGCTGTATGGTTTGGGGTAATATTTATGACCCTCGCTGTACTCCAAAAACATACTGATAGGGAATTTAGATTGTGAGCACCAATGGGGACAGTGTTGCCAATGTATGTAAAGCGCTAAGGAATTAATAGCGTTATATAAATGAATAAATATTATTATATTGCTCTTGTATTATGATGGTATCAGATTCAGCGCTTTCACTTTTTATTGGAGCTATAATAAACCACAGACACATTGTTACTTTATTATTGCTCTGATCCAGATGTAAAGCTCCTACATCAGAATAGGGCAGCAGAGTCATCCTCCTCAGTCACCGCCGGCCATACTGTGACCATCAGAATAGGGCAGCAGAGTCATCCTCCTCAGTCACCGCCAGCCATACTGTGACCATCAGAATAGGGCAGCAGTGTCATCCTCCTCAGTCACCACCGGCCATACTGTGACCATCAGAATAGGGCAGCAGAGTCATCCTCCTCAGTCACCGCCGGCCATACTGTGACCATCAGAATAGGGTAGCAGAGTCATCCTCCTCAGTCACCGCCAGCCATACTGTGACCATCAGAATAGGGCAGCAGAGTCATCCTCCTCAGTCACCGCCGGCCATACTGTGACCATCAGAATAGGGCAGCAGAGTCATCCTCCTCAGTCACCGCCGGCCATACTGTGACCATCAGAATAGGGCAGCAGTGTCATCCTCCTCAGTCACCGCCGGCCATACTGTGACCATCAGAATAGGGCAGCAGAGTCATCCTCCTCAGTCACCACCGGCCATACTGTGACCATCAGAATTGGGCAGCAGTGTCATCCTCCTCAGTCACCGCCGGCCATACTGTGACCATCAGAATAGGGCAGCAGTGTCATCCTCCTCAGTCACCGCCGGCCATACTGTGACCATCAGAATAGGGCAGCAGTGTCATCCTCCTCAGTCACCGCCGGCCATACTGTGACCATCAGAATACGGCAGCAGAGTCATCCTCCTCAGTCACTGCCGGCCATACTGTGACCATCAGAATAGGACAGCAGAGTCATCCTCCTCAGTCACCGCCGGCCATACTGTGACCATCAGAATAGGGCAGCAGTGTCATCCTCCTCAGTCACCGCCGGCCATACTGTGACCATCAGAATAGGGCAGCAGAGTCATCCTCCTCAGTCACCGCCGGCCATACTGTGACCATCAGAATAGGACAGCAGAGTCATCCTCCTCAGTCACCGCCGGCCATACTGTGACCATCAGAATAGGGCAGCAGTGTCATCCTCCTCAGTCACCGCCGGCCATACTGTGACCATCAGAATAGGGCAGCAGAGTCATCCTCCTCAGTCACCACCGGCCATACTGTGACCATCAGAATAGGGCAGCAGTGTCATCCTCCTCAGTCACCGCCGGCCATACTGTGACCATCAGAATAGGGCAGCAGAGTCATCCTCCTCAGTCACCGCCGGCCATACTGTGACCATCAGAATAGGACAGCAGAGTCATAGTCCTCAGTCACCACCGGCCATACTGTGACCATCAGAATAGGGCAGCAGAGTCATCCTCCTCAGTCACCGCCGGCCATACTGTGACCATCAGAATAGGGCAGCAGAGTCATCCTCCTCAGTCACCACCGGCCATACTGTGACCATCAGAATAGGACAGCAGAGTCATAGTCCTCAGTCACCGCCGGCCATACTGTGACCATCAGAATAGGGTAGCAGTGTCATCCTCCTCAGTCACCGCCGGCCATACTGTCCTCAGTCACCGGCGTCTAAGGCTACTTTCACTCATCAGTTTTCTGTATTCAGGCACAATCCTTTTTTTTCCTGATCCAAAGGATCCGGCAAAAAAAATTTAAAACCGTATCCACCGGATCCGTTTTTTAACGGATCTGTTATGCCGGATGCGTAAAAAACCGGATCCGTTGGATCCGTTTTGCATCCATTTTTGCATCCGTTTTGTCCATTTTTTTTGATGGATCAGTTTTTTAAATAAATTTGGTGCATGCGCAGTTTACATAAACGGATCCGGCAGCCGCATCCGTTTTTTACCGCATTGCGTTGGATCCGACGTCCATAGGCTTTCATTGTAAAACACGCCGTATCGCGCCGTCGTCGTGCCGGACAAAAAAACGTTGCAAGACACGTTGCCTTCGGCCGCCGCTTTAATTAATTTTGCCGCGTCCGGAAAAAAACGCATGCAACGCAAAGCCATCAGGCACAATACGGTAACAATGCAAATCTATGGGGATAAAATGGATGCGGTACCGGATCAGTTTACCCGTTTTTTTCCGGATTGTGCCTGATGGAAAACAAAAAACTGATGTGTGAAAGTAGCCTAGTCATCCTGGGAATTTCCTCCACCTTCTATTATGTAATGACAGTGGAAGTGCTGGGACTGTCTCCTCCCCTGAGACTCTGCCCCAGGAGCTCACACCTTCCCTGTATATAAAGCACAGGAGCAGCGGGTCCCTCAGCTGCAGACTCTTCTACTCCTGATCTACCGGAGCCGCCATTCACCTGAATCCGCCATGACCAAGCAGGTGGCAGTGATCCTCTGTGGCTGCGGGGTGTATGATGGCAGTGAGGTCCACGAGGCCTCTGCAGTGTTGGTGCACCTGAGCAGAGCTGGGGTGCAGGTAAGGGGAAGGGTGCGGGGAAACCTTCTGTGGGGTCACAGCCAAAGCCCCGAGTCTGAGACTGAACTTTGTGTCAGAAGTCTTATTCCAGTCACAGTCAGAGGGGAAAGTCTCTGGTGACATTTCCACACGTCTCAATGAGTCCAGGGCAAAGGCTCCATTCTATGTAATGAGGAAGAAAGCGGCTTCTTCTCCTGACTGTGGTGGGATCTTATAGCCTGAAATATACGGAATAGCTGCACTAATCTACTGTTAGTCACACAGTGCAGGGGCGTCATTACAGGACCGACATTTATCGTCTGTGGATTGTACAACTTCGGGTGTAGCAGTGCTGTAAGATCAGATTACACCGATGTAGAGAGGAGTTTGCTGGGTGCATGCTGCTGAAGGGACAGGACCTCAGCTCTCCTGTATCTGTACAGGCTAGATACAGAACATATACAGATGGAGCAGAGCTGAGTGTTATATTTCCTGTATTGTTACTGTATGGATGTAGCAGAGCGGAGTCTGCTTTCAGTCCCCTTTATTACCTGTATAGTAATGATGTTGCACTTATGGCACTTGTATGATATGATATGGCACTTGTATACAGATGAGGCAGAGCAAGTTTGTTTCTCTCCTCATTATTACTTGTATGACAAGACTATGATTGTAGCAGAGCTGAGTGTGTTTGTTATATTTCCTGTATTGTTACTGTATGGATGTAGCAGAGCGGAGTCTGCTTTCAGTCCCCTTATTACCTGTATAGTAATGATGCAGAGGGTATGGCACTTGTATACAGATGAAGCAGAGCAAGTTTTTCTCTCCTCATTATTACTTGTATGACAAGACTATATGATTGTAGCAGAGTGGAGTTTGTTGTATGATCACACTAGGTCATTATTGAACAACCCCTTTAAGCTTTATATATAGTGAAGGCAGAGTTGAGCTTGGTATTGCCCATCTTGTGTGATAAGACTATGGATGTAGCAGAGCTGAGCTTAGGTTTATACATTGTCTATGTGCTCGGTGTATGTTATCTCTTTCATGGTCTGTCTGATTATCAATTTAATAACCTACAATGAATGAAGAAGAAACCTAATCTGTCTTGGTGACTGCAGAGCTCTTCATCTAGTCAGTAAGAGGTCGTACGAGTACAATTATTTTTGTCCTATAGGGTCTTCCATAATTTCCTAGATCCCTTATATATTTGGCCTCTGTACATGGTGGATGGTTTGTTTTCTTGTATTGAGATTTGTCTCCTCCATTCTGTTTCCATAGTATGTGGTGTTTGCTCCTGACATGGAGCAGATGCATGTGGTGGACCATGTGAGAGGACAGCCCTGCGAGGAGACCCGGAACGTGCTGACCGAGAGCGCGCGCATCGCAAGAGGGAAGGTCACAGATCTGAAGGAGCTAAAAGTCAGTGACTATGCTGCAATCATCATCCCAGGTACTGTATGTCCTGATCATAAGGACAGTATGGAGGACATGTTAGGCCGTAGTCACAGTTGCGAGTGCCTTTACGTGTATTTCTCATTGAGTTCCCCCCCCCCTCCCTTTCCTCCACACGGCCG
Source organism: Anomaloglossus baeobatrachus (assembly GCF_048569485.1). Lineage (NCBI taxonomy): Eukaryota > Metazoa > Chordata > Amphibia > Anura > Aromobatidae > Anomaloglossus > Anomaloglossus baeobatrachus. The sequence continues at coordinate 115,929,716 of NC_134361.1, read as the reverse complement.
CACACTTCTAACATGAGTGAGTTGGTTGCATATATCTGTCGCGGGCGGAGGAGGGGACGCTGCGCTCTGCCGCTGCTCGGTGGTGGCTCGAGCGGTGGGCCAGACCCCGGGGACTCGAGCGGCGTTCCTCGCCCTTGAGTGAAAGGGGGGATTTGATTGGATGGTGGGGGATTTGGTGATTGTTCGTGACGCCACCCACGGTCGTGGTGACACCACCGCTGCTCTAGACGGGGATCCCGGGAGCGGTGACAGGGAGCAGCTTTGTTAGTTCTCCCCTCCGTGGGTAGGGGGTTGGTTGTCCGGGGCCCGGTGATGGGGTAGGGATGGATGACAGGCGGGTTACAGGGCCTGGTGAGGTGCAGGGTCGCGGGGGGCAGCGCTGTACGGCGCGGTGGTACTCACTCAGCCAATGATGAGGACACAGTTCTCGGTAAAACACACGGCTGGATGGACTGGTCCCACAGACAGCTGATGTGTTTCTCCCGGCAGGTTGATGGTGACTGCCTTTCCCTGCACCTATGTACTGTAAACCGTTCCAATGGGTTCCCACTGGTAACCCGCTCCCCGGCTTGGATGTGGGCTGGAGGATCCCCCTTTTTCCCGCAGGCTCTGGCCCTGGGAACAGTAGCCTTGGCGGTGGCTGTTTCCCTCTCTCGGTTGGACTGTTGCCTTGTGTCGGGTCTTGGCTGCTGGGAAACCCAGGAGGTCCCCTTCGCTAACGAATCTGGCAAATTCACGGCGACTCCTAGCCTTGCCGGGGTCCGTAAGACCCTGCCAGATGGTGCTGACTTCTTTGTGTACCGGCGGGCCACTGCCCTTCCACGGTCCTTACGGTAGACTCCGATAGGCCACTCCTGCAGACGGGTCACCACCGTCTGCCAACCTTGCTGATCCGTCCGGGCCACACACCCGGACTAACTCTAGTCTGCTCAGCTGCCACTTCACTCCTCTCGCTTTCGCTTCCCAAACTGAACTCCCTACTTTTCCCACCTCCAGGACTGTGAACTCCTCGGTGGGCGAGGCCAACCGCCTGGCCCACCCCCTGGTGTGAACATCAGCCCCTGGAGGAAGGCAACAAGGGTTTTTGTCTGACTTTGGTGTGCCTGACCAGGAGTGTGGGGTGTGTGGGTGTTGTTCTCTGTGGCCCCTGGCTTGTCCAGGGCGCCACATCTCTATGCAGCTGAGGCTCTCCTGTCTGGAGAGTGTGCGGCCGTGTCGGGAGATTCAATGAGAGACTTGCACGAGTTAAACGCAAGACATTCGCAAGTGTGATACTGGCCTTCTACTCAGACTTCTTATACTCTTTCTTCTCTTTACCAGGAGGTTTTGGAGTTGCTAAAAATCTTTGTACTTGGGCGATTGATGGGAAAGACTGCTCCGTAATAAAACCCATTGAAGACGCTATTAAAGGATTTCATGATGCCAAGAAGCCCATTGGCCTGTGCTGTATCTCCCCCGTACTGGCCGCCAAAATCCTACCAGGATGTGAAGTCACTGTCGGGTCTGATACAGAGTGCGAAAAGTGAGTGAATTTAACTAAATATCTCGGTCTTCAGTATCTATCTAAACCAGAGGTCTTAAACACGCAGGCCGCATTCGGCCCCTGAAGCTACTTGTTGTGGCCCGCACACCCCGTGACAATCGCGGCCCTATACCCGGGGCGGGCACCGGCAGGACATTACTACAAATTGAATTATTTGCGGTGCCGCACAGATGTCCGCGTTATACCAATGGCTGCTGCCTGCCAATCAGATGCAAGGAAGTGACGTTGCTGTATGATTCCACCTCCTTGCATCTGATTAGCGGGCAGCAGCCATTGGTATAACGCGGACAACTCTCTGTGCGGCACTGCAAATGATTAAACTTGTAGTAAAGTCCTGCCGGCGCTGGCCCCGGGCATAGAGCTGCGATCGTCACTCACCGCAACAAGCAGGTACGTGCTCACGATCAGGACCCGATGCGTCCTGGACGTGGCGGGTCCTGACCTGCGGGGCCACATGTCTCTTCCGCAGATGCCCGTGCCTGTGATCATGTTTCGGAGCGCTGTGGTCTCCTCGCTGTGTGTGTATGTGCACACTACAAGGATGGGCATAACTACTGGGCACACTACTACAATGATGGGCACAATACTACAGGGCACACAGCTGGGTACCAAGGCCATAATAGAATGAAAAGGATTTCTAGTAACAAGTAAATTACAAACTTGCGTTTTTTTTTTTTGTTTTTTTTTTTTTTCCCTCTCCCGGGCGGCGCCCCCCCCCCCCCTTGTTTTCACTGCTTCTAATCAGCAGTGAGTGTATTATAATACTTACCTGTCAATATCTTATGCCATTTCCAATGATTGGTAACAGGGGACAATTAAGCTAAATAAATATGCCAGAGTGGTAGTTTAAAAATAAAAGCAAGGGATTATTATTAATAATTATATTATTCTACAGTTTTACTCATCCCCAGACTCCTGACAGCCTATACAGCGCCTTTAACCTCTGCAGTGCTGGTAATACCACAATATTGGGAACCACATTGTAACCATTACAAAAGTCTGTATGGTATAGATAATAGGAACCCGGGTTTCCAAAGTCTATTTGGTGGAGCCTTGTCTGTACAATCTAGACTTCAACCAATATGTGGTCAACTAAATGTATATTACTGCAGTGTTCTTGAATTTGTGGCTGTAAAGAGTATTGTTCATAAGAATAATGTAAAGACTTTATAATGTCAGAAAATTGGGGCTGATGCTTAGTAATTTATTTATCCATCTTCCCCCCCCCCCCCCCGCCATGAAGCCCTATCCATACAATAGAATGAGGTTCATGAACCTCAATTACTGCACATAGTTCCAAGTAAAATAACCAGGACTAGTTCTCCGGATCGGAACTGCTGATCATTTGGGTTTTCTGGAGATAATTCCCCACCAGACGTGATACTTGGTGCCTTGCTAATAAAGCACACAAGCGCTCTGCTGAGCTGTGTATGGGGAGATGGCCACTGTCTGAATACGATAAGGCATAGTACAGACATACTGTATGTGTATAGTCGTAGTTTTCACTATTGTAACTTGCTGCCCTTTGTCTATTCTTCTGTTGTGCAGGTGGCCACATGCTGGAACAGCGGGAGCCATTGAACAGCTGGGCTGTAAACACGTCAACAAACAGGTCAACGAAGTTCACATAGATGCCAAACATAAACTGGTCACCACGTGCGCCTTCATGAGTAACAGCCCGCTACATGAGATATTTGATGGCATTGGCAAAATGGTTGAAGCCGTGCTCAAGTTGAGTTAAATGAGAGAATGAAACATTTGGTGGAAGAATTGGAGGAACATTGACTGATATTTATTTCTGTGTACAAATAAATATTGCTTTGAAATAGAACTGATTTGTGCTTACTGGTTATAATAAATATATTATAAGGGTTTTAGGTGTGCAAAGTTGGCTATATAATATATCAACCAATAAATAATTAAATGGGGGGAGAAGGTCCATAGTTGGGCCCTTCCCAGCCTAAAAAATGTCAGCCCCCAGTCACCCCAGCAGTGGCACATAAGATGCTCCAATTCTGACCCTTTGCCTCTACTCATTCCTGATGCTTTGGTGTGGTGGCAATTGGTGAAATGGTTTTGGGCTAAATGTCAGCCGTGTAGTAGCTATTACTAACACCAGGGTCTGATCTCAGCTGTAAGGGTACGCTCACACGAGCGTGAAAATCGGACGAGTGCAATGCGAGAAATTCTCGCATTGCACTCTGACCAATGTCAGGCAATGAGGTTGAGCTGTTGGTCAGCTTTTCCTCGCATCCAGATTCTGGATGCGAGAAAAGCGGCAGCATGCTGCGATTGTCTGCGAGAGCCGTATCCCTCGCACCCATTCAAGTGAATGGATGCGAGAGATACATCGGACTGCACTCGGATGTTATCCCAGTGCAGTGCGATATACGCACAGGCTGACAGTGGAGGAGATGGGAGAATTAACCCCTCCCTCTCCTCTGCTGCGCCCGCACTCAGCTTCACAGCTGTGACCCGATCGCAAGATCGGGTTACAGTCGCATGACACTCGGCTCACGCTCGCAGCAGAGCCTGAGTCGGGGGACATTAGCATATCGCATCCGATGCTCTCGCAACGGATGCCATACGCTCGTGTGAGTCCAGCCTAAAGAGGAGTCTAGCAGACCAACCCCTTCTACCCCCACGTATGTATGTTCTTCCCTAAATAGTTCATGCATAATTTGGAGGTGTGCTTTGGGTAATTGTCCTGTTGTAGGATGAAATTTACTCCAATTAAGCGCTGGCCACAGGGTATGGCGTTGCAAAATAGAGTGAAAGCCTTCCTTATTCAAAATCCCTTTTTTATCTTGTACAAATCTCACACATAGTCTGAAGTTACTTTGGTGCTGGCAATCATGTTACCGCCACCATGCTTGACAGATGGCATCAGGCACTCTTCTAGAATCTTTTCAGTTCTGCGTTCTTCTGTGTGATCCAAACACTTCAAACTTCGATTCGTCTAACACTTTTTTTTTTTAAATCTTCCTCTGTCCAATGTCTGTGTTCTTTTGCCCATATTAATCTTTTCCTTTTATTAGCCAGTCTCAGATATGGCTTTTTTCTTTGCTGCCCTGAAGGCCAGCATCCCGGCATCGGCTCTTCACTGTAGATGTTGACACTGGCGTTTTGCGGGTACTATTTAATGAAGCTGCCAGTTGAGGACCTGTGAGGAGTCTATTTCTCACAATAGAGACTCTAATGTACTTGTCTTGTTACTCAGTTGTGCAGCGCGGCCTCCCACTTCTCTTTCTACTCTACTGGTTAGAGCCTGCTTGTGCTCTCCTCTGAAGTGAGTAGTACACACCGTTGTAGGAAATCTTCAGTTTCTTGCCAATTTCTCGCATGGAATATCCTTCATTTCTGAGAACAAGAATAGACTGTCGCGTTTTACATGACAGTTCTCTTTTTCTGGCCATTTTGAGAGTTTAATGGAACCAACAAATGTAATGCTCCAGATTCTCAACTAGCTCATAGGAAGGTCAGTTTTATAGTTTCTCTAATCAGCAAAACTGTTTTCAGTTATGCTAACATACTTGCATAAGGGTTTTCAAGGGATTTCTAAATATCAATTAGCTTAACACGGTTAGCAAACGCAATGTACCATTAAAACGTGAGTGGTGGTTGTTGGAAATAGGACTCTATACACCTATGTAGATATTGCATTAAAAAACCAGATGTTTGCAGCTAGAATAGTCATTTGCCACATTGACAATTCAGCAATTAAGCTTCATTGAAAAAAATGTGCTTTCCTTTCTAAAATAAGGAAATATCTAAGTGACCCTAAACTTTTGAACTGTAGTGTACATATAGCGCCCCACAGGGCAGGTGGTTAACCTACTCGTCGCTGGGCCATTTAGGTCGGGTCAAGCATTGTCACGGGGTGGCCTTGCAGGGTTTTGTTGCCCCGCGGCATACAGTAAATGGTGGTGGAAGGGGGTATTTGGGAGAGTTTGTTGTGACGCCACCTGTGGCATGCAGCCAGGAGTAGCCGCCGCTGCAGGATTCCTCACCAGGGCAGGTGTTTCTCCCCACAGGCGGAGTGGGCCCCGGGTGGATGATGAAGGTTTTAATGGCCATTGGCACCTGGGCGTCGGCGACCGTAAGGACGAGCCAACACAGTCTCTGCGGGTTCAGACTGTAGTTTACTCACAACTTTAGCTGCCAGCCTGGTCCCACTGGTCACTACTGTGATGGGCTCCGGTCAATCCCAGATCTGGGTCACCACCAGTGTTTTGAGAAAGTAGGAGAGTCCTATTTCTAGGGGTGTCCCCCTCAACGGTTAGGTACCCTGGCTGAGCCCCCTCTCCAAGCCCCGGGCCCAGTAAAGTCCAAGTTCTTTCCAGAGATGTCTTGCCAGAACTATGGTCCTGACGGGTCTGTCCTGTGTTCCGCCTATTTCTACCCCAGGTGGAATTCGCCCCCCCCCCCCCCCCCAGGTCGCTGGCTTCAGTGACCGGGAAGTCCCATGACTGTTATGGCCACCCCCTGCCTTCCCTAAGCCAAGCCACCCTATGTGAAAGCTCCTAAGCTGTATGTAGTGTGTGAATGTGGAACACCAGTGATTAACCCCCTCCTTACCTGAAATAGAAAACGCACCTTAATTGAGGTGCAGTACCCTGTGGCGACCAGAGCCTCAGGGGCACCACATTCCCCATGGCAAATGGCAGCACTTCCAGGCTGCAACAAAACACAGTTAACACTGAAATTTTTATATATGCATATAACAGGTTAACAAGAAACATCTTTTCCCCTTTTTTGGGAAGCAGCATTGACTTCAAACGTTTCAAACATGTTCAACATTACCAGTCACAGGTCGTCCAAAACGGCTCAAGTCAGAAAATATCACAAATGAAAAAACATTCTGCATATGAAAAACATTAACAATTATTCTTGTTTGGGTTGCTGGTGTTTCCAGAGGTTCGTTCCCGACCCCCTGGATTGGCACGATAACTGGACATCCTCTGGCATAATGTCCTGCTTGCTTGCAATGACAGCAAGCAGGAATGAGAAGACCGGCGGGATCAATATCAGGGTCCCCCTCCAGAACAGTGCTCAACCGACCTCCCAGAACCCCTGGTTTCAAGGGTAGGATCATTACTACCTCACCCGCAGTCCCAATATGAGGTTCTGGGCAATGAATCTGCCATTACTTCACCCCACTGGGACCCGGGTAGATTGATTGGGTCAGCGTGTAAGTCTCAGCTGGACGGTGACCACTGATCGGGTTGCTGAACCTGTCCCCGCCAGCACTCGGTGGTTGCAATTTTTCTGTGCACTGCGGAGCTTCATCCACTCCCAAGGTACCAGGTTTAAGTCCTTTCCTTCCTCTTTCAACTGGTCATTCGAGGTGGTAGACTCCACTCCAGCATTAGATCCTTAGTTCACGTGCTTTTCAGGAAGCCACTCCCCATGGCGCTCCCTCTTCTTTTCCTGCTTGGAATTATTAATGGCGACTGTTCTTTTTGCAAAGGAATAGTTCAACACGAAATTATGTGGTTTAACACTGTTCTGTAGGCGCACAGTACCCGGTTTAATGGGCATGATATCCTGTTCATGACGCCAAATGTAGTGCCCCACGGGGCAGGTGGCTAACCTACTCGCCGCCGGGCCATTTCGAGCCAGGTCAGGCATTGTCACAGGGTTCCCTTGCCCAGTTCCGTTGCCCCACGGCGTACAGTAAATGGTGGGGGAAGCAAGGTATTTGGGAGAGTTTGTTGTGACACCACCTGTGGTATGCGGCCAGGAGTAGCCGCCGCTGCAGGATTCCTTGCCGGGGCAGGTGTTACAGCAGCCGGGATAATGTTGCTCCCCACAGGCGGAGTGGGCCCCGGGTGGATGATGAGGGTTTTAATGACCGTTGGTGCCTAAGCGCTGGGCGGAGGTGACGGTACTGACAAGCCAACACAGTCCCTGTGGGTTCAGGGTGTAGTTTACTCACAACTGCAGCTGCCAGCCTGGTCCTACTGGTCACTGCCGTGATGGACTCCGGTTAATCCCAGATCCGGTAAGGGGTCACCACTGGTGTTTTGAGAAAGTAAGAGAGAGAGTCCTATTTCTAGAGTGTCCCCCTCAGCGGTTAGCTACCCTGGCTGAGCTCCCACTCCAAGCCCCGGGCCCAGTAAAGTCCAAGTTCTTTCCAGAGAAGTCTTGCCAGAACTATGGTCCTGACGGGTCTGTCCTTCATTTGTGTGTGTTACGCCTATTTCTACCCCAGGTGGAACTCGCCCCCAGGTGGCTAGCTTTTGTGAACGCGAAGTCCCATGACCGTTATGGCCACCCTCCTGCGTACACTGAGCCAACCCACCCTATGTGAAGGCTCCTAAGCTGTATGTAGTGTGTGAATGTGGAACACTGGTGATTAACCCCCTTCTTAGCTGAGATAGATACCGCACCTTAATTGAGGTGCAATACCCTGTGGTGATCAGAGACCCAGGGGTGCCACATACATAAGGGCTAAATATGGGTTTTAAGATATACATGACTTACAAAAGTTAGGGATGTTTGGCTTTCGGGTGAAATTTATGGAAAATGTAAAACGTTCACAGTACAATGATACTTCATTTAAGTAGAAGCATGTAGTATTGATTTCCTCATCTCAAACAATTTATTGAAACAATAGTCACCAACAGTGGTGGGTATACCCCACCAAAAATGTCAGTCTCAGTAACTTGTCATGTGGCCTTCAGCATCAATTACAGCTGACAACGACTTCTCATGCTTTTCAGAAGTGGAGTTATTGTCTGCAGAAGCATGGCATCCCGCTCTTCTTAAACGGCGGCCCTCAGGTCATTGAGGTTCTCGGGTACAGAGTTACGAGCCTCCACACGGCAACTCAGCTGATCACATAGGTTTTGTTTGGCATTCGGGTCTGGAGAAAATGCAGGCCACTCCATTTTAGGTCACCCAGTCTCCAGCAGTCATTCCCTAAAGGCCTCAATGTGCTGGTCTTCCGTGAAGATAAAATTAGCGTCTGTGTTGTTCATGCAGAGGCACAATGACTGGATTAATGATGTTAGTCAGGTAGTAGGGGCTGTCACCTTACTATTCACAAAGTATAGGTCAGTTCTGTAATGACTTGACACCTGCCCAACTGTAACACCACCACCCCCAAAGGCTCGTCTTTTGACAACAGTGGCTGATGCATAGCGCTCTCTTTGATTTATCCAACATCATTGGCGGCCATCAATTTTGCTCAGTGTGAATTGACTTTCATCAGTGAACAGCACTGAGACCCACTTGTTTCTCGTCCAGCAAGACAATAATGCCTGTATCTGGTGGTGTGGTCAGGTACACTTGCAGATCATCTAGCATGCAAACCACGCTGATGTACCGTATTTTTCGCTTTATAAGACGCACTTTTCCTCCCCAAATTTTGGGATGAAAATGGGGGGTGCGTCTTATAAAGCGGTAGCGGGGGAGGGGGGTCCTGTCTGAGGCGATCGGGCGGCCGGGTGCCTGTGGCTGCATGCAAGCGGCCGGGTACCTGTACTTGCGTGCAGCGGCAGCCGGGTACCCGTGGCTGTGTGCGGGCGGCAGCGGGTGCTGTGTGGGGTCGGCAGCGGGGTACCTGTGCTTGCATGCGGTGGCAGACGGGTACCCATGGCTGTGTGCGGGCGGCAGCCGGGTGCTGTGTGCGAGCGGCAGTCGGGTGCCCGTGCGGGCAGCAGCTGGCTGCCGCCCTCACACAGGTACCCGGCTGCCGCCCTCACACAGTCACCCAGCTGCCGCCCGCACACAGCCATGGGTACCCGGCTGCCACCGCACGCAAGCACAGGTACCCGGCGGCTTGTACGCAGGGTGGGCGGGCAGCCTGCTGGCTGCCACTCTGTGGATGCGGGGCGGGCGGCTGTGCAGCTTACCAGTTGTCCGCGGTCCCACTTTCAAATGATGGCGCCGGTGGAGCTCTTGGATGAGCGCTCCATCTGCGCACGCGCTGCTCCGGGAGTCAGCGCGTGCGCAGATGGAGCCCTTGGATGAGAGCTCCATCTGCGCATTGCGTCGCTCCGGGCGCCATTACTTGAATCGGGACCGCGGACACACTCCACCACTGAGCCGTCGCCGCCGCTCCCACCACTGAGCCGTCGCCGCCGCTGCCACCAATGAACCGGGACCGCGGACACACTCCACCACTGAGCAGTCCCTGCCGCTGCCACCACTGAGCAGTTGCCGCAGCTCCCACCACTGAGCCGTCGCCGCCACTCCCACCACTGAGCCGTCGCCGCCACTCCCACCACTGAGCCGTCGCCGCCGCTGCCACCACTGAACCGGGACCGCGGACACACTCCACCACTGAGCAGTCCCTGCCACCACTGAGCAGTCGCCGCCGCTGCCACCACTGAACCGGGACCGCGGACACTCACTGCACCGGCCTGCTGCACGGCTCACCCGCCACGGCTGCTGCCGCCACCACGGACGCCACCGCGCCTGCAACCACGGACGCCACGGCACCTGCAACCACGGACCATGCTGCCACTGACCTGCCGCGCCTGCCAGCACAACCTGTGCCTCCTGTGACCCCGCTTCACCACCACTGCTGCCCCCCTCCGGTAAGAGAACACCGGAGTATAAGACGGACCCCATTTTTCTTTTTTTTACCTTTTTTTATGTCTAAGCTTGGGGTGCGTCTTATATTCCGGTGCGTCTTATAAAGCGAAAAATACGGTAAATGGTTTTAAATTATCTTACGTGACACTTTGGTGCCTCTCACCCACCTTAAATTTGCCTGGAGTTGTGTGGTACTCATGATCCGAATCCAAAGAGCATTGTTCACAATTAAGTGATAATCAGTGTGGGATGTGGCCAAAGGATGTCCACTTTGCCTTTCTGTGACTCTTCCAGTTTCTCTGTATCTCTGTTGCAACCTGCTGAAGACACTCTGTGACACTCTATGCTCAGTGGCCAGAGATCAACCTGTATGAAGCCTCACAATGGCGAGGTACTTTTGATCAATTGTTAGGTGCCGTCTTGGTCTCATGATGTCAAAATGTGAACAGCATGATGAGGAGGACTGTATTAATACCAATTCTAATAGAACCCCAAAATTTATTGTGCGATTCATGGATCAAACATCTGTTGTAAATATATATATATTCTAAGATGGTGGCTCTGGTACCTGTAGCACTATGACACCATGAGACTTATTAGGGCAGGTCTGGCTCTGTTGTTATACGTCTGGAAGGAACCGATGAGAGAGAAAGAGAATTCACTTATCCTGAGCGGGTAAGGAGTCTGTTGATGCAGCTATGCCTCCACTGGGATACTTCTGGAGAGAAGTTGTATCTTAACATGTACAGATGTACCCACAAGTGAAACGGACTAGGACACAGTCAGTGTTTATATTCCTTGAAGATGGAAGAAGGCTTGTGTTATGTTTTTGGAGTGCAGATTATATGCTGCTGAATAAACCTGCTGGACGTTTTAAGTAAAAGTATTCCTGTCATTACCTTAAGGAGCAAGCTGAGTGAGTAACCCCATCATATATGGTGGACAATGCAGACAGCGTTACAGGAGCCACATGTAACGGCTGTAGTGAAGGCTGTAGATCCTGGATGGAACCTGGTGGAATTGTGGAGAGCTGTGTGAGTAGAGATGTGCATACGAGCGAGATGTAGGAGCTGTGGATGCAACTGGTGCAGGTCTATGTACTGCAAAAGGGGTCCAGCAGGCGGAGGCTCCCAGAGAGCCAGTAACAACAGCGGGTGCTGTGGCAGCGACAGGAGTAGCTGACAGAGTATCTTGAAGAGGTGGTAATGGACCGGTTTGAGCAATCCTTTCTGAGGCTAGTACAGGCAGGGGTTGACAAGGGTGATCCCCTAATAACCAGAGTGGGCCGGTGGAGAAACACCAGGTGTTTAAGAGTGCCTTGAGGAGCCACAGAACTTACCCTCTCCATCCTGGGTAGATGGCATCATAATGAAAAAAGATTATGTGGCAATACTGAACCAACGTCTCAAGACATCAGCCAGAAACTTAAAGCTTGGACAGAAATGGGTCTTCCAAATGGACAATGACCCAAAGCATACTGCCAGACTGGTTACAAAGTGGCTTAAGGATAACAAAGTCAATGTTTTGCAGTGGTCATCACAAAGCCCTAATTTTAATCCTATTGAAATTTATGGGAAAGTTGAAAAGGCAGGTGAAAGCAAGGTGACCTACAAACATGGCTCAGTTACAACAGTTCTGTAAGGAGGAAAGGGCACAAATACCTACCAACTATTGTTGGAAGCTTGTGGAAGGAGATCCAAAATGTTTGACCCAAGTTATGCAGTTTAAGGTCAATACTACCAAATACTAATGAAACGGATGGAAACTTTTCACTTTGCAGAAAGTATTAAAAATGTATTTCCTTCTCTCTCTCATTATTGTGGCATTTGGCAAATATAAATAATTTTGGTTCCTAATTGACCTAAAACGAGAAAGGATTATTCTGATTTCATGTCAGATAGTGAGTAAAACATGCAGATGTGTCTTTATAGAGAGTGTATGTAAACTTCTGGCTTCAACTGTATCTGTAAATAAAATCACAGCGTGCTGCAATTTCACTCTGATATCACATGAGAATTACCTATTCAAGTCTATGGGTGTGAGAAAAAAATATGAAATGCCTCAGTATGGCATCCGATACATTTCTATGGACATATTGCAATTCTCTAACATAGCAAACTCTAAATGGTCCTGTAAATGATTCAATAAGGCTACTACAAAAAGTAAAAAATAAACTGCATACAGTGCATGACAAGTGAGAAAAAAAAACCGTCTCACTTTTCTGAATGAAAATCAGCCTGATTTTTTCTACTGTCATTTGCCCCCCGCCTAATTCTCAGATATCATCTGAGCATGAAATCCTGCAACCAGAATCAATATTAGTGTGAATTATAGTATTAGCATTCTCACTGCTGGGATTTCCTGGAGAATATCTTAATTCTGTATAACTTACGTCCAAAATTTGTAACCTCTTCCCGTCACGGCAATTTTATGTTTTCATGTTTTCCTCCCCTGGTGCCAAAAGCCAAACGTTTTTTATTTTTCCACCTTCTGTATTTGGGCTTGTTTTTTGCAGGAAGAGGTGCAGAATTTAATGGCTTCATTCCTTATACCATTCAACATACTGAAAAATGGGGGAAAAAAAATCATGAATTATTTGGGGTTTTTTTTAGCTTTGCTTTTTCAGTGTTCAGTAAAAGTGTCCTGACATCATGATCCTCCAGGTCAGTACGATGGGGGAGAGACCATATTTTTTATTTCTTTCTTTTAAATGGGGAAAAGATTGGAAATTTTAATTAATATAGATAGATTCTTTAAAACTTTCTGCCTAAACATTTCCCTTCGTTTGTTAGTTCACTAAGGAGACTTTATCCTGCCATTGTCTGATCACTTGTACTACATATTGCAATAGTAGAATATTTCAGTATCTAGTAAAAATCGTTTCTTTTGAGTTCCAGGCACAGATTTGTCTTCAGCAGCCCCCAGCTCTCATGGAGACCCATCAGCATAGAAATTAAGCAGTTACCAGCAGCGGGCAGAGCTCAGATAGTTGAATAACACAGCCATCATCTGCTGGGAATAATGCAGACTCCGCTCCTGAGCCTGCTTCAAAGACGGGTAACCGATATATGAGATGATACTATGTCATATGTCAGTAACATTTAGGCATCAAAAATAAACATTTTCAATTGCTGAATAAAAAATTGAACTGCTGTTCTATCCAGGAAAACCTTTCTTTTGCTTAAAGTCACGATAGCATTCGGCTCATTTCCACCAGTGTGACTTACACACCACATGAAATAAGCTAATCCACATGGGGAAACCTCCTTAATGGGGTTAAATGCCTTAGTAGAGAATATGAACGTCAATAATCCTTTATGGGGAATTCTCTTTATTTTATGCCTTTTTTGTGTAATTTCTGAATTTGTTCTCAGTATTGCATGTAACCAAATATAATAGTAATGTACATATTGTGAGAGTAAATGTGGAGCTGGCGGTGATTCCTGTTTGCTTAGTCACTTAGCCTTACAATGTGATGGCGGGACAGGCCAATGTGTTGTAATGGAGTCTCAGAATCTATTTCTGCTTTCATTTCCTTCTAATCAAATACAATTCTGCTAGAAAGTAAAGATGGTATAAAGCAAATGACTAAAATGTAACTTTTAATATGTAATAGATAAAAGTTTAACGTCCCTTAGGACACATAAATGTACCACAAAGCTCCCTGGATGACAAAAAGGTTTTCTAGCTTAAATAAACAGAGACAAAATAACCTAGGATATTGCCTTGGGGCACAACCGTCCTTGTAAGGATGTGAGTTGATGGGTGACAGTAAAGCGGGGCTTACACGCTGCGACATCGCTAGCATTGGCTAGCGATGTCGAGCGCGATAGCACCCGCCCCCGTCGTACGTGCGATATTGTGTGATCGCTGCCGTAGCGAACATTATCGCTACGGCAGCTTCACACGGACTTACCTGCCCTGCGACGTCGCTCTGGCCGGCGACCCGCCTCCTTCCTAAGGGGGCGGTTCGTGCGGCGTCACAGTGACGTCACACGGCAGGCGTCCAATAGAAGCGGAGGGGCGGAGATGAGCGGGACGTAACATCCTGCCCACCTCCTTCCTTCCGCATTGCCGGTGGAGGCAGGTAAGGAGATGTTTGTCGCTCCTGCGGAGTCACACACAGGGATGTGTGTTGCTGCAGGAACGAGGAACAATATTGCTAAAAAAAAACAATTGATTTTTTGATTCAGGGCGACCTCTCCGCCGCAAACGATTTTGACCGCTTTTGCGATCTTTTAAGGTCACTCATAAGTGTCACACACTGCGATATTGTTAATGACGCCGGATGTGCGTCACAAACAACGTGACCCCGACGACAATTCATTAATGATATCGTAACGTGTAAACCCCCGTTTAAGGATTTTAAGGCCGCTTTATACACAACGATATCGCTAGCGATCTCGTTAGAGATGTGACATGCCCAGATCGTTGTTACGATTTGCCGAGATCGCTCATAGGTCATTTTGTAGCAGTCACACGTACACATCTCACAAATGAAGCTACATCGTTCAGCGATATATTGTTTGACCAAGGCGGTCGTGTGGATGTTGTTCGTCGTTGGCAGGGTGTCAAACGTAGCAATATGTCTGCTGCGTTCCAAACGACGAACAATATTTTGAAACTGAAACATGTCAACAATCAATGATTTTCACCCTATTTGCGATCGTTCGGAGTGGCACGTAGGTGTCACACGCAATGATGTTGCTAACGATGACGGAAGTGCGTCACAAAAACCGTGTCCCCGACGACATATCGTCAGATAAATCGTAGCGTGTATAGCGGCCTTTAGTTTAATTTCCCTCAGTGCGTAATAGGGCCAGTTTAATGATGGATTTTTGAGGACCCTGCCTAAAGGAGACTATCCGTGCACCCCGGCTCCAAGGGATTTGGTGAGACCACTCCATTTATTCTAAAACAGGAATTATATACTTAGATATGATTGGAGTTACCACTATATTGACCACTGTCACTGTGAAATTTATCATTTAAGTATATTGTGTTTTTTCTCCCTTTTTTATATTGGATGACCACTGTCTATCCTATGAGATGGAATTAATACATTTTTTGTTTACTGTTTTGTTTGTTTTGTTGTGTTTTTTTCTTGAGGATATATCTAAATGTATTTAATGTCTGGTGGCTTCCTGGGGTTCGTACAATCGTGCACCAAGGCAATATCCTAGGTTATTTTGTCTTTGTCTATTTAAGCAAGAAAACCTTTTTGTCGTCCCAGGAGCGTTGTGGTATATTTATGTGTCCTAAGGGATGTTACACTCTTATCTATTACATATTAAGTTACATTTTAGTCATTTGCTTTATACCATATTTTTGAGTGACATATTTTGGAATTCCACTTTCTGTGCTGTATTATCTATAAAGTAAAGATCACAAATGTCTCCATTTACATCAAACAGTTTATTTTACAGCAAAGTATAAAAAGTAACACAGGACAATAACGTTTAATAACTTAACATGTTACATTACAATGTATGACATTAATATATTACATCTGTCTGTAAATATTATAAATTAGAACAATAAGAGCATAAAGTCCAGTGCGAGGGCGACATTGCTGAATGTATGAGGAGCCACATTTTATACATGAAGAACATAAGATACTTATGAAATAACCGATACAATGAATTGTGTCTTTTTCTACAGATTTCTGTGAATTACTGTGATTATAGGAATAAATTGTCCTAGACGTCTCATACATAATACAGCAGATATTTTACTAAACACTTAAGATGTCTTGGTGAAGAAATTAGGAGCGTGGTCCTGGAAGTGATTATATTCATCTGTTCCCGCCACCAGAACAGTTGCAGGAAAAGTCCTGGGACGTTCTGGGTCCTGTAGGAGAAGCACAATCTGTGTTAGTGAGTGATCGTTACTCTTCGGTAGTATCTGTCGCCCATTGGCAGCAATATTATCAGGAGATCCATAATTACATTGCAAAGAAATGAAATACCATAAAGGCTGGCCATTCACCTTCACTGTGGTGTAAGACCCCCAAGAAACTATAGAGGACAAGGGCTGGGGAATTGTCCTAAAGTTGATATCTGTCGGAGCCTGAGATCATCACTGGGGGACATCTTTATGGTTGCCTCCTCTGTGACCCTCCACTATGTCCACCAGTGACTCCACCAGTTACATCAGTGGGTGCAGTTTATGGTATGTCATCTGCAGATACTATAAATACTATATTATTGTCTGTAGCTGAGATAATAAATCACTGAATATTTTCTAGTTTTCCTTATTTACTTAGATGTTATTTTATGTGACCTGTTTGGTCATTTTACATTATTTCTGGTGTTTCTCCTCTTGGGTGAGGCCAACCTTCTTCTTTGAGTATGATTCCCTCCCGATTTACAACCTTCTGGGTTTTGATTTCTTACCTTCACAGGATAAGCTGTCGTAGGAACATAACGGATGACAAATCCACATCTTCGCCTATCAGACATGTTGGGCTCACTGGCATGAACAGTCAGACCATCGTGGACCTGTCAGTATCGGGACACAAGGGTTGTTCAATACACAAGTCTCACACATTACACTTGGCTTATTATATGGAAACTCATCATCAACATTTCAATTTCTGCTGAATATTCAGAGCTTTTTATATTAGTACATCCCATTCTTCTCTGGGATTGGGATTTATCCATAGAGATGACTGTCCGTGACTTATCTGTATGGAGGACAGTATTATGGACATGACGTTGTCCTTGTCCACATCCGGTCCTCATATCCTCCATAATGACACATTCCCATTCATCCTCATAGAAATTTACTGACACATAGAAATGCTGTCTTGGTTTTGTCAGTAAATATATCAGAAAAGGGCATTTCTATTACATTAATAGCAGAGGATGAAGCTGTAATAAAACCATTTATCCTACTTGTACAAATATCTACACAATATTAATGTCACTGTTATATTCTGAGGGGCTGTATGGTGATAACACTGCATTGTATAGTGTAATAATCTGTGATGTCTCTAGAGGATTATTTCTACTTACAGACATCTGACCGGCTTTAAGTGGACACTCCACCAGGTCTTCTACATTCACCAGGTGCCTTGGGATCTCCTGGTTTGCCGTCAGCATGTTCCCGGGGATCTCTGCAATTCTGTGCTCCAGAATACCTTGTTTATGACTCTCTGGGGTATTAAACATGGTAAATGCAGGTTAGATCTCATGTAAAATCATATAAAGAAGGTTATTTCTAGTGTTACACATTTAGCTATAAAGAAAAAGCCATAAAGAGATCATACCGGGAATGATTTGTAGGACTCCATTTTCTGCATCAACATCATCAAATGCCAGCCATACAGAAGCCACTGGTCCTCCTTCAAATCCCCAGTATCTTTAGAGAAGACAATACTGTTAGGTTATATATGTATAAGACGTCCATCATTATTATCTACCCGCTTTCATACTCACTTGATATCCTGATGCCAGGCAACATAGGGGGGAGTGTTATCTTTGTGTGGGACCTCGGAGGACGGATATTTACAGATAAATCTGGAGTCTAAAAGAATGACGTTAGGGCCCAGTACAGCTGTGATGGCTTTCAGGAGATTGGGATGGGCAGCGAGATTCATCACCCACTCATACTCCATGTGGATGTTATGTAGATTGTACTGAGTGTACTCTTTACCTGAAGGATACAATATATGGAGGGATCAGGACCTCAGCCGCCATTAATACACACTTACATATATCAATTCTCCAACTCCAATAAATTCTTCTTTAACAAAATATTCTGATCTTGGATAAATGTGCAATAAATCCTACAAATCACTAATTCATTGTAAAGGTAACACTCACCAAACTTCTCTTCCAGCTTTCCATGCTCCTTCTGAGCTTGGTGCAATTCCTTCTCATCTAATACATCAACTGCCGTCAGGAAGCCATTGGTGTCATAGACGTCCTTCATCTGATTACTGTCAGTCTTCATAGTTTATTAGTGGGATGCTTTCAGCTGTGGTGAGAATGCTTACTCACTGAGCGTATAACTGTGAGCTCCGCACACTGACTTATATACAAATCTGACAGCGGCCCAACCCACGATACTATATCTAAGAACTGGTTATTTTACTTTCTATATTATTGTTTCCTGTATGAGATAGGAAATGTTATAGCCCTGAGTGATGCATTCTGAAGTCTCAAGAATCAATCACGCTCTAAAGCTCAGAATAGAATTTCCTTGTTTTCTCCTTCTTGCGTCACCGCAGCGTGATTATTGTATCGTCACTGTGGTAAGAGCCCGGTCCTGGAAACTCCACAGCAAATCAGGAAGCAAATGCCACATATGTTACAAGATTTAACAAAAACATTCAATTCATTTGTTTTTACATGTAACATATTTAAAAAAAATATCTTCAGTAAGTTTTAAAAAATTTAATGTAGTCAATATGTATATATGAGCGGATCAATCTGCAGAGGATCAGGGAACTGAAATTGATGGAAATTTAAACACTTTGAGATTTGATTCCCAATTGTACATACCAAGAGGGGCCCAGGATGGGGACACATATGCTAGGAAGCGGACATATATACCAGAATGTGCTCACGAGGGGGATATACTTAGCAGGAGGAGCCTTAAATAGGGACATATATGCTAGGAAGGTGGCATTTATACCAGAATGTGTCTAGGAGGGGGATATACTTAGCAGGAGGGGCCCAGGATGGGGAAATAGGCTAGGAAGGGACAAATAAACCAGGATGGGGACATATATACCAGGAAGGGGACAGAAACCAGGATGAAGACATATATATCAGAATGTGCCCAGAAAGGGGATTTACATACCAGAATGTGCCCAGGATGGGACATATATACCTGGACGGGGATAAATAAACTAGGAAGGGGACATATATACCAGGAGGAGGACATATATGATAGAAAGGGGACATATATACCAGGAGGAGGTCATATATGATAGAAAGGGGACAATAAACCAGGATGAGGACATATACATCAGGAGGGGGAAATATATACAAGGAGGGGGGACATACATACCAGGAAGGGTCCAGGATGGGGATATATATACCAGGATGGGACCCAGGGGAGGAACATATAAACTGAAGGATGGAGGACATGAAATACAAAGAAATTCCAGCAATCCAGTAGAAAAAGTATTATATTAAAAAATACAAATTTTATTTTTAGGTCATGTTAAAAAGTCCATACCGGGTCAACATCAGCCCAAAAAGAGGACATGTTTCAAACGTGTTGTTCTTAATCTGTCTTAATCCTGTTAGAGACAGATTAAGAACAACACGTTCGAAATGTGTCCTCTTTTTGGGCTGATGTTGACCAGGTATGGACTTTTTAACATGACCTAAAAATAAAAATTGTATTTTTTAATATAATACTTTTTCTACTGGATTGCTGGAATTTCTTTGGACTTCAAGTTTCAAGCCTTGCCGACTTTTCCCTTCTGTGCATGGTCCAAAATATAATGGTCTCCACGGAGCAGGTAAGCTGGACAAATCTTTTTTCTTTGTCAAGGATGGAGGACAGTATATATCAGGATGGGGAACATTTTTACAAGGCTGGGGGACATATATACCAGGATTGGGGGACATATTTACCAGGAAGTAGCCCAGGATGTAGGACATTTACCAGGATGGGGGACATATTTCCCAGGAAGGAGCCCAGGATGGGGGGCATTAGCACAGGATGGGGTATTACTACATAATGGGGGTAGTGCAACTTATTTGTCTTTTTAGGATTTAGTGTGCTTAATGTATACATACATATACATAAATCTGACCAGCATGCGGGTATGAGAGGAAGGCCAGGTCCAAATTTTGCACAGGGGGCCTTAATATCTAGTTACGCCACTGCCTATAGAGTGTAAGCTCTTAAGGTCAGCGGGGGCCTTTCTCTCTCCTATGGAGTGTAAACCCTTATGGTCAGCCGGGAACTTTCTCTCTGATATAGAGTGTAAGTTCTTGTGATCAGCTGAGATCTCTTTCTTTTCTCCACTCCTCATGTATCTTTCTAGCAATTATAAGGTTATCAATATTGAAATTTGTGCAATTTTATTCACCACAAATCAAATTCTTGTGGTAAATTTGGTAACACCAGCAAATATGAAATTCAAAATATCCGCTCATCTCTAGTTAGTAGGGAATATTTTGGTATTCCATTGTTAGCTACGTCTTGACAAAAATGTTGGGAATTCTCAAGACCTGAAAAAGAACTTTTCTAAATTAATTCACTTTGTATGGACTGTCATAATTTGCAGGGAGGATTGGTATATTATTATTATTATTATTATTATTATTATTTTTATTAAAATGTTGCTGAAATAAGAAAGCATTGTAACATTTTTTTAATATATATTTTATTATGCATTTTTTTTCTGCATATTTTCTACTTGTCTTGAACAAATTTTACATATAAAATGTGAGGCGAAAAACTGAGTCAATTTACAAATACTGCAATAAAAATCTTAGAAGTACCAATATCTCTTTCAGTAAAACTTATTGATGACGCTTTGGCTGTTGCTATAACTCCTGAGCTGGGGGTACGGCCATTTCAGTGCAGGGTTTACAATATGATATCGATATTTGATATTACCATTTGCCATTTCATGTGGCTTGTGCTATTATTTGACCTATTGGTTTTTGCTTTTTGTATAGACTTTTCTCAAACTCTACAATTACTATTCATTGTAATATCTCGCTTTATTACACAACTTGTCCCTCTTTACGACTCTATGGAATAACTGCTGTCATCACAAGGCAATTAGCGCATTATCACTGATGACAATATCTGATAAAGAACAGGAATGGCACCACATTTTTTATTTTATGCTTTTGATGACTGTTGTTACATTTAATTTTAGAAATGTGAATCACTGAAGCAGCTCATTTTATGCAGTAAACATGTTATAAGTTGATGATTTCTTGTATATCAGGAGCGCTGTATCCATAGATGAAGCTGTGACGGGGTGTACAGCAGAGCAAGGAGAGACAACAGGCCGAGGAACGATCCAACAGGTTTATTCACAAGAACACTGGAACAGCACACGATAAGTCCACGTAAAACAGATTCGGGGGCCCTTCCCGACAATCCTCGGACCGGATTACAAAGCAATCGTCCTTACAGTAGTCCAAAGAGTTCCACACAATCCCACGGGCCGCCACACAGGCCTAGCTCCGTCCGTGTCCACAGCCACACAGGCTGGAGCTCCTGCTCCCTTCAAGTTTCAGCTCACTCTGAAGTTACAAAAAGGGAAATGCATTGTCTGTGCTCCTTGACCAGCCCACCATGTTCAGGGGGTGGGGGTCACACATCCTATCATCAATGGTTTGGTCCATCACAGGGCTCCGATATGTCTGCCAGCCACAGTAGATGAAGGGATCCCCTGCTGTGCAGAACAATGACTATTCCTTCACTGGCCAATTCAATTACAGATTAGATACACAACTCTGGATAGAAGAGGACAGGCTATTTACATAATCACATTAGATGCCAAGACTACAATTGTATGAGAGAGACACATTGAGATCAGTAGCTCCCCCAAGGAAATACATGAATTACAACTAATACAACCAGGGAAATATGCATATCATGACATAGTATCACAGCATATACAGTGAGAGGGTAAATTACATCTTCACAGAAGCATTGTGGGATAAAACTCCTCAATGATCTCACCTTATGTCTATCACATCGTGTGGATATTTAGGAATCCACAGTTTATTCTTTCCAAAAATAGAAAACAGAAACCTGGTGACAAATCCCTGTAAAATGTGGCCTTGTCCTCACCGGGGCGTCGTGTCCGGTGAATGTGAAGGTGGAATTTCCATGGAACTGAGCTGAATACTTAATAGCACTAGTACAATATCTCCACCCGCTGATACTACAAGTTGTCTTTTCCCTGGTTAGGAAACGTCTTGTAGACATGTTATATATTGTATGCAGTAATGCACACAGGGGATTGGCGGCAGTAAAGACCTTCCATCTACACTACCGCTATATTATATCCTCTGTCCTTTCATCTGAGGATGGAAATATGTTTATTCCGGTCATGTTAAAATTTGCTTATTGCTGATTTTTCATCTACATTTTCTGGAATTTTATGAACCTGATCTGAAGAGGGACATTTCCCTCAAAACGCGTTCCGTTACATCTTTAATAAATCCCCCCTTCTGTGAAAGCGCTGGAGCCTTTCTTTCATCCAGGTTTTGTATCCTGTTTTCCTGCAGCATCTTCTCCTCGCTGATCTATCCTTGTACTGCGCTCCTGCACCTGCAGTGACATAGAGGAGGACGTTACTGCCGTCTATCACTGGTTACACACAGGCTGGTATATTCTGAGCAGTCATTTCTCATGATTTCCCCTGCGCAGTGTCACACTATGGGCCACGCTCGGCTTTCTTATAGTTATCTCTTTACTCTTAGCAGAGAACATTTTGAAACTTGTATTAGTCAGAAAGTGACAAATCAGAGGGTCTGAAAACAGAAGAATGAATATATCCTTTATCGAGGAAGACTAAAAAATAATAATACTTTATTATTTCACAATGTACTAATACAATTTCATTAAAACTTATAATATCCAAGGGTAGAGGACATGATACAGAGAAGATAAGACGGGACGCTGCAATATGTTCATATAATTACAAGTGTACACAGGATTAGTCACAATATATACAGTCATGGCCAAAAGTATTGGCACCCCTGAAAATATTCCAGAAAATGAAGTTTTTCTATAAGAACATTATTGCATTTCCACATGTTTTCTAATACATATGTTTATTTCCTTTTGTGTGTATTGGAAAAACAGCCATGAATAGAAGAAAAAAAGCAAATTGGACATAATTTCACACAAATCTCCAAAAATGGGCTGGAAAAAATTTTGGGTAAACAATTTTGTTTGAAGTATGTGATGCTCATTTATACTCACAAGAGCCAATTGAAGGACATAATTACTGTATAGGGACAACTGGAAGAAAATATTACTTTATGAGTGCCAGAATAGGGGACACTATTACTCTACATTGGGAGACATTAATAATATTCCCCATTGTGGCCCATACATCATTAATTACATTAAATTATGGAGCCACAATTGGAGATTATCCAACTGTACTTAGGCAAAAATGATGGAATCTATTACTGTACGGGGGGCAGAAATGGTGCATGTTACTACTGTATTGGTGCCACTGGGGATCGGTGCATTATTTTGTATTTTAGCACAAAGATGGACATCACTAATTTAGGGAGACATCACTACTGCAATAGATTTTAATTTTTGGGGATCCTGTTACTGTATATAAGTGAGGTAATAAGTGGGCAGGGTTCTGTACAAAGTGATCAGTAATGGATGTATATGAGACAAAAAAGAAATCATAGCAGCCTGTGCCGAATGAAGAAGAAAAGCTAAAATGAATACTTCAATTGGAGTCATCCAGTGAGCTCTGTATTTACCTGAACTGTATACACTATATACTATCTGCAGAACTCCGTGTATAATGTCACTGGTGGTAATATTAGTGTTAGTTCTGTGGTGTTTGTTAATGATCACTATGATGGTATTATTTAATTTGTATGTGGTGGTAATATGGGGTCTTGTCATGGTTTAGCACTATTTATCTCTTTTATGTGGTATTCTTGGCATATTGGTCTTGATATAGTGTATTTGTTTTTTTAGTAAATGGATGGTAGCTACAAGTGCTTCTCAATAAAATAGAATATCATCAAAAAGTTAATTTATTTCAGTTATTCAATACAAAAAATGAAACACATATATTATATAGAGTCAGTGCACAGAGATTGATCTATTTCAAGAGTTTATTTCTGTTAATGTTGATGAATATGGCTTATAGAAAAATACAAACGTCATTATCACAGAAAATTAGAATAATTACCAAAATACACCTGCAAAGGCTTCCAAAGCGTTTAAAATGGTCCTTAGTCTGGTTCAGTAGGCTACACAATCATAAGGAAGACTGCTGACTTGACAGATCTCCAGAAGGCAGTCATTGACATACTCCACAAAGAGGTTAAGCCACAAAAGGTCAGCAATGAAGCTGGCTGTTCACAGAGTGCTGTATCCAAGCATATTAATGGAAAGTTGAGTGGAAGAAAAAAGTGTGGTAGAAAAAAGTGCACAAGCAACCGGGACATGGGCTACAAGTGTCACATTTCTTGTATCAAGCCACTCATGACGAATAGACAACACCAGAAGCATCTTAACTGGGCCAAGGAGAAAGAGAACTGGACTGTTTCTCAGTGGTCCAGGGTGTTGTTTTCAGATTAAAGTAAATTTTGCCTTTCATTTGGAAATCAAGGTCCCAGAATCTGGAGGAAGAGTGGAGAGGCCACAATCCCAGCTGCTTGAGGTCTAGTGTGAAGTTCCACAATCAGTGATGATTTGGGTAGCCATGTCATCTGTTGGTGTAGGTCCATTGTGTTTTATCAAGACCAAAGTCAGCACAGCCGTCTACCAGGAAATTTTAGAGCACTTCATGCTTCCCTCTGCCGACAAGCTTTGTGGATATGGAAATGTCATTTTCCAGTAGGATTTGGCACCTGTCCATACTGCCAAAAGTACTAATAACTGGTTTAATACCCATAGTATCACTGTGCTTGATTGGCCAGCAAACTCGTCTGACCTAAACCCTATAGAGAATCTATGAGGTATTATCAAGAGGAAGATGAGAGACACCAGACCTAACAATGCAGACAAGCTGAAGGCTGCTATCAAAGCAACTTGTGCTTCTATAACACCTCAGCAGTGCCACAGGCTGATCGCCTCCATGCCACGCCGCATTGATGCAGTAATTCCTGCAAAAGGAGTCCGGCCAAGTATTGAGGCATTTACTGTACAGACTTTTCAGTAGGCGCCAACATTTCTGAGTTTAAAATTATTTTTACAGTTGGTCTTTTACAATATTCTAATTTTCTGAGATAATGACTTTTGGGTTTTCATTGGCTGTAAGCCATAATCATCAACATTAACAGAAATAAGATAATATTCTAATATATGGAGAAGCACTTGTATCTACAACCAGGAAACAAAACATGATATTCGACTACACGAGGAATGAAAGAAGCTATTCTTAGTACAGTGATATCTTCCCACATTGTTACATCAGAGCTTCACTACTAGACCGAGACTGGGAATGCTAATTATTACTAGTGACATGGAGAAGAGGGCGAGCGCTGTATATATAGAGCACAGTATTATCCTAATTATTACTAGTGACATGGAGAAGAGGGCGAGCGCTGTATATAGAGAGCACAGTATTATCCTAATTATTACTAGTGACATGGAGAAGAGGGCGAGCGCTGTATATAGAGAGCACAGTATTATCCTAATTATTACTAGTGACATGGAGAAGAGGGCGAGCGCTGTATATAGAGAGCACAGTATTATCCTAATTATTACTAGTGGCATGGAGAAGAGGGCGAGCGCTGTATATAGAGAGCACAGTATTATCCTAATTATTACTAGTGACATGGAGAAGAGGGCGAGCGCTGTATATAGAGAGCACAGTATTATCCTAATTATTACTAGTGACATGGAGAAGAGGGCGAGCGCTGTATATAGAGAGCACAGTATTATCCTAATTATTACTAGTGGCATGGAGAAGAGGGCGAGCGCTGTATATAGAGAGCACAGTATTATCCTAATTATTACTAGTGACATGGAGAAGAGGGCGAGTGCTGTATATAGAGAGCACAGTATTATCCTAATTATTACTAGTGACATGGAGAAGAGGGCGAGCGCTGTATATAGAGAGCACAGTGTTATCCTAATTATTACTAGTGACATGGAGAAGAGGGTGAGCGCTGTATAAAGAGAGCACAGTATTATCCTAATTATTACTAGTGACATGGAGAAGAGGGCGAGCGCTGTATATAGAGAGCACAGTATTATCCTAATTATTACTAGTGACATGGAGAAGAGGGCGAGCGCTGTATATAGAGAGCACAGTATTATCCTAATTATTACTGCTGCTAGAGGGAACTAGTGACATGGAGAAGAGGGCGAGCGCTGTATATAGAGAGCACAGTATTATCCTAATTATTACTAGTGACATGGAGAAGAGAGCGAGCGCTGTATATAGAGAGCACAGTATTATCCTAATTATTACTAGTGACATGGAGAAGAGGGCGAGCGCTGTATATAGAGAGCACAGTATTATCCTAATTATTACTAGTGACATGGAGAAGAGGGCGAGCGCTGTATATAGAGAGCACAGTATTATCCTAATTATTACTAGTGACATGGAGAAGAGGGCGAGCGCTGTATATAGAGAGCACAGTATTATCCTAATTATTACTAGTGACATGGAGAAGAGGGCGAGCGCTGTATATAGAGAGCACAGTATTATCCTAATTATTACTAGTGACATGGAGAAGAGGGCGAGCGCTGTATATAGAGAGCACAGTATGATCCTAATTATTACTAGTGACATGGAGAAGAGAGCGAGCGCTGTATATAGAGAGCACAGTATTATCCTAACTATTACTAGTGACATGGAGAAGAGGGCGAGCGCTGTATATAGAGAGCACAGTATTATCCTAATTATTACTGCTGCTAGAGGGAACTAGTGACATGGAGAAGAGGGCGAGCGCTGTATATAGAGAGCACAGTATTATCCTAATTATTACTAGTGACATGGAGAAGAGGGCGAGCGCTGTATATAGAGAGCACAGTATGATCCTAATTATTACTAGTGACATGGAGAAGAGGGCGAGCGCTGTATATAGAGAGCACAGTATTATCCTAATTATTACTGCTACTAGAGGGAACTAGTGACATGGAGAAGAGGGCGAGCGCTGTATATAGAGAGCACAGTATTATCCTAATTATTACTGCTGCTAGAGGGAACTAGTGACATGAAGAAGAGGGCGAGCGCTGTATATAGAGAGCACAGTATTATCCTAATTATTACTAGTGACATGGAGAAGAGAGCGAGCGCTGTATATAGAGAGCACAGTATTATCCTAATTATTACTAGTGACATGGAGAAGAGGGCGAGCGCTGTATATAGAGAGCACAGTATGATCCTAATTATTACTAGTGACATGGAGAAGAGGGCGAGCGCTGTATATAGAGAGCACAGTATTATCCTAATTATTACTGCTGCTAGAGGGAACTAGTGACATGGAGAAGAGGGCGAGCGCTGTATATAGAGAGCACAGTATTATCCTAATTATTACTAGTGACATGGAGAAGAGGGCGAGCGCTGTATATAGAGAGCACAGTATTATCCTAATTATTACTAGTGACATGAAGAAGAGGGCGAGCGCTGTATGTAGAGAGCACAGTATGATCCTAATTATTACTAGTGACATGGAGAAGAGGGCGAGCGCTGTATATAGAGAGCACAGTATTATCCTAATTATTACTGCTACTAGAGGGAACTAGTGACATGGAGAAGAGGGCGAGCGCTGTATATAGATAGCACAGTATTATCCTAATTATTACTGCTGCTAGAGGGAACTAGTGACATGGAGAAGAGGGCGAGCGCTGTATATAGAGAGCACAGTATTATCCTAATTATTACTAGTGACATGGAGAAGAGGGCGAGTGCTGTATATAGAGAGCACAGTATTATCCTAATTATTACTAGTGACATGGAGAAGAGGGCGAGCGCTGTATATAGAGAGCACAGTATTATCCTAATTATTACTAGTGACATGGAGAAGAGGGCGAGTGCTGTATATAGAGAGCACAGTATTATCCTAATTATTACTGCTGCTAGAGGGAACTAGTGACATGGAGAAGAGGGCGAGCGCTGTATATAGAGAGCACAGTATTATCCTAATTATTACTAGTGACATGGAGAAGAGGGCGAGCGCTGTATATAGAGAGCACAGTATTATGCTATTTATTACTAGTGACATGGAGAAGAGGGCGAGCGCTGTATATAGAGAGCACAGTATTATCCTAATTATTACTGCTGCTAGAGGGAACTAGTGACATGGAGAAGAGGGCGAGCGCTGTATATAGAGAGCACAGTATTATCCTAATTATTACTGCTGCTAGAGGGAACTAGTGACATGGAGAAGCGGGCGAGCGCTGTATATAGAGAGCACAGTATTATCCTAATTATTACTAGTGACATGGAGAAGAGGGCGAGCGCTGTATATAGAGAGCACAGTATTATCCTAATTATTACTAGTGGCATGGAGAAGAGGGCGAGCGCTGTATATAGAGAGCACAGTGTTATCCTAATTATTACTAGTGACATGGAGAAGAGGGCGAGCGCTGTATATAGAGAGCACAGTATTATCCTAATTATTACTAGTGACATGGAGAAGAGGGCGAGCGCTGTATATAGAGAACACAGTATTATCCTAATTATTACTAGTGACATGGAGAAGAGGGCGAGCGCTGTATATAGAGAGCACAGTATTATCCTAATTATTACTAGTGACATGGAGAAGAGGGCGAGCGCTGTATATAGAGAACACAGTATTATCCTAATTATTACTAGTGACATGGAGAAGAGGGCGAGCGCTGTATATAGAGAACACAGTATTATCCTAATTATTACTAGTGACATGGAGAAGAGGGCGAGCGCTGTATATAGAGAACACAGTATTATCCTATTTATTACTAGTGACATGGAGAAGAGGGTGAGTGCTGTATATAGAGAGCACAGTGTTATCCTAATTATTACTAGTGGCATGGAGAAGAGGGCGAGCGCTGTATATAGAGAACACAGTATTATCCTATTTATTACTAGTGACATGGAGAAGAGGGTGAGTGCTGTATATAGAGAGCACAGTGTTATCCTAATTATTACTAGTGGCATGGAGAAGAGGGCGAGCGCTGTATATAGAGAGCACAGTATTATCCTAATTATTACTAGTGACATGGAGAAGAGGGCGAGCGCTGTATATAGAGAGCACAGTATTATCCTAATTATTACTAGTGACATGGAGAAGAGGGCGAGCGCTGTATATAGAGAGCACAGTATTATCCTATTTATTACTAGTGACATGGAGAAGAGGGCGAGCGCTGTATATAGAGAGCACAGTGTTATCCTAATTATTACTGCTGCTAGAGGGAACTAGTGACATGGAGAAGAGGGCGAGCGCTGTATATAGAGAGCACAGTGTTATCCTAATTATTACTAGTGACATGGAGAAGAGGGCGAGCGCTGTATATAGAGAGCACAGTATTATCCTAATTATTACTAGTGACATGGAGAAGAGGGCGAGCGCTGTATATAGAGAGCACAGTATTATCCTAATTATTACTAGTGACATGGAGAAGAGAGCGAGCGCTGTATATAGAGAGCACAGTATTATCCTAATTATTACTAGTGACATGGAGAAGAGGGCGAGCGCTGTATATAGAGAGCACAGTATTATCCTAATTATTACTAGTGGCATGGAGAAGAGGGCGAGCGCTGTATATAGAGAGCACAGTATTATCCTAATTATTACTAGTGACATGGAGAAGAGGGCGAGCGCTGTATATAGAGAGCACAGTATTATCCTAATTATTACTAGTGACATGGAGAAGAGGGCGAGCGCTGTATATAGAGAGCACAGTATTATCCTATTTATTACTAGTGACATGGAGAAGAGGGCGAGCGCTGTATATAGAGAGCACAGTATTATCCTAATTATTACTAGTGACATGGAGAAGAGGGCGAGCGCTGTATATAGAGAGCACAGTATTATCCTAATTATTACTAGTGACATGGAGAAGAGGGCGAGCGCTGTATATAGAGAACACAGTATTATCCTAATTATTACTAGTGACATGGAGAAGAGGGCGATCACTGTATATAGAGAGCACAGTGTTATCCTAATTATTACTAGTGACATGGAGAAGAGGGCGAGCGCTGTATATAGAGAGCACAGTATTATCCTAATTATTACTGCTGCTAGAGGGAACTAGTGACATGGAGAAGAGGGCGAGCGCTGTATATAGAGAGCACAGTGTTATCCTAATTATTACTAGTGACATGGAGAAGAGGGCGAGCGCTGTATATAGAGAGCACAGTATTATCCTAATTATTACTAGTGACATGGAGAAGAGGGCGAGCGCTGTATATAGAGAGCACAGTATTATCCTAATTATTACTAGTGACATGGAGAAGAGAGCGAGCGCTGTATATAGAGAGCACAGTATTATCCTAATTATTACTAGTGACATGGAGAAGAGGGCGAGCGCTGTATATAGAGAGCACAGTATTATCCTAATTATTACTGCTGCTAGAGGGAACTAGTGACATGGAGAAGAGGGCGAGCGCTGTATATAGAGAGCACAGTATTATCCTAATTATTACTAGTGACATGGAGAAGAGGGCGAGCGCTGTATATAGAGAGCACAGTATTATCCTAATTATTACTGCTGCTTGAGAGTAACTAGTGACATGGAGAAGAGGGCGAGCGCTGTATATAGAGAGCACAGTATTATCCTAATTATTACTGCTGCTAGAGAGTAACTAGTGACATGGAGAAGAGGGCGAGCGCTGTATATAGAGAGCACAGTATTATCCTAATTATTACTAGTGCCATGGAGAAGAGGGCGAGCGCTGTATATAGAGAGCACAGTATTATCCTAATTATTACTAGTGACATGGAGAAGAGGGCGAGCGCTGTATATAGAGAGCACAGTATTATCCTAATTATTACTAGTGACATGGAGAAGAGAGCGAGCGCTGTATATAGAGAGCACAGTATTATCCTAATTATTACTAGTGACATGGAGAAGAGGGCGAGCGCTGTATATAGAGAGCACAGTGTTATCCTAATTATTACTAGTGACATGGAGAAGAGGGCGAGCGCTGTATATAGAGAACACAGTATTATCCTAATTATTACTAGTGACATGGAGAAGAGGGCGAGCGCTGTATATAGAGAGCACAGTATTATCCTAATTATTACTAGTGACATGGAGAAGAGGGCGAGCGCTGTATATAGAGAGCACAGTATTATCCTAAATATTACTAGTGACATGGAGAAGAGGGCGAGCGCTGTATATAGAGAGCACAGTATTATCCTATTTATTACTAGTGACATGGAGAAGAGGGCGAGCGCTGTATATAGAGAGCACAGTGTTATCCTATTTATTACTAGTGACATGGAGAAGAGGGCGAGCGCTGTATATAGAGAGCACAGTATTATCCTAATTATTACTGCTGCTAGAGGGAACTAGTGACATGGAGAAGAGGGCGAGCGCTGTATATAGAGAGCACAGTATTATCCTAATTATTACTAGTGGCATGGAGAAGAGGGCGAGCGCTGTATATAGAGAACACAGTATTATCCTATTTATTACTAGTGACATGGAGAAGAGGGCGAGCGCTGTATATAGAGAGCACAGTATTATCCTAATTATTACTAGTGACATGGAGAAGAGGGCGAGCGCTGTATATAGAGAGCACAGTATTATCCTAATTATTACTAGTGACATGGAGAAGAGGGCGAGCGCTGTATATAGAGAGCACAGTATTATCCTATTTATTACTATTGACATGGAGAAGAGGGCGAGCGCTGTATATAGAGAGCACAGTGTTATCCTAATTATTACTGCTGCTAGAGGGAACTAGTGACATGGAGAAGAGGGCGAGCGCTGTATATAGAGAGCACAGTGTTATCCTAATTATTACTAGTGACATGGAGAAGAGGGCGAGCGCTGTATATAGAGAGCACAGTATTATCCTAATTATTACTAGTGACATGGAGAAGAGGGCGAGCGCTGTATATAGAGAGCACAGTATTATCCTAATTATTACTAGTGACATGGAGAAGAGAGCGAGCGCTGTATATAGAGAGCACAGTATTATCCTAATTATTACTAGTGACATGGAGAAGAGGGCGAGCGCTGTATATAGAGAGCACAGTATTATCCTAATTATTACTAGTGACATGGAGAAGAGGGCGAGCGCTGTATATAGAGAGCACAGTATTATCCTAATTATTACTAGTGACATGGAGAAGAGGGCGAGCGCTGTATATAGAGAGCACAGTATTATCCTAATTATTACTAGTGGCATGGAGAAGAGGGCGAGCGCTGTATATAGAGAACACAGTATTATCCTATTTATTACTAGTGACATGGAGAAGAGGGCGAGCGCTGTATATAGAGAGCACAGTATTATCCTAATTATTACTAGTGACATGGAGAAGAGGGCGAGCGCTGTATATAGAGAGCACAGTATTATCCTAATTATTACTAGTGACATGGAGAAGAGGGCGAGCGCTGTATATAGAGAGCACAGTATTATCCTATTTATTACTAGTGACATGGAGAAGAGGGCGAGCGCTGTATATAGAGAGCACAGTGTTATCCTAATTATTACTGCTGCTAGAGGGAACTAGTGACATGGAGAAGAGGGCGAGCGCTGTATATAGAGAGCACAGTGTTATCCTAATTATTACTAGTGACATGGAGAAGAGGGCGAGCGCTGTATATAGAGAGCACAGTATTATCCTAATTATTACTAGTGACATGGAGAAGAGGGCGAGCGCTGTATATAGAGAGCACAGTATTATCCTAATTATTACTAGTGACATGGAGAAGAGAGCGAGCGCTGTATATAGAGAGCACAGTATTATCCTAATTATTACTAGTGACATGGAGAAGAGGGCGAGCGCTGTATATAGAGAGCACAGTATTATCCTAATTATTACTAGTGACATGGAGAAGAGGGCGAGCGCTGTATATAGAGAGCACAGTATTATCCTAATTATTACTAGTGACATGGAGAAGAGGGCGAGCGCTGTATATAGAGAGCACAGTATTATCCTAATTATTACTAGTGACATGGAGAAGAGGGCGAGCGCTGTATATAGAGAGCACAGTATTATCCTAATTATTACTAGTGACATGGAGAAGAGGGCGAGCGCTGTATATAGAGAGCACAGTATTATCCTAATTATTACTAGTGACATGGAGAAGAGGGCGAGCGCTGTATATAGAGAGCACAGTATTATCCTAATTATTACTAGTGACATGGAGAAGAGGGCGAGCGCTGTATATAGAGAGCACAGTGTTATCCTAATTATTACTAGTGACATGGAGAAGAGGGCGAGCGCTGTATATAGAGAGCACAGTATTATCCTATTTATTACTAGTGACATGGAGAAGAGGGCGAGCGCTGTATATAGAGAGCACAGTATTATCCTAATTATTACTGCTGCTAGAGGGAACTAGTGACATGGAGAAGAGGGCGAGCGCTGTATATAGAGAGCACAGTATTATCCTAATTATTACTAGTGACATGGAGAAGAGGGCGAGCGCTGTATATAGAGAGCACAGTATTATCCTAATTATTACTAGTGACATGGAGAAGAGGGCGATCACTGTATATAGAGAGCACAGTGTTATCCTAATTATTACTAGTGACATGGAGAAGAGGGCGAGCGCTGTATATAGAGAGCACAGAATTATCCTAATTATTACTAGTGACATGGAGAAGAGGGCGAGCGCTGTATATAGAGAGCACAGTATTATCCTAATTATTACTAGTGACATGGAGAAGAGGGTGAGCGCTGTATATAGAGAGCACAGTATTATCCTAATTATTACTAGTGACATGGAGAAGAGGGCGAGCGCTGTATATAGAGAGCACAGTATTATCCTAATTATTACTAGTGACATGGAGAAGAGGGCGAGCGCTGTATATAGAGAGCACAGTATTATCCTAATTATTACTAGTGACATGGAGAAGAGGGCGAGCGCTGTATATAGAGAGCACAGTATTATCCTAATTATTACTAGTGACATGGAGAAGAGGGCGAGCGCTGTATATAGAGAGCACAGTGTTATCCTAATTATTACTAGTGGCATGGAGAAGAGGGCGAGCGCTGTATATAGAGAACACAGTATTATCCTATTTATTACTAGTGACATGGAGAAGAGGGCGAGCGCTGTATATAGAGAGCACAGTATTATCCTAATTATTACTAGTGACATGGAGAAGAGGGCGAGCGCTGTATATAGAGAGCACAGTATTATCCTAATTATTACTAGTGACATGGAGAAGAGGGCGAGCGCTGTATATAGAGAGCACAGTATTATCCTAATTATTACTGCTGCTAGAGGGAACTAGTGACATGGAGAAGAGGGCGAGCGCTGTATATAGAGAGCACAGTATTATCCTAATTATTACTAGTGACATGGAGAAGAGAGCGAGCGCTGTATATAGAGAGCACAGTATTATCCTAATTATTACTAGTGACATGGAGAAGAGGGCGAGCGCTGTATATAGAGAGCACAGTATTATCCTAATTATTACTAGTGACATGGAGAAGAGGGCGAGCGCTGTATATAGAGAGCACAGTATTATCCTAATTATTACTAGTGACATGGAGAAGAGGGCGAGCGCTGTATATAGAGAGCACAGTATTATCCTAATTATTACTAGTGACATGGAGAAGAGGGCGAGCGCTGTATATAGAGAGCACAGTATTATCCTAATTATTACTGCTGCTAGAGGGAACTAGTGACATGGAGAAGAGGGCGAGCGCTGTATATAGAGAGCACAGTGTTATCCTAATTATTACTAGTGACATGGAGAAGAGGGCGAGCGCTGTATATAGAGAGCACAGTATTATCCTAATTATTACTAGTGACATGGAGAAGAGAGCGAGCGCTGTATATAGAGAGCACAGTATTATCCTAATTATTACTAGTGACATGGAGAAGAGGGCGAGCGCTGTATATAGAGAGCACAGTATTATCCTAATTATTACTAGTGACATGGAGAAGAGGGCGAGCGCTGTATATAGAGAGCACAGTGTTATCCTAATTATTACTAGTGACATGGAGAAGAGGGCGAGCGCTGTATATAGAGAGCACAGTATTATCCTAATTATTACTAGTGACATGGAGAAGAGGGCGAGCGCTGTATATAGAGAGCACAGTATTATCCTAATTATTACTAGTGACATGGAGAAGAGGGCGAGCGCTGTATATAGAGAGCACAGTATTATCCTAATTATTACTAGTGACATGGAGAAGAGAGCGAGCGCTGTATATAGAGAACACAGTATTATCCTAATTATTACTAGTGACATGTGTGGAGCCCCGCAAACGCTGTGTCGGTGCATTACCTTCTGGGACTCCACTCGGCTGGATCCTGTCACAGGTAGGAGATCTTCTTCTTGTCGTGACGCCACTCTCAGTATTGCGGCCAGTAGGGACCGCCACTGCAGGTTGAGGGTCGCCTGGGGCTGATGGTGAGTGCAGTTAGTTGGAATAGCCTCCTGAGAGTGAGGCAAGCCCCAGGGCCCTGTGTAGGTGCGTAGTACCACAAGGCGCAGAATAACTCCACACAGGCAGAATGTCTTTCAGGGTTTTTACTCACTTCAGGTGGCAGGGTGAGTAACCCGGGCGTAGCTGGGATGAACCAGGCGGGAACCAGGTGTCCTTCAGGCTGACTTGTGAGGGTGACTACTAACTCGCCTTCCTTAGCCCTTGGTGGTTTGGGGTGACCCCGACTTTGAGTCCCTATGGGGGTCACCCAGGGAAGTTGCTGAAGCCTCACTCCCCTTCGTTTGCCGTGTGCTTGTTGCCTGGGCCAGATCACTCCAGCTTCTTGCCTCCTGTGAGCTATGGGCCCTAACTGTGGCTACGTGGCTGCGGCTTTTGTGGTGTTGTGGCGTGGGCTTTGAGAGCCCCACACCGGCAGGTTTAGCAAAAGAAAGCTGGATCTATCTCCGCTTCGGGATCTGCCGCCCGTTTGGGCCTGGTACTCCCTAGCAGTCTCCTTACTTCCCACTCTGTGCTCTCTCTCTAGCTGGAGATGGGTTTCGGGTAGCCCTCCTAGTTGACCGTTCTCCCCCGTCGGTAGCCACTGCGCGGACGCTGTCAGACTACAGCAGCCCAGGGGAAGGGGTCAGCTCTCTTCGGAGCTCCCTGGACTCTGCTCTGAACCGGCTCACATCTGGGACCTTCGCTGCTGCTCCTGTCTGAGCTTCACTTTCCTGCTCCTCACTCCTCCACACTCTGCTGCAGACTCTAGACTGTCTACTCCTCCTTCTCTTTTCCCTTTTGTGCCTGCCTACGCCACCTAGCAACCAGACTCTCTTACCACACCCCTTGAGAGGAGATGGAGGCTTTTGGCCCCCTCCACTATTCCAGTGAAGGTGAAGGCTTTTCCCCCTCCTGGGATCCCCAGGGGTCCTCTCATGGGTACATGTGTGAGACCTGATCACTATGCGCCTGTGTTCCACACCCCGGTCAGCCTTCTGGATTACCTGTATTGTACTGTCCCCAGCATGTGTGCAGTACTCAGTGGTGCCTGACCAGGTCAGGGGCGCCACATTCCCCCTTAGTTATCACCAGCACGTCCTCGGGCTGCAAGACAACATTTTAAAATGCATAAAACATTAAAACATGTAAAACATTTTTAAAAGCACCAGGTACCATACATCACCACCCTCCACCCACAAGTCCGTTAACCCACCCAAAACCCTCTCACGTTGGCCGCGGCTTCAGCCACTTCTGGCAGGATGTAGAGGCGGCTTACATGGGCTGGTGGTTTCAGGGTATACCTGGCCTGGTGGATCCGCGCCTTCAGCCGCTTCTGGCAGGATGTAGAGGCGGCCTCCACAGTTGGTGCTGACCAGGTACCCTCTTTGTGGTGGAGAGCCAGGCCCCATAAACAGGCATGCTCTCTGGTCGCAGGCGAGCCAAGGCCCTATATACGGACGGGCTCCTCCTGGTTGCAGACGAGCCAAGCCCCTAAACAGGCTGACTCTGGTGGCGGTGGTGCCCTCTGGTGTAACTATTTACACTGCGAGAGTTTGTGGCTATAGCCAGTTCATAGCCTTAAGGTTTATTTCTCACAATAGTTTTTGTGGGCACATTCTTGAACTTTAAAACGTTGCAAAACAAACTTTCCAAACTGGTCAAAACTTGCTGTACTTTACTTAAACTTAGGCGGATTCCTCTTCACCAGGGCTTGGGCCTGTAGGGCTGCGGCACCTGTTGCTTTCTTGACCTTTTTCCTCATCTGTTGTTGTCTCTTCATTAGGTCTTTGGTTTTTTCTTTCTTTATGGCTGTCTTTCCTTTCTTCTTTGGGACATGGCACTACATCTAGGGCATACCAGCCTCTTTCTACTTGATGCAGGGGAAACTGTACGGAGTCTCCTGTACGCAGGTTCCTTCCAGGATGTCCTCTGGGCAGATTAGCTCTGACGTCTCTTCTGTTGACGAAGATACCTTCCTTTATGCCAGGTGCTACGATGAATCCGTATCCTGACTTCAGGCTAAAGTCCTCCACTACTCCTCTGCAAAGGGGTCCTCGGACCTGTGCTTTGGCTCTTCTCAGGAACCTTTTTTCTTGTAGGTCTCTGGCCGTGATGTCATCTCTCTGCTCTGGGGATGGCGGTGCAGGGGAAAACTGAGTTCTGCTGCGGCGCTGTGTCTTGCGGGTTGGATTCTGCGAAGTGCAGCTTACAAGCTCCCAGGTAGGGCGGTTGGGCAGGTCTTCTTCGTCAGCAGGAGGTGTCAGGTCTTCCTCGTCCCAGCGGGAATATGGCAGCATCTCCGGCTCTGGGACTAGCACTGCTGCGGGCTCCGGGGGCAACTCCTCAGCTTCTTGCCCTCCTCTCCCCCTTAGTTCTTCGCTGCACTCTGGTCGTGGCAGCACTGGGGATGAGTGTTCCTCAGCTGGCCCAGGCAGTGGACTCTTCAGCGTGGTTGCTGCAGGGGTTGCCTTAGGGGTGTTCGGAGGGAGCATGTATCGGTCCACCATCTCCTGTGGGAACTTGGCCTCCATGTCAGCCTTCAGCTGCCAGTATGCGGGGTCCTCCCCCAGCGTGGGCTTTCCAGCAGGGACCTCTTTGGACTCGGGAGCGGTGTCTGCTCTGGCCTTGCAGGCCGGGGTAAATGGTGATGCAATCTCTTGGCGGGCCGCGCCCTGTATGGCGGCGGCCTGGTCTTGGCGGGCCGCGCCCTGTATGGCGGCGGCCTGGTCTTGGCGGGCCGCGCCCTGTATGGCGGCGGCCTGGTCTTGGCGGGCCGCGCCCTGTATGGCGGCGGCCTGGATCGGCGTCGCAGCTGCGATGGGATCTGTGCAGGCTGGGCTGGGCGTCGCTGCAGGGACCGGGTCTTGGTGGGCCGAGCAGGGCATCGCTGCGGCGGCCGGGGCTTGGCGGGCCGAGCAGGGCATCGTTGCGGCGGCCGGGGCTTGGCGGGCCGAGCAGGGCATCGCTGCGGCGGCCGGGGCTTGGCGGGCCGAGCAGGGCATCGCTGCGGCGGCCTGGGCTTGGCGGGCCGCACCTGGCATGGCTGCGGCCTGGCTCAGCGTCGCCGCGCCGGGCGCCTCTTCTGGGACCGCGGTCGTAGCAGCAGGGGTCGGAGCGCTTGCGCTGGCCGGGGCAACTCTGGACTCACCCATCGGTGGCACCATCGGGATCTGAGTCGTCGCCGCTCGATCTGGCAGGCGTCGCGCGGCTCCCTCCTCGTAGGTCCGAACCGCCGCAGCCATCTCCAGAAGCTCCGTGCGTCCCTCACTGAGCTGTCGCATGATCCTGGTCTCCAGCTGATCGCAGAAGATAGCAAGCTCCCGGCACCACCAGGCAGCAGAGCCTGGTTCTGGGTATCCACGTCCGGACTCCATTTCCTCTCTCTGCAGCAGCAGGCTTGTGGTTCTCTTTCCTTCACGCCGTCTCTGGACGCTTCCGCTCTCTTCACAAGCGAGGTCAGAACTCTGCAGGGGATCTCTGGGTAGCCACACCTCTTCGTGGGCGGTAACTTCTTCCAGCGCGGGCTGCTGTTGTTTTTCAGCGCGCTTTTCATGGTGGCAATATGGCGGCGCTTCCAATTTTTCAAGCGGACCGCCCAGGCACATGGTCACCTGTCTGAACAGGTCTAGTCCTTATCCTGTTCGTGACGCCAGATGTGGAGCCCCGCAAACGCTGTGTCGGTGCATTACCTTCTGGGACTCCACTCGGCTGGATCCTGTCACAGGTAGGAGATCTTCTTCTTGTCGTGACGCCACTCTCAGTATTGCGGCCAGTAGGGACCGCCACTGCAGGTTGAGGGACGCCTGGGGCTGATGGTGAGTGCAGTTAGTTGGAATAGCCTCCTGAGAGTGAGGCAAGCCCCAGGGCCCTGTGTAGGTGCGTAGTACCACAAGGCGCAGAATAACTCCACACAGGCAGAATGTCTTTCAGGGTTTTTACTCACTTCAGGTGGCAGGGTGAGTAACCCGGGCGTAGCTGGGATGAACCAGGCGGGAACCAGGTGTCCTTCAGGCTGACTTGTGAGGGTGACTACTAACTCGCCTTCCTTAGCCCTTGGTGGTTTGGGGTGACCCCGACTTTGAGTCCCTATGGGGGTCACCCAGGGAAGTTGCTGAAGCCTCACTCCCCTTCGTTTGCCGTGTGCTTGTTGCCTGGGCCAGATCACTCCAGCTTCTTGCCTCCTGTGAGCTATGGGCCCTAACTGTGGCTACGTGGCTGCGGCTTTTGTGGTGTTGTGGCGTGGGCTTTGAGAGCCCCACACCGGCAGGTTTAGCAAAAGAAAGCTGGATCTATCTCCGCTTCGGGATCTGCCGCCCGTTTGGGCCTGGTACTCCCTAGCAGTCTCCTTACTTCCCACTCTGTGCTCTCTCTCTAGCTGGAGATGGGTTTCGGGTAGCCCTCCTAGTTGACCGTTCTCCCCCGTCGGTAGTCACTGCGCGGACGCTGTCAGACTACAGCAGCCCAGGGGAAGGGGTCAGCTCTCTTCGGAGCTCCCTGGACTCTGCTCTGAACCGGCTCACATCTGGGACCTTCGCTGCTGCTCCTGTCTGAGCTTCACTTTCCTGCTCCTCACTCCTCCACACTCTGCTGCAGACTCTAGACTGTCTACTCCTCCTTCTCTTTTCCCTTTTGTGCCTGCCTACGCCACCTAGCAACCAGACTCTCTTGCCACACCCCTTGAGAGGAGATGGAGGCTTTTGGCCCCCTCCACTATTCCAGTGAAGGTGAAGGCTTTTCCCCCTCCTGGGATCCCCAGGGGTCCTCTCATGGGTACATGTGTGAGACCTGATCACTATGCGCCTGTGTTCCACACCCCGGTCAGCCTTCTGGATTACCTGTATTGTACTGTCCCCAGCATGTGTGCAGTACTCAGTGGTGCCTGACCAGGTCAGGGGCGCCACACATGGAGAAGAGGGCGAGCGCTGTATATAGAGAGCACAGTATTATCCTAATTATTACTGCTGCTAGAGGGAACTAGTGACATGGAGAAGAGGGCGAGCGCTGTATATAGAGAACACAGTATTATCCTATTTATTACTAGTGACATGGAGAAGAGGGCGAGCGCTGTATATAGCGAGCACAGTATTATCCTAATTATTACTAGTGACATGGAGAAGAGGGCGAGCGCTGTATATAGAGAGCACAGTATTATCCTATTTATTACTAGTGACATGGAGAAGAGGGCGAGCGCTGTATATAGAGAGCACAGTGTTATCCTAATTATTACTAGTGGCATGGAGAAGAGGGCGAGCGCTGTATATAGAGAACACAGTATTATCCTATTTATTACTAGTGACATGGAGAAGAGGGCGAGCGCTGTATATAGAGAGCACAGTATTATCCTAATTATTACTAGTGACATGGAGAAGAGGGCGAGCGCTGTATATAGAGAGCACAGTATTATCCTAATTATTACTAGTGACATGGAGAAGAGGGCGAGCGCTGTATATAGAGAGCACAGTATTATCCTAATTATTACTAGTGACATGGAGAAGAGGGCGAGCGCTGTATATAGAGAGCACAGTATTATCCTAATTATTACTAGTGACATGGAGAAGAGGGCGAGCGCTGTATATAGAGAGCACAGTATTATCCTAATTATTACTAGTGCCATGGAGAAGAAGGCGAGCGCTGTATATAGAGAGCACAGTATTATCCTAATTATTACTAGTGACATGGAGAAGAGGGCGAGCGCTGTATATAGAGAGCACAGTATTATCCTAATTATTACTAGTGACATGGAGAAGAGGGCGAGCGCTGTATATAGAGAGCACAGTATTATCCTAATTATTACTAGTGACATGGAGAAGAGGGCGAGCGCTGTATATAGAGAACACAGCATTATCCTAATTATTACTAGTGACATGGAGAAGAGGGCAAGCGCTGTATATAGAGAGCACAGTATTATCCTAATTATTACTAGTGACATGGAGAAGAGGGCGAGCGCTGTATATAGAGAACACAGTATTATCCTATTTATTACTAGTGACATGGAGAAGAGGGCGAGCGCTGTATATAGAGAGCACAGTATTATCCTAATTATTACTAGTGACATGGAGAAGAGGGCGAGCGCTGTATATAGAGAGCACAGTATTATCCTAATTATTACTAGTGACATGGAGAAGAGGGCGAGCGCTGTATATAGAGAGCACAGTATTATCCTAATTATTACTAGTGACATGGAGAAGAGGGCGATCACTGTATATAGAGAGCACAGTGTTATCCTAATTATTACTAGTGACATGGAGAAGAGGGCGAGCGCTGTATATAGAGAGCACAGTATTATCCTAATTATTACTAGTGACATGGAGAAGAGGGCGAGCGCTGTATATAGAGAGCACAGTATTATCCTAATTATTACTAGTGACATGGAGAAGAGGGCGATCACTGTATATAGAGAGCACAGTGTTATCCTAATTATTACTAGTGACATGGAGAAGAGGGCGAGCGCTGTATATAGAGAGCACAGTATTATCCTATTTATTACTAGTGACATGGAGAAGAGGGCGAGCGCTGTATATAGAGAGCACAGTATTATCCTAATTATTACTGCTGCTAGAGGGAACTAGTGACATGGAGAAGAGGGCGAGCGCTGTATATAGAGAGCACAGTGTTATCCTAATTATTACTAGTGACATGGAGAAGAGGGCGAGCGCTGTATATAGAGAGCACAGTATTATCCTAATTATTACTAGTGACATGGAGAAGAGGGCGAGCGCTGTATATAGAGAGCACAGTGTTATCCTAATTATTACTAGTGACATGGAGAAGAGGGCGAGCGCTGTATATAGAGAGCACAGAATTATCCTAATTATTACTAGTGACATGGAGAAGAGGGCGAGCGCTGTATATAGAGAGCACAGTATTATCCTAATTATTACTAGTGACATGGAGAAGAGGGAAAGCGCTGTATATAGAGAGCACAGTATTATCCTAATTATTATTAGTGACATGGAGAAGAGGGCGAGCGCTGTATATAGAGAGCACAGTATTATCCTAATTATTACTAGTGACATGGAGAAGAGGGCGAGCGCTGTATATAGAGAGCACAGTATTATCCTAATTATTACTAGTGACATGGAGAAGAGGGCGAGCGCTGTATATAGAGAGCACAGTATTATCCTAATTATTACTAGTGACATGGAGAAGAGGGCGAGCGCTGTATATAGAGAACACAGTATTATCCTAATTATTACTAGTGACATGGAGAAGAGGGCAAGCGCTGTATATAGAGAGCACAGTATTATCCTAATTATTACTAGTGACATGGAGAAGAGGGCGAGCGCTGTATATAGAGAACACAGTATTATCCTAATTATTACTAGTGACATGGAGAAGAGGGCGAGCGCTGTATATAGAGAGCACAGTATTATCCTAATTATTACTAGTGACATGGAGAAGAGGGTGAGTGCTGTATATAGAGAGCACAGTGTTATCCTAATTATTACTAGTGGCATGGAGAAGAGGGCGAGCGCTGTATATAGAGAACACAGTATTATCCTATTTATTACTAGTGACATGGAGAAGAGGGCGAGCGCTGTATATAGAGAGCACAGTATTATCCTAATTATTACTAGTGACATGGAGAAGAGGGCGAGCGCTGTATATAGAGAGCACAGTATTATCCTAATTATTACTAGTGACATGGAGAAGAGAGCGAGCGCTGTATATAGAGAGCACAGTGTTATCCTAATTATTACTAGTGACATGGAGAAGAGGGCGAGCGCTGTATATAGAGAGCACAGTATTATCCTAATTATTACTAGTGACATGGAGAAGAGGGCGAGCGCTGTATATAGAGAGCACAGTATTATCCTAATTATTACTAGTGACATGGAGAAGAGGGCGAGCGCTGTATATAGAGAGCACAGTATTATCCTAATTATTACTAGTGGCATGGAGAAGAGGGCGAGCGCTGTATATAGAGAGCACAGTGTTATCCTAATTATTACTAGTGACATGGAGAAGAAGGCGAGCGCTGTATATAGAGAGCACAGTATTATCCTAATTATTACTAGTGACATGGAGAAGAGGGCGAGCGCTGTATATAGAGAGCACAGTATTATCCTAATTATTACTAGTGACATGGAGAAGAGGGCGAGCGCTGTATATAGAGAGCACAGTATTATCCTAATTATTACTAGTGACATGGAGAAGAGAGCGAGCGCTGTATATAGAGAACACAGTATTATCCTAATTATTACTAGTGACATGGAGAAGAGGGCGAGCGCTGTATATAGAGAGCACAGTGTTATCCTAATTATTACTAGTGACATGGAGAAGAGGGCGAGCGCTGTATATAGAGAGCACAGTATTATCCTAATTATTACTAGTGACATGGAGAAGAGGGCGAGCGCTGTATATAGAGAGCACAGTATTATCCTAATTATTACTAGTGGCATGGAGAAGAGGGCGAGCGCTGTATATAGAGAGCACAGTGTTATCCTAATTATTACTAGTGACATGGAGAAGAAGGCGAGCGCTGTATATAGAGAGCACAGTATTATCCTAATTATTACTAGTGACATGGAGAAGAGGGCGAGCGCTGTATATAGAGAGCACAGTATTATCCTAATTATTACTAGTGACATGGAGAAGAGGGCGAGCGCTGTATATAGAGAGCACAGTATTATCCTAATTATTACTAGTGACATGGAGAAGAGGGCGAGCGCTGTATATAGAGAACACAGTATTATCCTATTTATT
This sequence comes from Anomaloglossus baeobatrachus, assembly GCF_048569485.1. Classification (NCBI taxonomy): domain Eukaryota; kingdom Metazoa; phylum Chordata; class Amphibia; order Anura; family Aromobatidae; genus Anomaloglossus; species Anomaloglossus baeobatrachus. The sequence goes on along the minus strand of NC_134361.1, from coordinate 115,885,729 downwards.
ACTAGTGACATGGAGAAGAGGGCGAGCGCTGTATATAGAGAACACAGTTTTATCCTATTTATTACTAGTGACATGGAGAAGAGGGTGAGTGCTGTATATAGAGAGCACAGTGTTATCCTAATTATTACTAGTGACATGGAGAAGAGGGCGAGCGCTGTATATAGAGAACACAGTATTATCCTATTTATTACTAGTGACATGGAGAAGAGGGCGAGCGCTGTATATAGAGAGCACAGTATTATCCTAATTATTACTAGTGACATGGAGAAGAGGGCGAGCGCTGTATATAGAGAGCACAGTATTATCCTAATTATTACTAGTGACATGGAGAAGAGGGCGAGCGCTGTATATAGAGAGCACAGTATTATCCTATTTATTACTAGTGACATGGAGAAGAGGGCGAGCGCTGTATATAGAGAGCACAGTATTATCCTAATTATTACTGCTGCTAGAGGGAACTAGTGACATGGAGAAGAGGGCGAGCGCTGTATATAGAGAGCACAGTATTATCCTAATTATTACTAGTGACATGGAGAAGAGGGCGAGCGCTGTATATAGAGAGCACAGTATTATCCTAATTATTACTAGTGACATGGAGAAGAGGGCGAGCGCTGTATATAGAGAGCACAGTATTATCCTATTTATTACTAGTGACATGGAGAAGAGGGCGAGCGCTGTATATAGAGAGCACAGTATTATCCTATTTATTACTAGTGACATGGAGAAGAGGGCGAGCGCTGTATATAGAGAGCACAGTATTATCCTAATTATTACTGCTGCTAGAGGGAACTAGTGACATGGAGAAGAGGGCGAGCGCTGTATATAGAGAGCACAGTATTATCCTAATTATTACTAGTGACATGGAGAAGAGGGCGAGCGCTGTATATAGAGAGCACAGTATTATCCTAATTATTACTAGTGACATGGAGAAGAGGGCGAGCGCTGTATATAGAGAGCACAGTGTTATCCTAATTATTACTAGTGACATGGAGAAGAGGGCGAGCGCTGTATATAGAGAGCACAGTATTATCCTATTTATTACTAGTGACATGGAGAAGAGGGCGAGCGCTGTATATAGAGAGCACAGTATTATCCTAATTATTACTAGTGACATGGAGAAGAGGGCGAGCGCTGTATATAGAGAGCACAGTGTTATCCTAATTATTACTAGTGACATGGAGAAGAGGGCGAGCGCTGTATATAGAGAGCACAGAATTATCCTAATTATTACTAGTGACATGGAGAAGAGGGCGAGCGCTGTATATAGAGAGCACAGTATTATCCTAATTATTACTAGTGGCATGGAGAAGAGGGCGAGTGCTGTATATAGAGAGCACAGTATTATCCTAATTATTACTAGTGACATGGAGAAGAGGGCGAGCGCTGTATATAGAGAGCACAGTATTATCCTAATTATTACTAGTGACATGGAGAAGAGGGCGAGCGCTGTATATAGAGAGCACAGTATTATCCTAATTATTATTAGTGACATGGAGAAGAGGGCGAGCGCTGTATATAGAGAGCACAGTATTATCCTAATTATTACTAGTGACTAGAGATGAGCGAACCGGTCGCGGTTCGGCTCGAGGTTGGTTCGCCGAACGGACCTCCCGTTCGAGTTCGGTTCGTCGAACGTTCGACGAACCGAACTCGAACTGCATAGGAAACAATGGCAGGCAATCACAAACACAGAAAAACACCTAGAAAACACCCTCAAAGGTGTCCTAAAGGTGACAAACAACTCAAACACATTGGAAAGTGACAAGGACATATACTCATGCGAAAACAAAACAGCTGGACAAGGAAAAAGAGGAGGACACACAGATATAGGCATGGCACGCCCTTCTAAAATCATGTAAAACACCGCAAGGTGACTCCAAGCGGAGTCTCCATTTTTTCCAAAAATTGGGCCACACACACACCCACCCCTTCAGTGGCAGCAGTTGTGCCCCAGTTGTACACTTCACAGCTACATTTGCATCAAGCACATTCAAAAATACGCCATTCTTATCCGTCCCCAGGATGACACCGGGGTAGGTAGCAAAGTCTTTCCTGATCCCAGCTCTGTTCATCTTGGCTTCTTTTAAAAACACATCAAGCAAGGGTTACTCCAAGCGGAGTCTCCCTTTTTTTCCAAAAATTGGGCCACACAGACACCCACCCCATCAGTGGCAGCACTTGGGCCCTAGTTGCAAACAGGATGTTTTGATTTGCATCAAGCACATTCAAAAATACGCCATTCTTATCCGTCCCCAGGATGACACCGGGGTAGGTAGCAAAGTATTTCCTGATCCCAGCTCTGTTCATCTTGGCTTCTTTTAAAAACACATCAAGCAAGGGTTACTCCAAGCGGAGTCTCCCTTTTTTCCAAAAATTGGGCCACACAGACACCCACCCCATCAGTGGCAGCACTTGGGCCCTAGTTGCAAACAGGATGTTTTGATTTGCATCAAGCACATTCAAAAATACGCCATTCTTATCCGTCCCCAGGATGACACCGGGGTAGGTAGCAAAGTCTTTCCTGATCCCAGCTCTGTTCATCTTGGCTTCTTTTAAAAACACAGCAAGCAAGGGTTACTCCAAGCGGAGTCTCCCTTTTTTCCAAAAATTGGGCCCACACACACCCACCCCTTCAGTGGCAGCAGTTGTGCCCCAGTTGTACACTTCACAGCTAGATTTGCATCAAGCACATTCAAAAATACGCCATTCTTATCCGTCCCCAGGATGACACCGGGGTAGGTAGCAAAGTCTTTCCTGATCCCAGCTCTGTTCATCTTGGCTTCTTTTAAAAACACAGCAAGCAAGGGTTACTCCAAGCGGAGTCTCCCTTTTTTCCAAAAATTGGGCCACACAGACACCCACCCCATCAGTGGCAGCACTTGGGCCCTAGTTGCAAACAGGATGTTTTGATTTGCATCAAGCACATTCAAAAATACGCCATTCTTATCCGTCCCCAGGATGACACCGGGGTAGGTAGCAAAGTCTTTCCTGATCCCAGCTCTGTTCATCTTGGCTTCTTTTAAAAACACAGCAAGCAAGGGTTACTCCAAGCGGAGTCTCCCTTTTTTCCAAAAATTGGGCCCACACACACCCACCCCTTCAGTGGCAGCAGTTGTGCCCCAGTTGTACACTTCACAGCTAGATTTGCATCAAGCACATTCAAAAATACGCCATTCTTATCCGTCCCCAGGATGACACCGGGGTAGGTAGCAAAGTCTTTCCTGATCCCAGCTCTGTTCATCTTGGCTTCTTTTAAAAACACAGCAAGCAAGGGTTACTCCAAGCGGAGTCTCCCTTTTTTCCAAAAATTGGGCCCACACACACCCACCCCTTCAGTGGCAGCAGTTGTGCCCCAGTTGTACACTTCACAGCTAGATTTGCATCAAGCACATTCAAAAATACGCCATTCTTATCCGTCCCCAGGATGACACCGGGGTAGGTAGCAAAGTCTTTCCTGATCCCAGCTCTGTTCATCTTGGCTTCTTTTAAAAACACAGCAAGCAAGGGTTACTCCAAGCGGAGTCTCCCTTTTTTCCAAAAATTGGGCCACACAGACACCCACCCCATCAGTGGCAGCACTTGGGCCCTAGTTGCAAACAGGATGTTTTGATTTGCATCAAGCACATTCAAAAATACGCCATTCTTATCCGTCCCCAGGATGACACCGGGGTAGGTAGCAAAGTCTTTCCTGATCCCAGCTCTGTTCATCTTGGCTTCTTTTAAAAACACAGCAAGCAAGGGTTACTCCAAGCGGAGTCTCCCTTTTTTCCAAAAATTGGGCCCACACACACCCACCCCTTCAGTGGCAGCAGTTGTGCCCCAGTTGTACACTTCACAGCTAGATTTGCATCAAGCACATTCAAAAATACGCCATTCTTATCCGTCCCCAGGATGACACCGGGGTAGGTAGCAAAGTCTTTCCTGATCCCAGCTCTGTTCATCTTGGCTTCTTTTAAAAACACAGCAAGCAAGGGTTACTCCAAGCGGAGTCTCCCTTTTTTCCAAAAATTGGGCCACACAGACACCCACCCCATCAGTGGCAGCAGTTGTGCCCTAGTTGCAAACAGGATGTTTTGATTTGCATCAAGCACATTCCAAATCCACAAGCATTTACTCTCCCCAGGATGACACAGGGGTAGTAAATTCCTTCTGGATCCATGACTTGTTCATTTTGATGAACGTCAGTCTGTCCACATTGTCACTGGACAGACGCGTGCGCTTATCTGTCAGCACACACCCAGCAGCACTGAATACACGTTCAGAGACAACGCTGGCAGCTGGACACGACAAAATCTCCAAGGCGTAACTGGAGAGCTCTGGCCATTTTTCTATGTTTGAAGCCCAAAAGGAGCAAGGCTCCAGTTGCACAGTCATGGCATCGATGTTCATTTGGAGATACTCCTGTATCATCCTCTCCAGCCGTTGAGTATGTGTCAGACTTGTTGTCTCTGGTGGCCTTGCAAAAGAGGGTCTAAAAAAATTATGAAAAGATTCCATAAAATTGCTGTTACCGGCACCAGATACGGTCCTACTGGTACGGGTAGACTGGTGAAGATGACGAGACCGTCCCATGTTTGTCAAGTTACAACTGGGAGATTCCCTCCCTGCACCTGCACGGTTGTTTGGTGGAAAAGCCGAGCTAAGATCGAGTAACAGCTTCTGCTGATACTCCTGCATACGTGCGTCCCTTTCTATGGCTGGAATTATGTCACAAAATTTGGACTTGTACCGGGGATCTAATAGTGTGGCAATCCAGTAGTCATCATCACTTCTAATTTTGACAATACGAGGGTTATGTTGGAGGTAGTGCAGCAAGAAGGCGCTCATGTGTCTTGCGCAGCCATGCGGACCAAGTCCACGCTGTGTTTGTGGCATAGAGGTGCTAACCGTTCTTTCTTCCTCTGACATCTCCCCCCAACCTCTTTCAACTGAAATTTGACCAAGGTCTCCCTCATCCGCTGAGTCTTCCATGTCCATGGACAGTTCGTCCTCCATTTCTTCATGTTCTCCTGCACCTTGCTCAACATTTCGCCTGCTACTATGCGCCCTTGTCGATCCCTGTTCCCCATGGTCCCATGCCTGCTGCGTTGGTGATGATGAACGTCTGGATCTTGGTGATGTTGTTGTCCCTTGCACATATGAATCCTCCTGTAGTTCCTCCCCTTCATGTTGTCCCACCCCCTGACTCCGAATAGTGTTTAGCGTGTGCTCCAGCATGTAAATGACTGGAATCGTCATGCTGATAATGGCATTGTCAGAGCTAAACATATTCGTCGCCATGTCGAAACTGTGCAGAAGGGTGCATAGGTCCTTGATCTGAGACCACTCCATCAGGGTGATCTGCCCCACCTCTGCATCTCGTTGGCCCAGGCTATACGTCATGACGTATTGCACCAGGGCTCTGCGGTGCTGCCACAGTCGCTGTAACATGTGTAGAGTTGAATTCCAGCGTGTCGCCACATCGCATTTCAGGCGATGAACCGGCAGGCCGAAAGACTTCTGGAGCGATGCAAGTCGCTCAGCTGCGGCGCTTGAACGCCGGAAGTGAGCAGACAGTTTTCGTGCCCTGTTCAGAAGGCCATCTAGGCCGGGATAGTGTGTTAAAAATTGCTGCACGACAAGGTTCAACACGTGAGCCATACAAGGTACGTGTGTCACCTTGCCCAGGCGAAGGGCCGCACCCAGGTTTGCAGCATTGTCGCACACGGCCTTACCAGGCTGCAGGTTGAGTGGAGACAACCATTTATTAAACTCGGACCGCAGAGCTGACCACAACTCCTCAGCTGTGTGACTCTTATTACCAAGACATGTCAAGCTAAAGACCGCCTGATGCCGTTGCGCTCGGCTGCCAGCATAGTAATGAGGCGTGCGTGATTCCTTCTGCGCAGTGAGAACGCTGGTGGCCTGACCAGGCAGGCTTGGGGCGGAGGTGGAGGACCCAGATGAGGTGGAGGATGCAGAAGCTGTGGCGGAACTTGGACAGACAGAGGATTGACACACAAGTCGTGGGGACGGCAAGACTTGTGCAGCAGACCCTTCACCATCTATCACCATAGTTACCCAGTGCCCAGTCAGCGACATGTAACGTCCCTGTCCATGCTTACTGGTCCAAGTATCGGTGGTGAAATGCACCCGTTCACACACAGAGTTTCTCAAGGAAGCGGTGATGTTGTGTGCGACATGCTGGTGTAGCGCGGGCACACCTTTCTTAGAGAAGTAGTGGCGACTAGGCATCTGGTACTGGGGCACAGCGACAGACATAAGGTCTCTAAAATCCTGTGTGTCCACTAGGCGGAAAGGCAGCATTTCGGTAGCCAACAGCTTACAGAGGGATAGAGTCAACCTCTTAGCTTTGTCATGGGTCGGAGGAAGTGGCCTTTTATTTGACCACATCTGAGGGACAGAGATCTGGCTGCTGTGTGTAGACGGTGTTGAGTAGGGTGTCCCTGGAAAAATGCAGGTTTGTGAGGAAAGTGCAGGCGGAGACATGATGTTGCCTTCATCCAACGTTGGTGCTATCGATGTCTGAGAGAGCTGTACACACTCACTTGTTTCCCCTTCCAAACCAACTGACGACCTTACAAGCAAACTGCCTGTTGCGGTTACAGTGGTGGAAGTTTTGCGTGGAAAAACAGGTGTGACAGCTGTCCCCACAGTCCTAGAAGATGAAGAGCGCGCGGATGCACTGGAAGGGGCGGGCGGTGGATGGTTCGCTCCGCTAGCCGGCATTGCAGCACGGTGAGCTTCCCACCGGGACCTATGATATTTATTCATGTGACGATTCATGGAAGAAGTTGTCAAACTGCTGAGGTTTTGACCTCTACTAACAGAATCATGACAAATGTTACATATCACATGAGTTGGGCGATCTTTTTCGATGTGAAAAAAGGCCCAGGCTAGGCAAGGCTTAGAGGCCATGCGACCTGTTGATCCACCCCGAATAATGCTCATAGGCAGAGTGGTGGCTGAGGATGCAGTTGTAGACGTGCTACCAGTGCTCCGACTCTGTCCAGGAAGGCGCAAGGTAACTTCGTCGTCGGTTGCATCCTCCTCCACCGCCTCTGTTGACCTCCTCGAGTGCCTGACTGGGGGTTGACAGTAGGTGGGATCTAGAACGTCATCATCAATTGTTGTGTTTGCACTCCCCTCCCCCTCAGACCGAGCCTCTTCTTGCCCTGACCGAATATTTAAGTTGTCATCCCAATCGGGTATCTGCGTCTCATCTTCATCAGTATGTTCCTCATTGTCTATAACCACAGGTGTTACAGTTTGTGACAAAGGGTCAACATTATGCTCAGAAACTTGGTCCTCACGGCCTGAATCTGAGTCACAAAGGTTCTGGGCATCACTGCAGACCATTTCCTGTTCTGTACTCACTGTAGCTTGGGAGCAGACCTCTGATTCCCAGGCTATAGTGTGACTGAACAGCTCTGCAGACTCAGCCATCTCAGTTCCACCATACTGTGCAGGGCTGATGGAGACTTCAGAGCTGGGAGAAATCAAGTGTGATTGGGATGACAACTCAGAGGAATGGTGTTTTTTGGATGCGGTACTTGAAGTGGCTGAGAGGGCACTTGTTGGACCACTTGAGATCCATTCAAGCATTTTCCTTTTTTGCCCATCATCTACCTTTGTTCCTCTTGTTCGTGTCCGTAAAAAAGGGAGCACATCGGATTGTCCACAATAAGTAGTAGACATCTTACTTTTGCTAGTAGATGGTCTATCTTCATCAGATGATAATGGAGCTTTGCCACCTTCCCCACTGACAAAACATTTTTTGCCTTTTCCACCACGCCTCTTCCCCTTTCCACCAGCATCTGTCATTTTGCCACTCATGTTGATTGCGACAAGATTGTGGACTGAAAATGTGGTAGTAAAAATTGAGAGGTGGTGAAGATTGCAGTGGTGGTCTAGCTTTATTAACAGCAGAATAATAAAGAATAAATATCCCTGACAATGTAACTTAGTTATAATTCGTTGGAGTGTGCAACGCAGGCAGACGTGCTGCAAATGTCTTGGCACTAGTGGGACTATAGCAAAGTCCAATAGCCACGTATAGGATGCCACTAGGTACACTGTGTGTTTGCTAGTATAATGGCTGAGTTTAAAAAACTTGGAGTGTGCAATGCAGGCAGATGTGCTCTGCTAATGTCTTTGCACTAGTGGGACTATAGCAAAGTCCAATAGCCACGTATAGGATGCCACTAGGTACACTGAGTGTTTGCTAGTATAATGGCTTCGTTATAATTAGTTGGAGTGTGCAACGCAGGCAGATGCGCTCTGCAAATGTCTTGGCCCTAGTGGGACTATAGCAAAGTCCAATAGCCACGTATAGGATGCCACTAGGTACACTGAGTGTGTGCTAGTATAATGGCTTCGTTATAATTAGTTGGAGTGTGCAACGCAGGCAGATGTGCTCTGCAAATGTCTTGGCACTAGTGGGACTATAGCAAAGTCCAATAGCCACGTATAGGATGCCACTAGGTACACTGAGTGTTTGCTAGTATAATGGCTTCGTTATAATTAGTTGGAGTGTGCAACGCAGGCAGATGCGCTCTGCAAATGTCTTGGCACTAGTGGGACTATAGCAAAGTCCAATAGCCACGTATAGGATGCCACTAGGTACACTGTGTGTTTGCTAGTATAATGGCTGAGTTTAAAAAACTTGGAGTGTGCAATGCAGGCAGATGTGCTCTGCTAATGTCTTTGCACTAGTGGGACTATAGCAAAGTCCAATAGCCACGTATAGGATGCCACTAGGTACACTGAGTGTGTGCTAGTATAATGGCTTCATTATAATTAGTTGGAGTGTGCAACGCAGGCAGATGTGCTCTGCAAATGTCTTGGCACTAGTGGGACTATAGCAAAGTCCAATAGCCACGTATAGGATGCCACTAGGTACACTGAGTGTTTGCTAGTATAATGGCTTCGTTATAATTAGTTGGAGTGTGCAACGCAGGCAGATGCGCTCTGCAAATGTCTTGGCACTAGTGGGACTATAGCAAAGTCCAATAGCCACGTATAGGATGCCACTAGGTACACTGTGTGTTTGCTAGTATAATGGCTGAGTTTAAAAAACTTGGAGTGTGCAATGCAGGCAGATGTGCTCTGCTAATGTCTTTGCACTAGTGGGACTATAGCAAAGTCCAATAGCCACGTATAGGATGCCACTAGGTACACTGAGTGTTTGCTAGTATAATGGCTTCGTTATAATTAGTTGGAGTGTGCAACGCAGGCAGATGCGCTCTGCAAATGTCTTGGCACTAGAGGGACTATAGCAAAGTCCAATAGCCACGTATAGGATGCCACTAGGTACACTGAGTGTGTGCTAGTATAATGGCTTCGTTATAATTAGTTGGAGTGTGCAACGCAGGCAGATGCGCTCTGCAAATGTCTTGGCACTAGTGGGACTATAGCAAAGTCCAATAGCCACGTATAGGATGCCACTAGGTACACTGAGTGTGTGCTAGTATAATGGCTTCGTTATAATTAGTTGGAGTGTGCAACGCAGGCAGATGCGCTCTGCAAATGTCTTGGCACTAGTGGGACTATAGCAAAGTCCAATAGCCACGTATAGGATGCCACTAGGTACACTGAGTGTTTGCTAGTATAATGGCTTCGTTATAATTAGTTGGAGTGTGCAACGCAGGCAGATGCGCTCTGCAAATGTCTTGGCACTAGTGGGACTATAGCAAAGTCCAATAGCCACGTATAGGATGCCACTAGGTACACTGAGTGTTTGCTAGTATAATGGCTGAGTTTAAAAAACTTGGAGTGTGCAATGCAGGCAGATGTGCTCTGCTAATGTCTTTGCACTAGTGGGACTATAGCAAAGTCCAATAGCCACGTATAGGATGCCACTAGGTACACTGAGTGTTTGCTAGTAAAATTGCTTAGTTTAAAAAACTTGGAGTGTGCAATGCAGGCAGATGTGCTCTGCAAATGTCTTGGCCCTAGTGGGACTATAGCAAAGTCCAATAGCCACGTATAGGATGCCACTAGGTACACTGAGTGTGTGCTAGTATAATGGCTTCGTTATAATTAGTTGGAGTGTGCAACGCAGGCAGATGCGCTCTGCAAATGTCTTGGCACTAGTGGGACTATAGCAAAGTCCAATAGCCACGTATAGGATGCCACTAGGTACACTGAGTGTGTGCTAGTATAATGGCTTCGTTATAATTAGTTGGAGTGTGCAACGCAGGCAGATGCGCTCTGCAAATGTCTTTGCACTAGTGGGACTATAGCAAAGTCCAATAGCCACGTATAGGATGCCACTAGGTACACTGAGTGTTTGCTAGTATAATGGCTTTGTTATAATTAGTTGGAGTGTGCAACGCAGGCAGATGCGCTCTGCAAATGTCTTGGCCCTAGTGGGACTATAGCAAAGTCCAATAGCCACGTATAGGATGCCACTAGGTACAGAGTGTTTGCTAGTATAATGGCTGAGTTTAAAAAACTTGGAGTGTGCAACGCAGGCAGATGTGCTCTGCAAATGTCTTTGCACTAGTGGGACTATAGCAAAGTCCAATAGCCACAGATAGGATGCCACTAGGTACACTGAGTGTTTGCTAGTATAATGGCTTAGTTATGAGTTGGAGTGTGCAGAGGACAAGAGGGTACAGTGGCAGGATTGTGGTGCTCTGGGTAGAGGAATGGAAGCCTGCCTTTCTATTCCCTCCTAATGGTGAAATGCAGGGAGGAAATCCCTGACCTGGGCTACACAGACGCTGTTGCTGTTTGCAGGACCTGTCACTTATGGCTCTCTGACCCTGCCGGTACGAGCCCTTAAAAGGACTGCTAGAATGTGCTCTCCCTAAGCTGTCTAACGCTGTGTATGCAGCGCATACAGCTGTATCGGCGATAGGACAAAGGACGGAACTGCGACAGTGATGTCTGACACCAAAGACGCAGAAGGCAGATAATGGCGATCGTGAAGAAAATGTCCGGTTTTATAATGCAGGGACAAGTGACATGCAGATCCTATCACACATGCCGTTGCTTCTCTGCCTCAAAGTCCACTTAGGTGTGTGTGTGTCTGTGATTGGCTGACATGCTGGCCCGCCCCACAAGACGCGCGCGCTTAGGGAAGGAAGACAAGAAAAAAAAAAAAAAAATGGCGATCGCCATTATAGAAACAGCAGTGATCTGAAGGCGCTGTTCACGCACACTATACACTGAAATGTGATAATAGTTTGATTCACAGAGTGACTTACACTATTACAGCAGAAACCAAGCTAAGATTTAGCTGTTTTTTGGCTGCTAGAACCGTTCTCGAACGTTTCTAGAACTATTGAGCTTTTGCAAAAAGCTCGAGTTCTAGTTCGATCTAGAACAGGCCCCAAAATCACTCGAGCCTAGAACTGGAGAACCACGAACCACGAACCGCGCTCAACTCTACTAGTGACATGGAGAAGAGGGTGAGTGCTGTATATAGAGAGCACAGTATTATCCTAATTATTACTAGTGACATGGAGAAGAGGGCGAGCGCTGTATATAGAGAGCACAGTATTATCCTAATTATTACTAGTGACATGGAGAAGAGGGCGAGCGCTGTATATAGAGAGCACAGTATTATCCTAATTATTACTAGTGACATGGAGAAGAGGGCGAGCGCTGTATATAGAGAGCACAGAATTATCCTAATTATTACTAGTGACATGGAGAAGAGGGCGAGCGCTGTATATAGAGAGCACAGTATTATCCTAATTATTACTGCTACTAGAGGGAACTAGTGACATGGAGAAGAGGGCGAGCGCTGTATATAGAGAGCACAGAATTATCCTAATTATTACTAGTGACATGGAGAAGAGGGCGAGCGCTGTATATAGAGAGCACAGTGTTATCCTAATTATTACTGCTACTAGAGGGAACTAGTGACATGGAGAAGAGGGCGAGCGCTGTATATAGAGAGCACAGAATTATCCTAATTATTACTAGTGACATGGAGAAGAGGGCGAGCGCTGTATATAGAGAGCACAGAATTATCCTAATTATTACTAGTGACATGGAGAAGAGGGCGAGCGCTGTATATAGAGAGCACAGTGTTATCCTAATTATTACTAGTGACATGGAGAAGAGGGCGAGCGCTGTATATAGAGAGCACAGTATTATCCTAATTATTACTAGTGACATGGAGAAGAGGGCGAGCGCTGTATATAGAGAGCACAGTGTTATCCTAATTATTACTAGTGACATGGAGAAGAGGGCGAGCGCTGTATATAGAGAGCACAGTATTATCCTAATTATTACTAGTGACATGGAGAAGAGGGCGAGCGCTGTATATAGAGAGCACAGTATTATCCTAATTATTACTAGTGACATGGAGAAGAGGGCGAGCGCTGTATATAGAGAGCACAGTATTATCCTAATTATTACTAGTGACATGGAGAAGAGGGCGAGCGCTGTATATAGAGAGCACAGTATTATCCTAATTATTACTAGTGACATGGAGAAGAGGGCGAGCGCTGTATATAGAGAGCACAGTATTATCCTAATTATTACTAGTGACATGGAGAAGAGGGCGAGCGCTGTATATAGAAAACACAGTATTATCCTAATTATTACTAGTGACATGGAGAAGAGGGCGAGCGCTGTATATAGAGAGCACAGTATTATCCTAATTATTACTAGTGACATGGAGAAGAGGGCGAGCGCTGTATATAGAGAGCACAGAATTATCCTAATTATTACTAGTGACATGGAGAAGAGGGCGAGCGCTGTATATAGAGAGCACAGTATTATCCTAATTATTACTAGTGACATGGAGAAGAGGGCGAGCGCTGTATATAGAGAGCACAGTATTATCCTAATTATTACTACTGCTAGAGGGAACTAGCGACATGGAGAAGAGGGCGAGCGCTGTATATAGAGAGCACAGAATTATCCTAATTATTACTAGTGACATGGAGAAGAGGGCGAGCGCTGTATATAGAGAGCACAGTATTATCCTAATTATTACTAGTGACATGGAGAAGAGGGCGAGCGCTGTATATAGAGAGCACAGTATTATCCTAATTATTACTAGTGACATGGAGAAGAGGGCGAGCGCTGTATATAGAGAGCACAGTATTATCCTAATTATTACTAGTGACATGGAGAAGAGGGCGAGCGCTGTATATAGAGAGCACAGTATTATCCTAATTATTACTAGTGACATGGAGAAGAGGGCGAGCGCTGTATATAGAGAGCACAGTATTATCCTAATTATTACTAGTGACATGGAGAAGAGGGCGAGCGCTGTATATAGAGAGCACAGTATTATCCTAATTATTACTAGTGACATGGAGAAGAGGGCGAGCGCTGTATATAGAGAGCACAGTGTTATCCTAATTATTACTAGTGACATGGAGAAGAGGGCGAGCGCTGTATATAGAGAGCACAGTATTATCCTAATTATTACTAGTGGCATGGAGAAGAGGGCGAGCGCTGTATATAGAGAGCACAGTATTATCCTAATTATTACTAGTGACATGGAGAAGAGGGCGAGCGCTGTATATAGAGAGCACAGTGTTATCCTAGTTATGGCAGGTAATTAGATGTGTAATAGTGACGTCACTGTTATTGCTGATGACTGCACGGAGCCGGCACATAGTATCGGAGCTGGATAAACCTGTATCTTTGCTTGTAGCCTCTGGAGATGGATAGCAGAGCTGTGTGATGAGAGGAAATGTGGGTGTGTGGCGTGGACTGGTTGTGGGTGGAGATGTCCTCAGTATAAAGGCTCAGAGACCGGCTCTTCAGGAATCTCAGTGACATCAGAATCTGCGGCCGCTATGAATGAAGCTGAGAGCAGAGGAGAATCGCTGTATCTCAGCATTGGGGTGCTGGCTGTTACTGCAGGTACGGGACACTGAGCTGCCTTGTTCCCTCACTGTATATATCCATAGTGATAAAAGTTACTATAGGGCTATAACTATATTATATGTTTTTATGTTTTTATTCTCCTGTTTTAGGGAGTTTACTTCTCTCAATACAATATTACAGTATTGGAGCGTCTGCTCCTCTTATACCCACAACTGCCCTGGGCGTCCTCCTCCTGATATCGGCAGCTATTTTAGGATATTCAGGTATGGATCTACTGACAGAATATGTTGTATAAAGGGATTTCTGGCAGCGCTGACTTCTGCAGCGGTCGGTGAGCGGCGCTGCTGGCGATGGGTCTGGACGTTCCTCCTGTATATTTGCTGAACAGATGAATGCATCATGTCTGTAAATAGATAAAATAGAAACTATTAGGTAAACATTGACTAAAAGCTTTAGAATCATTTGCTTAGAAATAATCAGTGTTACAGTTCAGACCGGTAATGAATGATCTGAACATAGGGCTGTTATAGGAAGGAGACGGCTGGAGATGAATTATTACATAGGACATCATTATAACATAACATAATGGTAACACTGCAATGCCTCTATAGTGATTCTGTGACAAATCTATACGATATATTCAGTGTCTGGGGCTTTTCCAGATCTGTAATCACATCCGATCCCGGGCTCAGCTCCCGTGATTCTGTCCTTTCCATACTTCCCATATGTGCAATGTTCTGGCACAGTCCGGATCACCAGATACAGGACAGGGAAACGCTCTACTAATTTGTGCTGAGACTTTTCTAGTGTTTGGGGGAATTTCAGGGTAGAAGGAGAGATCAGCTTATAATGTGCCACAATATGGGATGGGATGTGTTAGTGTACAGTATGCATCACTGTGCAATGTAATGAGCGGCTCAGAAATGGAAGAATGACCGCAAGATGGCCTGATATTATATAGAAACACTTTACATACATAGAAAAATAAAATGCTCTTCATTAGAAACGTGGTAAAGTCATTCTAAATAACAATAATGTACTAATACCATTGTAAAACACTGTAGAAAAGGGAATCTCTCTTCTGAGAGCTGCATGATGTAAGGGCAGAGACCCTGATTACAGCAATGAGTCACTTACTGGGCTGCTTGCTGCAATTTTGATAAAATCACAGTTTTATCTGCTGCAGATCTACTAGTTTTCTGAATGCTGATCACTGTCTAATCCCAAACACACCATTGATTGGCAGATTTCTGTGTACACCGTGCATACACTGCCAATCAATGATAGGGTGGGATTATACAGAGCCTACAAATAGAGAGGACTACATGGCAGCAGAATTACTAGTCCCTTATTTATAATCTCCTGCTGATAAAACTATGATTTTATCAAAACTCCTGTAAGGCCTGAAACACACATCCGTGAAACACATGCGTGTTTGGTCCGTTTCCGTGTATTCTGGAGACACGGCCAAATGTGCACCAATGTTACTATATCTCAGCGGTTACAATTGCGTTTTTGGTTATGTCCGTGAGTCTGTCTCCGTGATGCGTTTTTTGGTCCGTGTTTCACGCCAGCATGTCCGTTTTCTGCACGCAAAACGCAGCACGAACCCAATGAAAGTCAATGGGTCTGTGCGCACGTCCGAGTGACACGGACGCATCTCTGTTTGCTCCCTGTACGTTTTGTGCTTTTTTCATGTGATGTCGGTCTTTTTTCTTTTTCTGTTTCGTTCTCTCCCTCAGTCCGTCGGTCGGTCGGTCTCTCTCTATGTCTGTCGGTCGGTCTCTCTGTCTTATCTGTCCCTCTAGCTGTCTGTCGGTCAGTTCCCCCCCCCTCTCTCATACTTACCGTTCCCCGATCTCCGGCGCGGCGCTGCACGGCTGTTATAATAACTCCGGCGGCTTTTACTATTTTGAAAAAGCCGGCCGCTCATTAATCAATCTCGTATTCCCTGCTTTACCCGCCCACCGGCGCCTGTGATTGGTTGCAGTCACACACGCCCACCACGCTGAGTGACAGCTGTCTCACTGCACCCAATCACAGCAGCCGGTGGGAGTGTCTATACTGTGCAGTGAAATAAATAAATAAATAATTAAAAAAACCGGCGTGCGGTCCCCCCATTTTAATACCAGCCAGATAAAGCCATACGGCTGAAGGCTGGTATTCTCAGGATGGGGAGCTCCACGTTATGGGGAGCCCCCCACCCTAACAATATCAGTCAGCAGCCGCCCAGAATTGCCGCATACATTATTTGCGACAGTTCTGGGGCTGTACCCGGCTCTTCCCGATTTACCCTGGTGCGTTGGCAAATCGGGGTAATAAGGATTTATTGGCAGCCGATAGCTGCCAATAAGTCCTAGATTAATCATGTCAAGCGTCTCCCCGAGAAACCTTCCATGATTAATCTGTAAGTGACAGTAAAAAAACACACACACCCGAAAAAATCCTTTATTAGAAATAAAAAACACAAACACATTCCCTCATTACCAATTTATTAACCCTGACAAACCCTCCATGTCCGGCGTAATCCACGGACCTCCAGCGTCGCATCCAGCTCTGCTGCATGGAGGTGACAGGAGCAGCAGAAGACACCGCCGCTCCGGTCACCTCCACGCAGCTAATGAGATGAGTAGCGCGATCAGCTGCTGTCAGTCAGGTAACTCGCGGCCACCGCTGGATCCAGCGGTGACAGCGGGTAACCTCAGTAACAGCAGCTGATCGCGCTACTCATCTCATTAGCTGCGTGGAGGTGACTGGAGCGGCGGTGTCTTCTGCAGCTCCTGTCACCTCCATGCAGCAGAGCTGGATGCGACGCTGGAGGTCCGTGGATTACGCCGGACATGGAGGGTTTGTCGGGGTTAATAAATTGGTAATGAGGGAATGTGTTTGTGTTTTTTATTTCTAATAAAGGATTTTTTCGGGTGTGTGTGTTTTTTTACTGTCACTTACAGATTAATCATGGAAGGTGTCTCATAGACGCCTGACATGATTAATCTAGGACTTATTGGCAGCTATCGGCTGCCAATTAATCCTTATTACCCCGATTTGCCAACGCACCAGGGTAAATCGGGAAGAGCCGGGTACAGCCCCAGAACTGTCGCATATAATGTATGCGGCAATTCTGGGCGGCTGCTGACTGATATTGTTAGGGTGGGGGGGCTCCCGATAACGTGGAGCTCCCCATCCTGAGAATACCAGCCTTCAACCGTATGGCTTTATCTGGCTGGTATTAAAATGGGGGGGACCGCACGCCGTTTTTTTTAATTATTTATTTATTTATTTCACTGCACAGTATAGACACGCCCACCGGCTGCTGTGATTGGGTGCAGTGAGACAGCTGTCACTCAGCGTGGTGGGCGTGTGTGACTGCAACCAATCACAGGCGCCGGTGGTGAGAGAAAGCAGGGAATACGAGATTGTTTAATGAGCGGCCGGCTTTTTCAAATTAGAAAAAGCCGCCGGAGCTGTGTGAACGCCGTGCAGCGCCGGTGATCGGAGAACGGTGAGTATGAGAGAGGGGGGAACACTTCAGTCACTCGGGGGATTAGCGGTCACCGGTGAATCCTTCACAGGTGACCGCTAATTAGTACACGGCACAAAGACAGAGCCGCGGCATGACTATGAAGTCGGGTGAAGTTCACCCGAGTTCATTCTCATCCCGCTACTCTGTCTTCCGACATGTAGTAACGACATTTTGCATCACACACGTACATTTCACACGGACAACACACACACATGTCAGTTATTTCACTCACGCACACACGGACATTCCACACGCACATACGGCTATCATACGGGATACACACGCAGGCCACACATACCATAAAAACGGACCTAAAAAACGGAAAACGGACCCGAAAAACGGCCCGTTTTACACGGACGTGGTTTTCACGGATGTGTGGCGGAGGCCTAAGGCTGGTTTGACCTCTCTCTCTCTCTCCATCCCATCTGCAGGATCCGGTCACATCCAGTTTGCGTTTTTTTGTGAAACCAGCCTATGCAGCTCAGTACCCAGGACTGGAGTCATGGTTTCTGTCTCTATATCATGCTGTTCTCAGATTGAGTTGTAGTAACCTGGTGACAGAATTCCATTAATCAGCAATAAATTCCAATCAGCCTTATAATAAGCCATTAATCGCCCCCACATTGTTGATCCTCTCGGCAGCCTGTTGATTTGCTGCACAGGGACATTTGGTCGCGCGGCCGTTCATGTCCTACAAATCATCAGGCTGCGGAGGCAAACTCGAGAAGGCAGAGTATTGGCGGAGCCGGAATGATGGGGAGTTTAGGCAGTAATTATATTACCCTATCAAATGTATCTGATCTTAATATTAAAAAATTACTGAATTATTGGAAATACTGAATCTAAAAATATTGCCTATTTTATATTTTCATTGTCATTTACATATTAGGAATCCGGAAAATACGAGGAAATGTTTCGCTGTGGGTCTCATTTTACTGGACGGTGTCAGCTCTGTGGAGTGGATATGGCGTCAACCTGATCCTGAGGGGAACCAACGTCATCAGCGTCTCTGACATGAGAAATGCCCTAGTTCCTGGCTTAGTCGCCTTCTTCCTGGGGCTGCTCATTATTGGGGTGGTGGGGATCCTTCAGAAGGAAACTCTTCTTGCTTTGATGTCTGTGGCTCTTTCTCTTTCCAGCATTCATGAAATCGTTCTCTTCTATGATAGTAGAGTCGGCTCCTCGGCAGTTGCATGTAATTATCTTATAGTTGTGCTCCTTGGGATATACTTCTCCGGTGGCCGGACGCTCCATAGCATCACCAAAGGGCAGGTTATGTTACCAGGAACAGACATAACTAATAAAAGCAATGAGCCAGGATCTGATGGCTCCAGTAAGGCGGCATTCATAGCTGCGGGCCTCATTCTTAACATGGCGGCCTCTAGTGTGTTTGGCTGCCGGCTCCTGGGAATAACCAGTAGTCTTTTCGTTGGTCAGGTAGCCTGGCTGTGGACGGCGGCGGTCTACCAGACCGTTATCTGTATCTTTTCATACCGTCATTATCACATGCTAGAGGCTACACATTTTGCCTTTTTTTCCATCTTGAGATTTGCTGAAGGCTATTCTCTACTGTATCAGTTCCTAAACACAAGTCAGTTACATTACCCCCTTCCATTCTTGGTGGTTTTCTCCATACTATTTTTTGTCCTCACTCTGTTTACAAGTATTCAGAGTCCTATAGAAGCAATATATCTATTGTTTTATGTCGCCTACTGCATTGCATTAGCTTCTAACCCACAAGGATTTTTCCATGGTGGACCCCAAGGAGTTAATATCGCAATATATATAGTTTCAGCCATTACAGTTCTCATCACTTTATATAATGCAAAGTCTTCTACAACGATCCCAACAGGTGAGGGCATTATCAGGAAACTATTCCTCAGCAATAACATGTTCAAGCTCCGTCAAGATAAAGATATAAATGAGCCCTACCTTGGTTATTCCAAGTATGGCGATGCAGAAATCCTCGCCCACGCATGCAATATTTTGGCTGCCTTTGCCATGACTATGCCGGGGAGCCCGGGTGAACCTTTGGTTACGGTTGTCTTGCCGTGGGTTGTGGTGGCTGGAGGACTTTATAATCTCATCTGTGGGTCTGTAGCTTTCTCCCGAGGTAAGACACTAGAAAGCAGTGCCTTTATTCTGTATGGGGTGATGTGGGTGATCTGGGGGATTTCCCGGTATAGTGGGGTCTATGACACAAGCAGAGGCTTCAACACGGCCGTAGGAATTATATGTTTCCTTCTCTTTAATAGTTTTCTTGTTCTCAGCACACTTTTCCTGTCTAAAGCCTGGTTTGTGTACACTCTCACCTTCCAGCTTATCTTAATCAGCTTTCTTCTTGATGCTCTCAATGTGCTCCCTCAAGGCTATGATATCGCTGTTACTATTATATTTGGCCTTGCTGGATTCTACTTATTTCTTTCCACTCTTCACAATACCACTTTTGAGACTCCCCTGATCCCAGTTGGCAGCCCCATTATCAAAATTAGTGGTTTTACCAATGACAGATCAACATGTCCTCACCTGATTTCTACAAGGACCAGCTCAGTCCAAAAGATTGCAGGTAAGAGATAAGAGAAAGATGATAGTAACCCTTGTAAGACGTTTTCTTTGTATAGAACTAAAAAAGATTTATTAGAAGACTTACATAAATGTGATTTTCATGTTCTTGCTTTTTTAGAAATCATGAAAAATGGCGGGATATGTGGCGTCCCTACCGACACGGTGTACGTACTGGTGGCCGCCTGCAATCACCCGGAGGCAGTGGAGCGGGCGTACAAGTAGGTTAGGCCACAACACAGCGACTGATGGTTTTCTGAAAATCTCATTATTATAGATGGCGGACGCTGCAGACAAATACATTGTATATTACCTACGGGGTTGTGTGTGACACAGTGACCTATAGATCCTCATAGTGAGGACTCTGTGACGTGCGGACTCTCAATGTCTGCCCTTAAGAATATGGCAAGAATACATGGAAAGGAAGAGCACGGGCCGGGTTATTCTAATCTATTATCTGCCTAAATAAAGTAACAATAGAAAATCCAAATAGAAGAATAAGGCTTTTTTTATTATTTTTTTACAGTAAAATAAATGTGATATAAAGGAAAGTTATTTCTATATATTGTATACAGTATATATTGTCTATATATTGTAAACTCCAATAGACAATTCTCTAATGAGCTTTACTTTCCCTTTTTCAGGACAAAGCGTCAGGCTCAGGATCGGCCGATGTCTCTGTGGATATCAAGCCTACAGCAACTGGAACCGGCCAAACATCTGCTCAGTCCTCTGCTCTGGGACTTCATGGAGGCGGCTTGGCCCTCGTCCATCAGTCTTGTGATCCCAAGAGGTGAGAAGCTACTGTATATACGGCCACAAGAAACTGTCATCTCCTCCAGACCCCAATGCCATAGATATAAGTCACGTCCTCACATACAACAATTCCATCATGTCCCTTATTTCTGTGTCACACCAGGATCTACCTAAAATGTTAATACATGTATTTCTCTCATAGGACCATGGCTGGATGTTTTAGGAGCTCGTGACTCCGCAAAATACATAGGAACCCCTCAGAGCATTGCTATCCGGATCCCCGACTGCTCAGTGACCACTCACCTCATTGATATGGTAACAGAAAAGGCGACTTCATCCGTTTTCCCAAACTGTAGTCAGATAATATGTTTCTTCACAGATTACAGAAAAGTATAATCCATACTTACAAAACGTTTTCATAAAAAATAATATCTGCAGCCAAATGAATCTTCCGGTGTCTTCGTCCTGCAGGTCGGCCCCATTGCAGTGACGTCCGCCAATCCTTCTGGAGAAGCCGACACTACTCATCACAACCAAGTCTATGCAAAATTAGGAGACAAGGTAGCATGGATGATGGATATTTAGCCAGGTATAGTTACAAGGTAAAGACAATAGGTAAAAGCCTCTATGTTTCCTCTCAGGTTGATGGCGTTCTGTGTGATGGGGCGTCCCCCGAAAATATCGCTTCTACTGTGGTAGATTGCACAAAGATAGACGCTGGTAACATCGCATTCTTCAGAGTCGGCATCGTGCCCAAGTCACAGGTAATGCTGGGATACTAGTATTGGATTATTATTGTTATTTACACATTTTTGCAGTTATTCCAGTCTGATTGATACGTTCATTGAGAGGAACATGTCCATATAATAAATCTTTTCCATTTGTACGCCATCTGCAGTCATCTCCATTGGCAAAGTTCAATTAAAGGCCCTGTGTAAGAATAAGAAAATGATCATTGTCCTTCCAGAAAAGGCGCCGCTTTTCTCCATGGTGTATATCCAGAAGTGCTGCTTAGACTCATTCTGAAAAATGCAGATTCCTCTTACTAATCTCAGGCAATTTATATAGGAAAGCCCAAAATGTCATAATAAAGAAAAATGATATTCCCCCAGGCCACAGCCCACCAGAACTTTCTATCAATCCTGGACCAGTATCAGTTATACAATTACAGATCCCGATACAAGGATTTTCTAAAATATGTGACGGCTGCGATTATATTACCAGCTCTCGTCCCTATACTCCACTGTATTGATAGGGTTAATGATTTATGGCTGCAGTCATCTAAATACCTATAACAATACTTCTCGGAAGAAAAGTGTGAAAAACATGTCAGTATAGAGTAACATCAGAAAACGCATTTCCTAACACAAGTTATTATATTTTTCAGGTTTTACAAATATTAGACCAAGTTCAGACGAAGCACAAAAAGGGTCTCATTAATGGGGGATTCTCTGGATCCACAGAAGAAATCACACAGAAGATGCAGGGGTCTAATAACCAGACAGACGTGCGGCCCCCGACCAACTCTGAAGATAACGGATCTGCGTCATATGATAACGAGGGCTTCACAGCAGAGGATGAGCCCCAGGGAAATTAACATTGGTGAATGTAGCAAATGTTGTAAATATTGAATGACACAAGTTCCTAATTTTATACTTATTTATTTTATTTAAATATTAGATTAATAAATATTAATTATTTTTGTAAAAAATGTTGTCATCTTTTCAAAGACAGAGGCAATAAAAAATTTTAAAGGTCTTATTTAGCTCGACCCATTACCAGCCAAACATAGTCATATTTTCAAGTCTTGAGCTGTAATGACCTGTAATGTAAAACATAAGGATGACAAGACATTTGTCTCGTTGCTGCCTCCCAAAGCCTCTTGTGACCCCTGAGAAGTGAAGACACAATAAAAACGTATAATTAGTGATTTACTATAACTGTGAAGGCAGGAGCCGCACATGCAAAAACCACACATTGATCCTTTGCAGCTAAGCAAAAATTTACAAAACTGAATATGAGGATGGTAGTTTACTGTTCTTATAATTTGTTTTTTAGCTCCTTGCACTTGGTGTTGGTGCTGGGTGGAGGCCATCGTTGCTGTGGTGTATTGTGGGGCGGTGTGGTCTGCAGTGATGGGGTCTCAGCCTGGCAGCCCTGCTGGTGCACTATTGCGGTCGCGGTGGTTGGGCAGAGCACCGCACTTTTAGGCGGGCTTTGCACACTACGACATCGCAGGTGCGATGTCGGTGGGGTCAAATTGAAAATGACGCACTTCCGGCATCGCATGCGACATCGTAGTGTGTAAAGCCTAGATGATACGATTAACGAGCGCAAAAGCGTCATAATCGTATCATCGGTGCAGCGTCGGCGTAATCCATGATTACGCTGACGCGACAGTCCGATGTTGTTCCTCGCTCCTGCGGCAGCACACATCACTGTGTGTGAAGTCGCAGGAGCGAGGAACATCTCCTACCGGCGTCACTGCGGCTTCCGTAGGATATGCGGAAGGAAGGAGATGGGCGGGATGTTTACATCCCACTCATCTCCGCCCCTCCGCTCCGATTGGCCGCCTGGCGTGTGACGTCGCTATGACGCCGCATGACCCGCCCCCTTAACAAGGAGGCGGGTCGCTGGCCAGAGCGACGGTCGCAGGACAGGTGAGTCCATGTGAAGCTGCCGTAGCGATAATGTTGGCTACGGCAGCTATCACAAGGAAATCGCTGCTGCGACGGGGGCGCTTAGTATCACGCTCGGCATCGCAGCATCGGCCTGCGATGTCGCAGCGTCCAAAGTACCCCTTAAGGCTATGTGCCCACGGGGACATTGTCCTGCGGATATATCCGCAAGACATTCCGCAGGTGCTCCCAGAAATCCGCAACAGAACTTTCTCTGTTTCAATGCTGTGGATATACAGCGGAATGTCATGCGGATATGGTGCGGGCATTCTGCATTGAGGATACAGTACCATGGCTTCGGCACTGCATCCTCAATACAGAACAAGTGCTGCAGTGATTGGGGTGCTCATACTTACCTCCATCATGCAGCACCTCACTTTCCAGCGGCCGGGTCACTGTCAGGCAGCGTCTGGTTCACTGTGCTGGAGGTGGGCGGGCCTGAACTAGCTCCGGCTGTCACATGACCGGAGCTCATGCAGGCCCCGCCCACCTCTTCCTTCCTGTACCTGGCTGGATCTGTCGCGGGCGGGGAGGAGGGTGTCAGCACTGCGCTCACCCCTCTGCTCGGGTCCGGCTGCTGCTGCTCAGTGGTGGCTCGAGCGGTGGGCCGGATCCCGGGGGTTCTCGAGCGGCGCTCCTCGCCCGTGAGTGAAAGGGGATTGGGTTTTGGGATATAGTCTATTGTCCGTGATGCCACCCACGGTTGTGGTGATCTGTTAGCACCACCGCTGCTCGGTGTGGGGATCCCGGGAGTGATGGTGTGAAGCAGCAAGTTGTTGTGTTGCCCCTCCGTGGGTAGGGGTTGGTGATCCCGGGGCCCAGTGATGAGGTGGGAGGTGCAGGGCTTGGTGGGCGCAGGGACGCGGGGGCAGCGCTGTGCCTTGCGGCACTGTGGTACTCACTCAGCCTGAGACGATGACACCGTTCTCGGTAAAACACACGGCTGGAAAGACGGTTCCCACGGACGGCTGCACTTGCTTTCCCCAGTAGGTGACGGTGATGTCCCTTTGTCCTGCACCTATGTTGTTGATGGTTTCGATGGGTTCCCACTGGTAACCCGCTCCCCGGCTTCAAGCTGGACCGGAGGAGCTCTACTCTTTGCCCGCAGACGCTGGCCCTCAGAAACTGGTGCCCTGGCGGTGGCGGTGTCTCTGTTTTAATGGTTGGGCTGTTGCCTTCAATCGGGACTTGGTTGTTGGGAGACAGCCGTCCCCTTCACTGACGCATTTGGCAAATTATGGCGACTCCTAGCCTTGCCGGGGTCCGAGAGGCCCCTGCCCTGGTGCTGACTGTCTTTTGTACACTGCTCCAGACCGCCGGGCCACCACCCGTCCGCGGTCCTTCCAGGAACTTCCGAACAGTCACCCCTCCGGACAATCACCGCCGTTGCTGACCTTGCTGACTCTGTCCTGCACACAGCTGGACCAACTTCAGGCTTTTCTACTCTCACTTTTACTCCTTTTCTCCAGTTTTCTCCTTTGCTCTTCTACCACTTCACCTCCTTCCACTTCCCCCTCCTTTCCCTAACTTTTCTTAACTGCCAGTTTCTCCCGCCTCCAGGGCTGTGAACTCCTCGGTGGGCGGAGCCAACCGCCTGACCCACCCCCTGGTGTGAACATCAGCCTCTGGAGGAAGGCAACAAGGATTTTGGTTTAGCTTAGGTGTTCCTAACTGGGGTGTAGGGTGTGGTGGTGTGATGACCTGTGACCCCTGGCTTGCCCAGGGCGTCACATTCCCCCTTAGCAAAATGCAGACCGTCCGCGGGCTGCCCGTCCAACACCGGTTTTATTTTTCTGAAAAATATATAACATTGTAAACGGTAACATATATACAGTTTTATTAATTCTTCCCATAATGGGAGGCACTTTTACTTAAACGTTGCAAAACGGTTCACGGTTACGGTTTCCGCTCTCTCCCACCCAAGCAACCTGGCCCTGATGCTGCCCCTAAAACCCAGGCAGCACCCCTTGTCCCCAAATCCAGCACAAGTCACCCGAGCGGGATCTGTCCTTCCCCTCCAGAGGGTAGCCACCGGTTCCTGTGGTGGCTGTGCCCCAGCCTGCTCTGCTGAGGGCCCTCCCTCCAACCTGCCTCTCCGGAGGCGGCAATGCAGAAACGGTAACGGTAAACAACTTATTTACAAGCCACTAACGTTTCTGGTTGCCCTGCAAGTTCTCGGGCTTGTCCATGAGCAGTTCCTCATGCAAACTTTTTAAACGGTCCCCACGGGGACAACGGTGCTGGCTCCGGCCGGTTCAATCATGGTTAATCAGATGACTTCTTCGGTATGATTTTCAGCTATCATCATTTTTCAACTTTTTCAAACAAAAACACAACTTCAGACAATGGTGGTCCCAACGGGGACTGCTGCAGTGGGCATCCGCTGCCCTACTCCGGACTTTCTGCCTCATCCGAGGGAGGGGGTGCAGAACCCACTCGGCTCTCCTCGCTGCCCCTTAGTTTTACATCCAGGGCAAACCACCCTCTCTCTCCACAGTGCCGGGTATACTGGACAATGTCACCCGGCATTAGGTTGCGGCCGGGATGCTCTTCGGGCAGGTGGGCATTTACATCCCGCCGGGCTACAAACACTTCGGCCTCCAGGCCCGGTTCATAAATAAACCCATAGCCCCGGCGGACATCAAACCGCCTCACCTGCCCCTCGTACAGCGGACCCCGGACACGGAACGTGGCTTGTCGGAGATTCTCCTTCTCCCTTATCGCTCGGGCCACCAGCTCGGCCTTCTTCCTCTCCCGATCACCAATCTCCAGGCCCAGCGGTACCGGCTCCCTATCCCAATATGGCGCTGCTGCGAGCTCCGGCGCACGGGTCGGGCCCCGCGGAACATTCTGGACGTTGACCACTGTCAGGAATCTGGGCGGCGGGTCCCGCGGTGTCTTGGCCTTGGGCGCTGCCTTACAGCTACAACCCGGCGCTACCTCAGCCGAGGTGTGGGGGATGGGTACAGGGGCTTTCCGCTGCTGGGCCTTCGGCTCGGAGCGGGTCATCAGCTCCGGCTCGGGGGACTTTTCAGGGGACGCCTCCGGTTCAGTCTTTGGGACCTTCCAGGGCAACACCTCCGGTCGACTACGGACTCCGGCTACAGGTCGGCCCGCCTGGGCGGGGACGCTGGGTATTGCTACCGGTTGCGGTGGTAGCAGGCCTAGTGGCGGGGTCACAGCCTCCGAGACGGGTGGCGAGGGAGGCAGCGAGGGGAGAGGGCTTGGACCGGGTCCCACAGCCGCGATGACCGGCCCTTCCAGGGCATCGGGGTGTGGGTCACTCACCCTCCCTTCCTCCGCTCCCTCCTCGCGTCTCCGCACGGCCGCTATAACGTCCGCCATGTCGGCCTCCCACTCCTCCATGAGGAGCTGCATCTTGACCTGCAGCCTTAGGTAGAGCTGCGCGGTCCGGATTTCCACCCACGCCGCGGTTCCTGGCTCGGGGGCTACGGTGTCGCGGGACGGCATCCACATGATGCTGGCGGCTTTTCCCAGGAACAAGATGTCTGCAGAGTCCTGGCGTCCCTGCTTTTATAGCTGCGCTCACATGCAGCCAGCCGCCATCGCGTCCCCCTTAGCTCTTTCCGGCCCCTCCTCTCTTGGGGCGGAGTTTTGGCCTTCGCGCCTCCACTACTCGAGAAGACGCTCGAGCGGGAACGTTTCGCGCCAAAGATGGCGACTTCCGAAATTTTTCAGCCGGATACCTCCGGCGGTAACAAGGCGCACCTCTACCAGACGGCAGAGCGGTAAGATCCTGTTCGTGACGCCAAGTTGTCGCGGGCGGGGAGGAGGGTGTCAGCACTGCGCTCACCCCTCTGCTCGGGTCCGGCTGCTGCTGCTCAGTGGTGGCTCGAGCGGTGGGCTGGATCCCGGGGGTTCTCGAGCGGCGCTCCTCGCCCGTGAGTGAAAGGGGATTGGGTTTTGGGATATAGTCTATTGTCCGTGACGCCACCCACGGTTGTGGTGATCTGTTAGCACCACCGCTGCTCGGTGTGGGGATCCCGGGAGTGATGGTGTGAAGCAGCAAGTTGTTGTGTTGCCCCTCCGTGGGTAGGGGTTGGTGATCCCGGGGCCCAGTGTTGAGGTGGGAGGTGCAGAGCTTGGTGGGCGCAGGGACGCGGGGGCAGCGCTGTGCCTTGCGGCACTGTGGTACTCACTCAGCCTGAGACGATGACACCGTTCTCGGTAAAACACACGGCTGGAAAGACGGTTCCCACGGACGGCTGCACTTGCTTTCCCCAGTAGGTGACGGTGATGTCCCTTTGTCCTGCACCTATGTTGTTGATGGTTTCGATGGGTTCCCACCGGTAACCCACTCCCCGGCTTCAAGCTGGACCGGAGTTGCTCTACTCTTTGCCCGCAGACGCTGGCCCTCAGAAACTGGTGCCCTGGCGGTGGCGGTGTCTCTGTTTTAATGGTTGGGCTGTTGCCTTCAATCGGGACTTGGTTGTTGGGAGACAGCCGTCCCCTTCACTGACGGATTTGGCAAATTATGGCGACTCCTAGCCTTGCCGGGGTCCGAGAGGCCCCTGCCCTGGTGCTGACTGTCCTTTGTACACTGCTCCAGACCGCCGGGCCACCACCCGTCCGCGGTCCTTCCAGGAACTTCCGAACAGTCACCCCTCCGGACAATCACCGCCGTTGCTGACCTTGCTGACTCTGTCCTGCACACAGCTGGACCAACTTCAGGCTTTTCTACTCTCACTTTTACTCCTTTTCTCCAGTTTTCTCCTTTGCTCCTCTACCACTTCACCTCCTTCCACTTCCCCCTCCTTTCGCTAACTTTTCTTAACTGCCAGTTTCTCCCGCCTCCAGGGCTGTGAACTCCTCGGTGGGTGGAGCCAACCGCCTGGCCCACCCCCTGGTGTGAACATCAGCCTCTAGAGGAAGGCAACAAGGATTTTGGTTTAGCTTAGGTGTTCCTAACTGGGGTGTAGGGTGTGGTGGTGTGATGACCTGTGACCCCTGGCTTGCCCAGGGTGTCACAGATCCACCGCGCTGCTGCCGCTGCCGCTACACCGGACGGAGAAAGTGACTCGGGTCTCTATCAAGGCAGGTAAGTATATGGGAATAATAATGCAGCCACTGGTATGGTATATATTTTGAAGAATCTGAATTACAGCAATAATACCTAAAATATAACTTTTAATAATTCCTCTAAAAATAGGGAAGGATCACCTTGCCTATGCATAAAATTCAATAGGTTGCAAGATCCTCCATAAAACTCAGGGGACTGGCATACCCTGTACACACGCAATGACACCTACATATAATTGGTGCTGGCAAAATAAACAAATTTAACCGAAATGGTCAAAATTATTCATACGAGCGCTAACTTAGATCCCATTCACAAATTAGCAGTGGCGTTAATCACTATGGTGACCATAACACCCACAGGTGTGTGACTAATATACTTCACATTCGGTTAAACAAATCAGCATTAACCAGGGATTCAAATAGCCAAGTTGTTAACCTGGTTGTGTCTGATAGGGAACAATCTCACCCAATTGCTGGTGTCTTGTCTCCCAAAAACGGTCAGTTAGTCCTCATATTCGGCGTTTCCACAAAAGACCCTCACCACACAGGTCTTGGACCCCTTATGAACGGACTAACTGTCCTCTCCCAGAATCTCTTCTCCCTTCTCCCGACGCGTTTCCTATAAATCATTCATCAGGGGAGTCAATGAGGAGACAACCTCTACTGGGTTAATCTAGAAAAAAATGAGAACATGGGGAGAATAAAGGGGGGTTCTTTTTATATATATATACAATAGCCCCCAATAGACCTCACCCTATATAGAAGAAACAAAGAGAAACCAACGACTTACCAGACGGTGACAGCACAAATCTTATTAGCTGTACACCGCTGCCTAGCCTGATGAATGATTTATAGGCTAACGCTCAGGTCTGGCGCTGCTGCGATGGCTGCTCGGTGGCTCAAGCGGTGGGCCGGATCCGGGGACTCGAGCGGCGATCCTCGCCCGTGAGTGAAAGGGGTGGCTGGTTTGGGGAATTTAGTCCGTGACGCCACCCACGGGTCGTGGTGAAGATAGGCACCACCGCTGCTGATGATGGGGATCCCGGGAGCGATGGTAAGGAGCAGCTGGGATGTTGTTTTCCCCCTCCATGGGTAGGGGGTCGGTGTTCCCAGGGCCCGGTGATGTTGTGACGGGGAGGCAGGGTCGTGAGGTGCAGGGTTGCAGGGACAGCGCGGCGCGGTGCCGGATGGCACTGGTGTACTCACTCAGCAAGAAAGGTACAAAGTCCTCGGTAAACCAAACGGCTGGATGGACGGGTCCCGCAGCCGGCTGCAGTGTCTCTCCCCGGAAAGGTGATGGCGGCTGTCTTTCCCTGCACCTTGGTGTTCTCTTTCTGACTACTATGGATTCCCAACGGTAGTCCGCTCCCCAGTGTATGGGTACCGGAGGAGCCCGTTTGCCCGCAGACGCTGGTCCTTGGGTCTCTAGCCTTAGGCGGTAGCTGTATACCCTCACGGTGTGGGCTGTTGCCTTCAATCGGGACTTTTGCTGTTGTGAAACTCCTGGGGTTCCAGTCACATTCGGATCTGACTATTGTTGGCGGCTCCAAGCCTGGTCGGGGTCCGATGGCCCTGCCTGTGTGTGCTGGCTTCACTTCGCTCCCCGGTCGGTACCGGCGGGCCGTCGCTCGTCCCCGGTCCTACGGTTTCGCGTTGCTCCACCACTCCTGCAGACGGCCACCACCGTCTGCCAACCTTGCTGTCAGTGCCTGGGCCACAAACCCAGACATCCAAGTGTTTACTCCTCTCTCTTCCACCTCCTGGACTAAACTGACACTTTTCCCGCCTCCAGGCCTGTGAAGTCCTCGGTGGGTGGGGCCAACCGCTTAGCTCCGCCCCACCTGGTGTGGACATCAGACACTGGAGAGAGGCAACAAGGGTTTTTATTTGGCTGGTGTCCCTGTCTAATGGGGAGTGTGGGGTGTTTGTATGTTATCTGTGACAACCTGGCTATTGGGTACACCTTGTTGCGGTGGGATGACTATGCTTTTTTGATCAAAAATAGTGTTTACTAAGTTCCCTATGTTTATTTATATGCATTATGCTTCTATGTCGTTACAGCAGGGTATACGTCCATATTATTTTCTTCTTTGATTTTTTATGTCTTATGGCCAGTGTGAACATGAGCTTACAAGCTACATGTATACCCACTCATACTCCAGCTCACTTTTTTTTTTGTGTGTGCTACATCATGTTAAATAGGTTTATTGATAAATTCAAAAGACACAAATACCTTAAAACAGTTAAACTAATCTATAACATGCAGTATAGCATGACCAGACTGCATGTAATACATAATACAAAGATATGCCAAGGCTATAATACACAAACCTATAATACCACCTGAAGAAAATAGCATAGATGACAAAGAAAATAAATTGTGCAAAATGAATGCAATGGGTGTGCTATATGAAAGCAATCTAATATATAAAGCTGAATGTGTGTATGTATGTCCGGGATTGGTATCTGCACCGTTGCAGCTACAACCACAAAATTTTGCACCCTCACACGTCTAGACCCCGAGAGCGTCATAGGCTATGTTGTGAGGCACAATTTTAACCCCATGCGTTCCAATTTACCAGTCAATTTTGCCCCTATCTATATAATGGGGAAAAAGTGAAACAAAAAGTGTATCAGCACCGTCGCATTTACAATCACGAAATTTTGCACAGACACCTCATGTGAGCCAGGGAACGTCATAGACTATGTTTTGACAGGAAAATTTAACCCCGCGCTTTACAGTTACTCTCCAAAAAACATGCCTCCAATTAAAGTAAATGGAGCCTGGAACTACAGGTTATTAGTAGGAGCTGTGATTGGTTGCTATAGAAACAAAAGACATTCATAGTATAAGAAGCTTATATGTAAGGTAATAAGATGTCGGTGGGGAGACGAATAGAGACAGACAGAGAGACAGACAGAGAGACAGACCTGGAAAGAGACAGACCTGGAAAGAGACTGACCTGGAAAGAGACAGACGGAGCACATTACTTGGCCAATTTAGTTAAATCTGTGTGGAATATCTGTGGTGTTGAAATATATGTTGTGAAATGCTTCTATTAGCTTAGTTTTTACCTTTTAATAATTACATTTCTAGCTATTGGTTTTGTGGTTTTGTGTGCAGAATAAATTTTTGTTAATACATTCTATTTTGTTAACAACAGTTATTCACCCGGGCGAAGCCAGGTAGTACAGTGCTAAATAAATGAAGCAGCAGTGGCATTGATAGTCAATATATACACCTCATATCACCCCAGCTGCCAGTGGTTGATACAGACGGATAGTGAGACACACAACTCCAGAGGTCGCTTGGCCAGCCAGTCTTGTTTATTTTATTCTTCACACCGTTATGACAGACATGGCCTTCCTTTATCTCTCTGTGGGGTACTATTCTTCATTCTATCTACTACTATCTTGGACCTATGTCTGTACCCATCCTCCCGCACTCCCTATACTGTATCCGCACCCATCCCCATTTCACTCCCCATACTGCATACACACTCATCCCCCCTTGCTCAATATACTGTGTCCTCAAATTTACCCCCTTGAGCCCCATACTGTCCTTAAATTTCTCCTCCCCTTGCTGCCCATACTGTGTCCACATACACTCCCCCCATTTGCTCTCCATATTTTGTCTGTATCCTGTCCTCACCATACTGTGTACTCAAATATCTTCCCCATCCCGTAATAACAATAAATGACAATAAACCTTTGGTGTCTTCAGCTCCACTGGAGCACTTACCACACCAAACTCCTGCTGACTGTGCAGCACCAAAGAGTGACAGTAGATGTATGATCAGATGACCTGATCACGCTGCTGACATCACCCTGACCCAGAAGTGGTGGAGGTCAGGGCTTCAATTGTTCTCGCGCCTCTAACTCACCAAGTAGAATTAATCACTGGGAGCCGCGTGCTGCATCCTCAATGATCCAGCTGTCAGCTTGACAGCAGGCTCAGAGAATAGCAACTCCCACTATGGGGGGGAGGCGGCAAAATGCAGCCGCTGGGGCAACACCTCGGTTTGTCACATCAGGTGTCGACCCAATGACGCACCGTACTAGCTGTACATAGGGCAAATGCTCTGCCTGCCCCCCTTAGATTTGTCACTAGAATAAGCACAAAAACAGAAATTGTTGAAACTTCCAATTTATGCATGAAACAGAGAGGCTAAAGTAATAAAACATTCCCAAAATATTCTTCTACTGAACATTTTTTAAGTTGTAACTAGTCAATGTTACCTTAACTACAGCTTAAACAATTAAAATACAACAGAGTTTAAGGGGTTGACGACCTTTGGGGACATTTTTGTTTTACTTAAATGCATGTATTTTGGGCTAAAAATCATTTTTGCAATTGGTTTTCATTACAAATTTTGCATCATTTTGCTTTACAAGTTCTTTGCTTCACTGCACATTTTACTTTAATATAGTCAGTGGCCAGAAATCAGCTGAGAGGAGCTAGGAAAAAGATAAAAAAATAGTTACAAACTTTCCTAACTGTGAGAACGACCTCACTGAGTGATTCTCAGGTACACTACACAAATCCTTTATAGTCCAGTAATTTGCCCAGTTATGTTTCTGTAACAGAAGGTAATTGCTTCCTTAGAATTTCTTGCCCACTTGTCACTTGCACCTGAAGAACATCTCTAGATTCCACCCCTTTCTCACCATGGAAGCAATAAACACCCTGACTATGGCCCTGATCCACTCCCACCTTGATTACTGTAATTCTCTATTAATTTGTCTCCCCCTCACTAGACTTTCCCCTCTCCAGTCCATCCTTAATGCTGTCACCTATCTGACTAATTATTATTTTGACACTTATGCTCTGTGCGAGTCATTGTACTAGTTGCCCATACATTATAGGATTCAATTTAAATTGCTTGTACTCTTTCACAAAGACTTTCACAGCCTGGCACCCCCATACCTATCCACCCTCATCTGTCACACTGTCACATGAGTAGGGACAGTCTTAGGCCTCTGCCACACTCCCGTGGAAATCACGCACGTGCCGCAAGACACGTATTTTCCCTGCGTGTTGCATGTGGTATGTGTCTCCAGTACCTGCAGTTCACGTGTGTTCTCCGTGTGCTATCCACGATAACACATGGAAAACCGGTAATTTATATACTCACATGGTCCTTGCTGCTGTCCAGAGTACTGATCTTCGGCTCCAGCCCCGCCCACTCCCCGCTGATGCTGCTTCCGGCCGAGCGGAGGGGCGGAGATTAGAGCCCGTGACAGCACGCCCACCTCCTTTACACGCTCATAATGATGGGTAGCCGGCAGCAACTGTTTGCAGTGGAAGATTCTGCAGGGCTGGTGGAGGTGAGTATGTGTTTTTTTAATTTTAAAATAATGACACGTGTTTCTCCGGCGCGTGTCACACGGGACCGAATCCACACTACATTCGTGTGGTATGGGTGTGGGCCGTGTGACACCCGTGCTGCCGGAGAAAACGTGGACATGTCGGCGTGAGGAACACACGGACACACATAAGTACAGAACGGACACACATTCTGTTCCAAAATACTTACGTGTGTCCAAACCATTATGAAATCATCTGTCCACGTGTGTACGTGCCTCCGGTACGTGAAAAAACTGCCAAACACGTACCGGAGGCACGAACATGTGACAGAGGCCTTAGGGACAGTTCTCATCTCTTCATCTAGACCAGCGGTTCTCAACCTGGGGGTCGCCACCTCTCTCACCTCCCCATCCACCTTCCCCCGTATGCCAGGACTGCTAGCATTACTCCCGGCATAGCTTTGGGATCCCCGCAGGAAAATGAATCGATCGCGCATCGGATCTAGGGAGATACCAACTTCCGACGTCCCCTCTTCTTGTTTGGTGCAGCCAGGACAGATCCGGAATCTGTGACACGTATCTGGCAATGGAATCCAGGGACGCAGGACGAACGCGGCTGCCGGCATCGGTAATCGGCTTGAAGGGCTGCGGGAGAGCACGCCATAAAAGAGCCGTTCGGTACCCAGCAGTGATCCGCCGCCATCACTGTGTTACAGTGTGCCCCCGGACAGACACCTCCCCCATCCCCTCCGGAGTAACAAGTAAGACTCCCAGACATTGGGAATCTACCAGTTATTTTTGTGGCTCAATAACTGGTCATTTAAAGCAGAATGTCCTGTTTTATACTTTTATGCACTGACTGTGGGTTAGGGGGGAACTGGATGAATCTGGAGGGAGGCTTTCTATGAGAAATGTGCCCAAGAGCTGAGGGATGGAGCTTACTGACCCAGCTATAGGAAACCTAAAAGAAGTGACAAATGGAGAATTATCCCTGTAATAAGGAAGGATGTCTAATTAAGGGCAGGGCCGTCTTACCCATTGGGCACGGTAGGCGGCTGCCCGGGGGCCCCTGAGTCCTAGGGGCCCCTCTGCCCATAGGTGGGTTAAACAGGTGTGTAGGGGAGTTAATCATGAAAGGAGCCGGGTTGAGAAGGACCTTCCAGCCTCCTGCACACAGAGGGGTAAAGGACCTTATCACATGACCCGCAGGTCCTGAAAGTGTAAAGATCAAGCCGACTACAGAGAGGAGGAGGGGGAGGACCAGGATCTGTAAGTGTGTGTGAACCTGTGTGTGTATATGTCAGTGTGTGTTTATATGTCAGTGTGTGTGTGTATAAAGAGACAGTGCTCTGACAGTGCGCTGTTAAGATGGCCCTGATTAAGGGGGCGGTGCCGGACACACGTAATGCGATGTTATGGATTGTGGAGCTGCCAAGAAGATTATAAAGATGAATTTCTGAGCATTCCTGACGATGAAGAAGATAAGAAAAGGTGTATTAGGATGCTATTCACTGCACCCACAAGGTAATGGCAGCAGCTTCATAGGGTCCAGGGGGGGTGACAGGTGCGCTTTAAGCATGTGAATACGGCCCCCTGGTCATAGTAACAGGTGTGTAATAGAAGACAACACAGGGAATAGTAAATAATAGGAAACTTTAACAAGCTCTTTAGACGTGACTATCTTTTATTTTTTCTTTAGCAAACCGTCTCATGACAATGAATCGTGTAGAAAAGAATATTAAGAAAAGAAAATACACTGAGGATTTCTTGCAGTATGGTTTTACCTCAATAATTACAGCAGGAATTGAGAAAGCACAATGTGTTATTTGTTGTGAAGTTCTCTCAGCTGAATCTATGAAGCCGAACAAACTAAAACGGCATTTTGGTAGCAAGCATCCACTCTTTGCTAGCAAGGATATCAGCTATTTTAGAAGCAAAGCTGATGGACTCAAGAAATCTAGATTTGACACTGGTGGCCAGTACCATAAACACAATGTAGCAGCTGTTGAAGCGTCATATTTGGTGGCACTCATAATTGCCAGAGCTATGAAACCTCACACCATTGGTGAGGATTTACTGTTGCCAGCTGCAAAAGACATAGTTCGAGTGATAATTGGAAATGAATATGTTCAGAAATTGAATGCAATTTCCTTATCTAATGACACTGTCCGCAGAAGAATAGAGGACATGTCTGCTGATATTCTTGATCAGGTGATCCAGGAAATTAAATCTGCACCACTACCAATATTCAGTATCAAGCTTGACGAATCTACAGACGTGGCAAACTGTGCACAGTTGTTGGTTTACGCAAGGTATATTAATGATGGCGACTTTAAAGATGAGTTTCTTTTTTGCAAACCACTTGAAACAACAACTGCACATGATGTTTTTGATGCAGTTGGTTCTTTTCTAAAAGCGCATTACATCTCCTGGGAAAAGGTTTGCGGTGTATGCACAGATGGCGCTCCTGCTATGCTAGGATGTCGCTCAGGATTTCAGCGTTTGGTACAAAATGAATCGCCAAAAGCAATCGGAATACACTGTATGATACATCGCCAAATATTAGCGACTAAGGCACTGCCGCAAGATTTACAAGAAGTAATGAAAAGCGTCATAACATGTGTCAATTTTGTTAAGTCGAGCGCCTTAAACAGTCGGCTGTTTTGCCAACTGTGCAACGATCTAGATGCGCCAAACAATGCTCTGTTATTTCACACTGAAGTCAGATGGTTGTCAAGAGGAAAAGTTTTAAAACGTGTCTTTGAGCTTCGTGCAGAACTGAAAACGTTTTTTAATCAGAAAGCAAGACCGCAATTCGAAGCACTGTTTAGCGATATAACTGAGCTGCAGAAAATAGCTTACTTGGTGGACATCTTTGTCATCTTGAATGACTTAAATTTATCACTGCAAGGACCAAATGCAACGTGCCTCGATTTGTCTGAAAAAATGAGATCATTCCAAATGAAACTTCAGCTTTGGAAAGATAAATTGGATAAAAATAAAATTTACATGTTTCCTACATTATCTGCCTTCTTTGAGGAACATGACATTGAGCCAGACAACAAAATTATGATGATAACTTCTGTGAAAGAACATTTGCACATGCTTTCAGAGGAAATTTCATCATACTTTCCTAATCTACCTGACACCCCATTTGCACTTGCCAGAAGTCCATTCACAGTGAAAGTTGAAGATGTTCCGGAGACAGCGCAAGAAGAGTTCATCGACCTAATTAACAATGATGCAGCGAGAACAGATTTCTCTACAATGCCACTGACAAAATTCTGGATTAAGAGTTTACAGTTATATCCTATTCTGTCTGAGAGTGTGCTGCGCCTTCTTCTTCCTTTTCCAACAACATATCTTTGCGAAACAGGGTTTTCAAGATTGCTGGTAATCAAGTCTAAATACCGAAGTAGACTTGTTGTGGAAAATGATCTTCGCTGTGCCCTTGCAAAGACTGCCCCAAGAATTTCTGAATTGGTAAGCAAGAAGCAACCACAACGATCTCACTGAATTTGGCAGCATACTGTAGCAAAATATTGCACTGTTTACTGTTATATTTAAACCCATGCTATGCCATGGTGAAATGTTATTTAAAATTGTTGTTATATTTCAACCCATGCTATGCCATGGTGAAATGTTATTTATTGGAATTCGTAATAAATATTTCTCAACATATAATTGTTTTTGTGATTTTTTAAATTATGTTTGATTTGTAGCAATGAGAACACATAATGCATATCAGATATTTACATTCCGAATCATAACTAGCAAAATTACAGTTTTAAAGTAGCCACCAAAATTATTTTTTGGGTTGGGGGTCACCGCAACATGAGGAACTGTATTGTGGGGTCACGGTATTAGAAAGGTTGAGAACCACTGATCTAGACCATGCACTTTTAACAAGTTTCTTCCTTTCAACACCCGTTGGGTTAATGCACTTTCTTTTGCATCAGGAGACTGCTCAGCTGGCAGTAATTAATCAATTGTCGGCCTGGATTTAAGCCCTCTGCTTCCTGGGTAATGTGCTGGTTATTCTATTCATTTAGGATCTAACCTGGAAGCAAAGAGGACATGGAGCTCGCTGCTGTGCTGTCTGCTGCGGTTGGTGGAAGTGGTTTGTTTTTCTTCTTCCTTCCCTTATTATTCCTTACTTGTATTTCCTGTATTGATACTGGTGTAGGGTTTTGGGGTGTATGTGGTTTATTTTTCCAATGTCTGTCATACCTTGTTGGTGGGTTTTTGGGGCATCTTTGTCCAGGTAGGTTCCCTGGTTGGTGGGGACACAGTTGGCAGGTCCTGGACAGGAGACAGGGCTACGCTGGAGGCTTGACCCTGACTACCATCTAGGTATTGTAGACTGTAAGCTCTTACAAGCAGGATTGTTTTTTTTTTTTTTTGTTTAATTATTGTATCTTCTATAACTGTTACTTATGATTGTTTGTATATGACCCTCTGAATTGTAAAACGCTGTGGAATATCTTGGCGCTATAGAAATAAAGAATATTATTTAGAAGTAGCAGTCGGCCCTCTTACCTTCTCGGCCCCCTTAGATCAATGGTAATTTGCCCATGGTGAGATACCTAGATTTCTCTAAGAATGTAGAAAGGCATGTGACATTCTAAATATCAGTTGTCAGAAGTTTTCTTTCTGGGACAATACACAGGTGTGATGATACCGGATGTTGCATAATGTAGAGCACAGAATTACATCACTGCTATATTGGTTACACACATATAAACATATTTACCCTACAGTAGAAGGAAATACTGAAATATCCGCAAGCCTAAAAAGGCAGCGAAAATACTAAAAAAAAATAATCATACTGTAGCTGCCTGATACCGCAATGCAAATCTATACCGTTTTGTCAATATACCGTATAAGATTTATTAAAAACTGATTATCACCAATTTTAAAAGCAACATATACACACAATAAACACAAGAAATGTGGATGGCAGAGAAATAAGACCATAGGGAACACAATTAATAAATATTCTGTTCTCTGCCATATGTAAAATCAATTTACAGTAACATTGACTGACCATCAAATAATCAAACGTGATAAAACCTGTGGCCCGTTGTGAAGGTCTCATTCACACGTCAGTTTTTCATGTACGAGTGCTATCTGTGTTTTTGACAATCTATGGGGCTGTTCACATGTGAGATTTTTTCTCGGACTGAGTGGGCCATAAGGAATCCCACATCTGATATATATCCAAGGGTCGGATCATAATTGACAATAAAATGTCTATGGGTCAGTAAAAACATTTTTCAACATTCAGATGCCATCCGTGTGCTGTCTGTATTTCACTGACTGATAGAAAGAAGGTGGAGAAACTTTTTATTTCATGACTGAAAATAGCTGAAGACATGCTGATGGCATTCTGAAGAAACTTGGTCCCTTTTTCTCGTACGTCAAAAACTTATGTGTGAATGAGGCCTTAAGCTCGTAGAGTTGTTGGCCTAAAGAACAGTGGAACATCTTGAATATTGAAGCTTTTCTTAGTCTATGGAGGTTGATCAGAATGTCTTTGCTATTAATCAGATCTTGAGTGTTTAACATTTTAGTCCTTAAACATATATTGTTGAATCAATTTTGTATTTCATGTATTCATAAATCTAATGTCTACAATAGTTGAATTGAAATGTAAAATTAGACAGATCATTCCACAGGAATAGCCAGCTCAAAGAGTCATCTACAACATTGAGTTCTTAGAGATTCTTCAAGAAAAAATTGCAGGAATCGTTTCTGACCTTAGATGGTCCGGGCTTCCCAGCCCTCTGAGTTGCCTCATGTCTCCGTTTCATCTCTTCTGTGTTGGTGGCTTTGTGGCTCTACAGGTCCTCTGCTTCATTTATGGTGTTCATGAACAATCAGCTTACTCTTTTCAGAAGAAGACTTTGAGGTCACATCAGTTTGTGTAAATCAAAGCAGGGCAGGGAGAGAAACGTAGAAAATCTATAACAGAGATTTCCATGTCTTCTGTGTTTTGGACCCACATTTGCTTTTAGTTTCCTAATAGTAAAGATAAATATGTTGCTCTGTCTCTAATTATTCCGAAATGTTAATAATCTGTCTCTAGTTGGTAAAACAATAAATTCTTCATCCTTTAAAGGCTGCTGGACAAAGATTAGCCCAACACTTGGTCTGGTCTCAGAATGTGTGAAGTCTTCAGGTTAACAATAGTCGCCATAGTCCTAGTTCGGTCTTCTGTTATTTACTTTGATAACATAAACCATATTAACAATGTGTGGTCTGGACACTGCAAAGCTGATTTTAGATTTGTTGTTTCAACCAGTAATAAATGTGACCAGAACATATTTATTTATAAAATCCTCCTGGTCCTTTGGTAATCCAGCATGTTTCTAGACAATAACCAAATATATCTGCTAATGGCAAGGTCTTGGTGAAGCTAGGCTGAAATTCAGAGTGGTGTGGATTATAGTGTAAACATACTTGGCTCCTTTTGGAGGACCTTTTCTGAGAAATCTATCATATTTCACAATCATGCCCCTTTTTAAGGTTGCACACCTCGCATGCCCTCTATTTTGCTCCCTTATTTTGTGCATCACCTTTCCTGATATGAAGGACAATAAACTATCTGAAAGTTTGGCTTTTCTTGAGGCTTTGGCGTATGCCTGGGAGATTTTCCACATTTTTCATGGGTGCTGAATGTCTTCAATTGTTCCTCTACCTCTCCCCTTTGTGGATCATGCTTGTACGTGTCCTATTACAATGCCTAACGACTATCACTTAACAGCCAATCATATGACTTGTTTGTACAGATACCAAAAACATATTGATAAGGCATGGGACGGTGACTCAAGAGATAACATAAGGGGGAGTCAACCAACTAGATGAGTGCGGTATCTGCAGAATTTTACGTCTCACAACTTTTATATCATATATATAAAAAAGCTGAAGATTTATTAGTTATGTGAAGTATATAAATAGTGGGATACATTTCACTGAAATACATCTTCCTTGTTCCTTAAGGAAATTGTAATCTCTGAGTAACTACTCAACATTCATAACTTCTTATCAGTCAGTGTAACTGACACCAACGTCATGTTTATTTTTATTTATATTACTGCTGTTATATTTTCACCCCGTCCTACCCTAGGTGTGCCCATTCAGAACTGGGTAAAACTGTTGCGAAAACAACCAAAAGTGGCAACATTTTTGCACAATCTCAAGTTGAACAAAACTTTTGTAACTTATCAAAGTCCCAGATTTCTGGTGAAAACACTCAGATAAGTCGAGCCTTTGGGTATTTTATTAATTATTATTATTATTACTAGCTGTACGCTGCCATGCTTCGCTGTGGCACATTCTCGTTTAACGGATAAGAAATGAAACAGAAGATACGTTTCCACCAAGATTTTAATTTGTCAACACTTGTTGTGACGCTCCTGGACTATCAGGTTGTCACAGGGTACTGCACAAGCTGCCCTTCCGTGCAGCATTCCACCTCTCTCTTGGTTCTGGGTCCCTAAATAAATGGTGTTGCCTCCAACAGCAAATCAAATCCTAGATACACCCTGCACCACACCCACCAGACACACCAGTGGACGGCTTAAGTGGAATAGAGTCGCCCACCTGCGGGGTCAGGGAGGGGAGGTGAGGAGTGTAGTGAGTAAGTGTGGAGAAGAGCTAGAGGTCTGGGCCTAGAGGAGTCGGACCACCGGTCGCAGGGGATTGTGGCGAGGTGATCGGACCTGTCGAGGAGGATAGCTGGCAGCCTAGCACTGTCACCTGGACCGGTGGCAAGACGGGGTACACGGACCCTAGGTCTGGGAGTAGCTTCAGGCAACCTGACACTTCATCTGAGGAGAACGGAGCCTTTATGATCTGTTCCCACCCGCTCCAGAATGGGGGCATTAGCGCAACGAGGGGGATAGGACGTTCCAAATCCAAAACAGTCCATAATATCCCAAGCGTGAGCCCTGAGAGCAAGCTCCCATACTTAGCCATAGTAGGGAGCGAGGTCCGGCTAGTTCCATCAAGTTGAAGTCAAACTAACTGCCAGGAGGCAGGTCACAGATCACCAGGCAGCACCATTGGGGACGGGACCCAGACGAGCTCCCTTCAGCGGCAGCGGTACCCAGAGACTTGGTTTACCCGGTTGTCAGTGTCTGCTTATGAACTGAGTGAGAACGAGAGTGACCCCTGCACCCCACGGCACCCCTCACTGAGTCCCGGGGCATTCACCCTACCCGTGGAGGGTTACAACACCTTGCTGCCCCAGTTCATCACCCCGGGTACTCCCAACGGCAGTGGCGGTACTCCCCAAATTACCGTACACCACGGGTGGCATCAAAAACTCGGCGTCTGCTGAGGCTGGGGGTGGTGGTTGTAAGGTGGTTGCCGTAAGCGGGGATGGACTGGATCCCACAGCCGCATTGGCCGGATTAGTGGAATCAACTGGGACTGGGTATCCGCTTACCCGCTCCTTATGTGGGATTTCAGTGTGTGTGTATATACAGTGTGTGTGTGTATACAGTGTGTGTGTGTGTGTATATACAGTTTGTGTGTGCGTATATACAGTGTGTGTGTGTATATATACAGTGTGTGTGTGTATATACAGTGTGTGTGTGTGTATATACAGTGTGTGTGTACAGTGTGTGTGTGTGTGTGTGTGTATATACCATAGGACTCACATCACGTACGGACATTTTTGGACTATACCTATTGCCCTTTCGTGTCCCAGCTGCTGCGCATTTAGGCCTTCTGGGGTGATCGCCAGACAGCCCCTGTATAGGGGTTCGCTCCTGGTGGTCTCCCTGGGGGAGTCCGGTGCGCGGTACCGGGAATTCCCCTTGTTCCGAACCTGGCAGGTATTTACTGTGTTTATGTTCTGTTCTGTGTACATATTGTTGGTTGCATATTATAAAACGTCTTTGCACCAAGACCCGTCTCTGGTTGTCATTGCCCTAACGCAATCGAAATCCTCAGTTCATACAATAGTATTACAGTCTTACTGCTTGCAATCACACACCCTGTCTGTGGGTCACTGTAGATTGGAGTAAAAATTAATAAATAAAAAAATTGACATAGGGTTCCCATATTCTGATACCCAGCACAGATAAAGCATACAGCTACAGGCTGCAGCCCACAGCCATGCGCTTATCTTGGTTGTTCATCAAAATAAGAGGGAACACATGCAGCTTTTTTAAAGCAAAATATTTAAATAAATAATTTAAAAAAAATGGTTTGTGTTTCCCCACAAATTTGATACTCAGCCATGATAAAGATTGACAGCTTGAGGCTGGTATTCTCAGGCTGGGAATACCTGTGCCTATTGGACCCCCCCAAAACCAAAAATAGCAGCCTGCAGCTGCCATTCTTTTCAGAAGACTTTGAGGTCACATCAGTTTTTGTAAGTCAAAGCAGGAGAGGGGCATAATATCTATCTATTTATCTATCTATCTATCTATCTATCTATATATATATATATATATATACACAGCATATATATATATATATATATATATATATATATATATATATATATATACACACACGCACATACATATATATATATATATAGTACAGAACAAACGTTTGGACACACCTTCTCATTCAAAGAGTTTTTTTATTTTCAGGACTCTGAAAATTGTAGATTCACATTGAAGGCACCAAAACTATGAATTAAAACATGTGGCATGAAATACTTAAAAGAGTGTGAAACAATTGAAAATATGTCTTATGTTCTAGGTTCTTCAAAGTGCGGTCAAGCTCACCCCAAACCATCTCGATTGGGTTCAGGTCTGGTGACTGTGGAGACCAGGTCATCTGGCGTAGCATCCCATCATTCTCCTTCTTAGTCAAATAGCCCTTACACAGCCTGGAGGTGTTTGTGGTCATTGTCCTGTTGAAAAATAAATGATGGTCCAACTAAACGCAAACCGGATGGAATAGCACACCGCTGCAAGATGCTGTGGCAGGCATGCTGGTTCAGTATGCCTTCAATTTTGAATAACTGAATAGGATAACTGAAGTGAGCACTAATATATATTATGAGTGCAAGCCAAAAATTACATAC
The DNA here is from genome assembly GCF_048569485.1 of Anomaloglossus baeobatrachus. Lineage (NCBI taxonomy): Eukaryota > Metazoa > Chordata > Amphibia > Anura > Aromobatidae > Anomaloglossus > Anomaloglossus baeobatrachus. The sequence continues at coordinate 115,842,009 of NC_134361.1, read as the reverse complement.
TATACAAGAATAAGGCTGCACATCAAACATAGATAATGGTATAATGCCTCAAGCATATGGAAAAATATTGGAATATACAATGAAAAATGCTACTTGCTAATTTGAACATGTGAATAATGAATTGCATACCTGCCATGAATATTAGGAAAAAGGAGATATTTAGCAATCGCATTGATCAATGTAACTGAGCCCCAAGACCTCGTCAAGGTATATCTCTATATTGGGGTCCCTAGCTCTGTGACCCTAACTGTGTGTCATCTCATTGCAATTAAAAACTGCTGTGGGTGGAGAGGGGTAACTAAGGACTTTCTTATATAGGAGATGGAAAAAACATGGCCGAAAGGGGCGGAGCTGTGTTCAATTTTGAATAAATCCCCAACAGTGTCACCAGCAAAGCACCTCCACACCATCACACCTCCTCCTTCATGCTTCACGGTGGGAACCAGCCATGTAGAGTTCATCCGTTCACCTTTGCTACAAAGACACGGTGGTTGGATCCAAAGATATAAAATTGGACTCATCAGACCAAAGCACAGTTTTCCACTGGTCTAATGTCCATTCCTTGTGCTCTTTAGCCCAAACAAGTCCCTTCTGCTTGTTGCCTGTCCTTAGCAGTGGTTTCCTAGCAGCTATTTTACCATGAAGGCCTGCTGCACAAAGTCTCCTCTTAACAGTTGTTCTAGAGATGAGAAGGTGTGTCCAAAGTTTTGGTCTGTACTGTATATATATATATATATATATATATATATATATATATATATATATATATATATATATATATATATATGTGTATATATATATATATATATATATATATACATATATATATATAAAATCAATAACAGAGATTTGCATTTGCATGTCTTCTGTGTTTTGGACCCACATTTGCTTTTAGTTTCCTAATACTAAAGATAAATATTTTGCTCTGCCTCTAATTAACCTGAATGTTAATAATCTGCCTCTAGTTGGTAAAACAATAAACTCTTCATCCTCTAAAGGCTGCTGGACAAAGATTAGCTAAACACCTGGTCTGGTCTCAGAATGTGTGAAGTCTCCAAGTTACCAATAGTCGCCATAGTCCATAGTCTTCTGTTATTTACTTGATAACATAAACCATATTAATAGTGTGTGGTCTGGGGACTGCAAAGCTGATTTTTGAATTGTTGTTTTAACCAGTAATAAATGTGACCAGAACATATATTTATTTATAAAATCCTCCTGGTCCTTTGGTAATCCAGCATGATTCTAGACAAGAACCAAATATATCTGCTAATGGCAAGATCTTGGCAACATTAGGCTGAAATTCAGAGTGGTTCGGATTATAGTGTAAACATACTTGCCAGGTTTTGGAGGAACTTTTCTGAGAAATCTACCATATTTCACAATCATGACCGTTATTAAGGCTGCATGCCTCCCACGCCCTATTTTTTGCTCCCTTATTTTGTGCATCAAATTTTCTGATATTAGGGACAAGAAATTATCTGGAAGTTCGGCTTTTTTGAGGCTTTGGCGTATGCCTCGGAGATTTGCCACATTGTTTTTGGGTGCTGAAAGTCTCCGATTGTTCTTCTACCTCTCCCCTTTATGGATCATGCTTGTACGTGTCCTATTACCATGCCTAACGACTCTCACTAATAAACAATCAATCATATGATTTGTTTGTACAGATACCAAAAACATATTGATAAGGCATGGGACGGTGACTCAAGTGACGTAAGGTGAAGTCAACAAACTAGATGAGTGCGGTATCCGCAGAATTTTACATCTCACAACTTTTATATCAAATAAAAAAGCTGAAGGTTTATTAGTTGTTATGTGAGGTACATAAATAGTGGGATACGTTTCACTGAAATACATCTTCCTTGTTCCTTAAGGACATTTTAATCTTTGAGTAACTACTGAACACTCATAACTTCTTATCAGTCAGTGTAACTGACACCAACGTCATGTTTATTTTTATCTACTGTATATTACATCTGTTAACTTCAGAAAGTATTGCAATGCATTACAGTTTTAAAAATAAAAATTAAAATAAATATATCTAGGGCCAAAAAGTAAAAATACACTTAGTTTCACAGTTAATGTAAAATAATTAAAATGAATAAAACATTATATATACTATTTTTTCACAAACAGTTTTCATTAACTAACAGTAATTAAACAAAAAATTAAATATATTTAAAACTCATAAAATATACAAGTAGTCCAGGAAATTTCTTCCTAATACTGGACATTCACATAAAAAATGTTATGGTGGTTGGAACGCGATGAGTCAAAATGAATTTGGGTTTATGGATTTGGTGCAGCTTTAAGTCTTTTCTACAAAAGGGCATAAAAAGTGGAGCAGAAGAGGGATTGGTATTATATGGAGCAGCCTCAGGAGCTCGAAAATTGTCCTGGGTTAAAAAGAATGACATCAGAAAATGACCTAATGATTAAAAACTTCAAGTTTATGAAAATAGAATAGGCGGTAGCTGATGCCGTGAGGCCCATGTTTGATATCCAGGTAAGAATCATTGGGTAAACCTACTTTACATAGCAGCGTATAAACCAGGAAGGTACAATGTTTATGGCAGCTCATATCCTGGTACCAGATGCCAGGAAAGTAGTGAATTCTCAAACACTGAATAGCTT